>NW_026596034.1:26048540-26150753 GCF_907164565.1 Psammomys obesus
TCTATCTATCTATCTATCTATCTATCTATCTATCTATCTATCTATCTGGAGCATAATGTGATCAAGCACACACACAAAGTGGAGAGCCCCAGATGGGAGCATGTGAAGGGAAGGCATCAGCACAGCTATAGACAGGCAGGCAATATGCTGGGCTTTGTGAAAATTTCTTCTCATTGTTTTTATTTGTTTACTTGTCTGCTAGATCAGAGTGTGGGACAGGGGTTAGGAAAATTTGAACAGAAGGCAAGGAAAAGCCAGGCATGGTGGCATACTAGGGAGGTGGAGTCAATCAGGAGAGTCAAGAGTTCAAGGTCAACCTCATTATATAGTGAGTATCTATGAAAATGGATTAGCAACTATGTTAAGGTGATGCAGATAAGACTGACAAGTGACCCCGAAAGCCTTTTGGGGGTGTAGGGTCCTAAGTTTAAAATGACAGTAGCAGTCACACAGAAGGTGATCTCTCCAGCCTTGCGCAGCGGCTGCACTTGGGCTGAGTCAGACTCACCTACAACTGGTTCTTTCTCAGAAGCATGGAGTGAAGTGATGGAGGAGCAGAGAACCAAATGAGCCTTCACTGGAGTGACTGTAAGGATGACTGCGGAACTGAAGCTGGATTGGAGGAGGAACAAACAGACGAGGGGTGTGACAGAACTGGCGTGGAGGACAAGGTCTTGGAAGCAAGATATCGAGGATTTCAGACATAATGGATCTGGAACACTATTCTCAACTTGTGGGTCATGACCCCTCTGGGGCTTGAACATCCCATATCAGATATTCTGTATATCAGATATTTACATTACAATTCATAACAGTAGCAAAGTGACAGCTGTGAAGTAGCAACAAAATAATTTTATGGTTGGGGTTTGTCGCAAGATGAGGAACTGTATAAAAGGGTTCCAGCATTTGGAAAGTTGAAAACCACTGGTCTAGAAAGATCTATCACCTATAGGATACCAAGTCCACTCAGAGCTGCCCCACAAACAGGACTGGGGTGTGACAACAACCATAAGATCAAAATCAGGGTAGGAAGCCTGGCTAACATCATATTTAAAGCCGGGCATCTTTAGAAAGGGGTCAGAAGGGTTTGGAGGCAGCTATGAGGAGCCAGGGGGACAATTGTTCTACTGTGAGGTTGGGAGCTGTCCTTTCAGAGGAGGGAGAAGCATTGTCCTTAGATAAGACCTGGGTTTCCTTCAGAGTGGGAAGGTGAAAGATGCAGTGTGCTGTTCCCAACAGTGAGTTCCTGGAGGCTTCAAGGGATGGAGACAGTGGGAGGTGGAGTCAGAAAATGAGATACATAATGACATTTAAGATGGCAGGCAAAGGTCAGAGAATAATCCATATGTGAGCTTGAGCCTCTTGTATGACGGGAATAAACTAGGAAGAAGGAAAAAATGCAAATAGAATCTGTGGTTTTAGGGTGACCAGACAATAATACCTATGGGAAAAGAGGCATAGTGTGTCTGCCAGGAGAGTTCCGTGTGCTCTGTCTTCACTCTTGCCTGTACTGACTTGGAAGCCAGGGAGGAGATGTGTTGTTGAGACACTGGAAACTGGAGTTCCATGTTCCAGAGACAGAACCATTCTGTCACCATTTCTCTGGACAGATGATGAGAAGCTTGTGAAGGTAGCCTGATTGGGGTGGGGGGTGGGGACAGGAGTTATGACATAGGGAGGGAGGGCAGGTGATGACGAGCTAGGGCAGGGTGATTCTCCAGAGAGTTCTTGAGTGCTGACTCATGACGCAGTCATGCATTTAGGGTTGATGAAGTGACTCAAGGGTTGTGTTTGGTGCCATCTTCTTAAGGACCTTTCATCGCATGCTTAGTGTTGTATGCTTGTGAGAGGGCTGTTCCATGCCTCAGTAAGATGGCCTCACTCATGCCCATGCAAGCTGCTGTGATTAAACTCAGTGGTCGCAAAGAAGGGTGTGAAAGTAGGAAAGTCGTTTTTCTGGAAAGAGGGGGTTCAGAGAGTGAGGTGAGGGTAGAGGGTAACAGGAGTGAATGTGTGAACACATTACACACATGGATAAAATTGTCAATAAAAAAAGAGAGATTGTTTATGCAGCAGCTGGGTATGGTGACAACATGTCTATAGACATGTTTGGTAGACAGAGACAGGAGGATCACTGCGGAGCTCAAAAAAAAAGAAAAATCACTTATACAGTCAGGCTGTGTCTAAGCTGCTTGCATTAGAGTCTGCCTGCTAGAATGAGAGGCATGAAAGGCAGATCCAAATTACCGTGGTTGTCATATCTGAGGCCATCCTGAGGCCATCAGCCAGTGGTGGCCAACCTCCTGACATTTCAGGAAGTCCACCCCAACACAGCAGAACCACAACCATACCCCTCCCCACCCACGGGAAATTACCAGTTATACACCATCAAATTGATCATTACCTAGCACTGTTGTAGCATCAGATAGCTGGCACAGTCCCCCGGCAGAGCTCTGACACAAGCCTGAGCCCTGTGTCCCCAGCTCATCCCGGGAGAGCCAGCCTCCTCTCTTTCGCAAGTGTCCAGCACTCAGTACAGTGCCTGCCTTGGTGTTCGGCAAAAGCCTGCGAAAAGAATGAATGAGTGAACCTTTGTTCAACCCCGAGAAAGGAACTCACCGCTTCATGTGCGCAACGAGTGCGATTTCCAGTGACCAAACAATGTAATCAAATGAATGTACCCGAAGAAAACCCGGTTCAATAAGATAGGTGAAGCAGCCATCCCGGATAAAGCGCCCTTTCACCTCAAGCACAGGGCTTACGTTTCAAACGCCGGGCACTTCATTTTACATTTTATTACACCGTGTGGATCAATTTGAAGATAGCCTAAATCCTATAACACCCTTTAAAGGATAGAGTGTAAATAAGTGGATATGACTCAGTCTAAATATCCTTACCACTATCTTCAGTACACACTACCAAACCATTGTGATTACTGACCTTTTCCTAAATTATATCAAGAGGCTTGCATTTCTGAAAAAGGAAACGTTATTTGCATTGATATAGGAAAAAAAAAAACGAGAAAGAGAAAAGCATTATCTGGTAGAGGGGTAGAGGTGGGCTGATGTGCCGATTGTAGATGTGTTTGAGTGTGTCCTTAGGGGATCTCTGAGATTGTCCTGTGCTCGCTGTGAAATAAGAGGAATGAGTGAACCATTGGGTCAGCTTAGATGCCAGATCCAAGGCACGTACCCTAAGAAGGACTTTTGTCCAACATGTTTAACAATTCTAGCAAATAATCAAGTTTTAAATACTGCCGTATAAATGCTACGTTCGTTTCTTTTTAAACCATTAAGGAAGATGCTGATGAGCAAGTCATCCTGAGATTATCGTGCTGGGTGTGTCCTCCTGAGAGTTAGTCACCTTCCCTCTAGAGAGAATCCACAAATTATTGTTCTCTGGCTACTTGATCTTGCTTTCCTTTGTTTTGCTTGGTTCTTTTGTTTGATTTTTTTTTAACTTCCCTGTCCAGTTCTGTCAAAAAAAAGTAAGCCAGGAGGACAAATGAATAGGACTCCATGTAACAAAAATCCAATCCAACACGAGGGATAAGCCATGCTAAGCTTTGTTTCCAAGAACAGAGCTCACCTGAGTTGTGACAACTTTTACCTTCTGAGTGTGGGGGTATCATTTTACATAATCCACTAGCTGGGTCTCAAATGCCACATTAGTGTCGCTGGTTCTTTTATTTACAAATAACTAAGGGTCAAGAAAGGTAACCGAGTTCTCACGTCATATTAATAACAAACATTTATTTATTTATTTGGTTTTTCTTTTTTTATAATTATCTTGAATACTTTTTAAAAATTTTTTTAATTTAATTTTTTTTTTTACAATTTATTCATTATATATCCCGAATGAAGCCCCCTCCCTCAACTCCTCCCAGTCCCATTCTCCCTCCATCTTCCCCCATCCACTTCCTCTAGTTCACTGAAAGGGGGAGTTCTCCTTTGCCATCTGCCTTTAGCTTGTCAAGTCTCATCAGGACTGCCTAGATCCTCTTCCTCTGTGGTTTAGTAAGACCACATTGCCAGGGGCAAGCGATCAAAGAGCAGGCAAACGCATTCATGACAGAGGCAGCCTTGCTTTCCTTACCCAGGGATCCACATGGAGACTGAGCTGCCAATTGGTTACATCTGAGCAGGGGGTCTAGGTCCTTTCCATGTATTGGTACTTGGTTGGTGCAGCAGTCTCTGCAGGGCCCTCTGGGCTCAGATTTTTTAGCTTTGTGGGACTCCTGTCTCCTCCTTGTCCTTTTATCTACCCTCCCCCCTTCTTCCATAAGACTCCCTGTGCTCTGCCCAAAGTTTGGCTGTGAGTATCAGTATCTGCCTCAATCCCCTGTTGGGTAGAGCCTTTCAGAGGACCTTATATAGTAAGCTCCCATCCTGTTTCCTCTCTGCTACCACTTCTGGTGTCAGTCCTGTTTGCTATTCTGAATGAGATTTAAGCATCCTCCATAGGGTCCTCCTTAGTGTTTAGCCTCTTTAGGTCTGTAGATTTTAGTATGGCTATCCTATATTATATGGCTAATATTTGCTTATAAGTGAGTGTATACCATGCGTATCTTTCTGTTTCTGGGTTACCTCACTCAGGATGATCTTTTCTAGTTCCATCAGTTTTCCTGCAAATTTCACGATTTCCTTGTTTTTAATAGCTAAGTAGTATTCCATTGTATAAATGTGCCACAATTTCTGTATCCACTCCTTCATTGAGGGGCATCTAGGTAGTTTTCAGATTACAAATAAAGCTGTTATGAACATAGTTGAGCAAATGTCCTTGTTGAATGGTGGGGCATCTTTTGGGTATATGCCCAGGAGTGGTATAGCTGGATCTTGAGATAGCACTATTCCAGTTTTTTGAGAAAGTGCCGAATTGATTTCCAAGGTGGTTGTACAATTTTGCACTCCCACCAGCAATGAAGGAGGGTTCTCCTTTCTCCACATCCTCTCCAGCATGTGTTGCCACTTGAGTTTTTGATTTAGCCATTTTGATGGGTGTAAGGTGAAATCTCAGGGTCATTTTGATTTGCATCTCCTGGATGACTAAGGATGTTGAGCATTTCTTTAAGTGTTTCTCTGCCATTCGATTTTCCTCTGTTCAGAATTCTCTGCTTAGCTCTGTACCCCATTTTTAAACTGGATTATTTGGTTTGTTGGTATCTAATTTCTTGAGTTCTTTATATATTCTGGATATTAGACCTCTATTGGATGTAGGATTGGTGCCTCCATGTAACCAAAATCCAATCCAATAGGAGGGATAAGCCATGCTAAGCTTCATTTCCAAGAACAGAGCTCACCTGAGTTGTGACAACATTTACCTTCTGAGTGTGGGGGTATCATTTTACATAATCCACCAGCTGGGTCTCAACTGCCACATTAGTGTCACTGGTTCTTTTATTTATAAATAACTTAGAGCCAAGAAAGGTAACCAAGTTCTCATGTCATATTAATAACAAACATCTATCTATCTATCTATCTATCTATCTATCTATCTATCTATCTATCTATCTGGCTTTTCAAGTCAGAGTTTTCTCTGTGTAGCCTTGGCTGTCCTGGACTCACTTTGTAGACCAGGCTGTCCTTGAACTCACAGAGATCCACTCGCCTCTGCCTCCCCGAGTGCTGGGATTACAGGCACTGCACCCGGCTGCATTTCTTTTTTTAATTGTTCTTTTTTTTTTATCCTTTTAAAATTAATTTTATTTTTATGTGTATGAGTGGCGCAGGTAGGCATGTATACCCTTGTGTGTCTAGAGAAGCCAGAAGTGGGTTCTTGGTCCTCTGGAACTGGAGTTACCAACAGTTGTGAGTGGGTGCTGGGAACTGAACCTAGATCCCCCGAAAAAGCAACAAGTGTCCTTAACCAATTTAACCATTGGTTCAGCCTCAAGCATTTTTTTATGCAGTGTGCCTCTATGCTTGCTGTTTCCTCTGGAAGCTCTCCCCTACCCTGCTTCCATTCCGTATGACAGAGTCTTATTTCACTATCTAAGCTCTGTATTAACATACCTTTTTCATGAACCCCTTGTCCACACACTCTGCTGTCTCCTTCCCATCCATGCTGGCTAGTTTCATGTCACAAGACAGTCATCTGAGAGGAGGGAACTTGAGCGAGAAATTGCTTCCAAAAGATCAGGCTTTAGGCAAGCCTATAGGGCATTTTTTTCTTCTTCTTTTTTCCCAAGATAATGTTTTTATATCAATCATTTTCACAGAATGTGCCACGATCACACTCACCTCCCATTCCTCCAAGTTTACCTTTCCATCACTATGCCTCCCCCCAAAACAAACAAACAAACAAACAAACAAACAACCAAACACCACACCAAGTACAACTTTTATTGCCCATATACTTGTTGGAGCATGGTCAAACTCCCAGTATCAGCCCTTCGAGGATAACCGAGTCCTTCATCTGCAACGCCCCTCCCCACCAGAAGCCATCAGCCGTGAAGAGCCACACTTTTTAAAAGACTCTCTTCAATAGCTTCCTGTCCAGACTGTTTGTTTCGGGGAGGTGGCTAGAGAGCTTGTTTCGGAAGCCGTCAACGTTTCTCTTTCTTGATTACGAGCCTGCAGGAATTGACATCACTGCAACCCAAGTGTCCCTGCCAGTGGCAGCACGGATCATGGGCCCCTGCATGATTTGCAGCAGCTGTGAAGACAACTGGCATCCACATGGTCTCTGGTGGACATCAACATGACCCCCCCCCCCCACCTCGCCATCGAGGACCACGGACACCAACATGGCCTCAGGGGACAGCATGAATCCCAGACACCAGCGTGGCCCCCAGCCGTAGCTCGGACTACGCACAGCATCTTGGCCTCTGGCAGCAGCATGGACCACGGAGGTTTTTCAAGGAGGCCCAGTCCAGGAAACGAACCTTTCTCCATCTTGAACATCCTGCTCTTGCCTGCTTGAGCTCCAGGCTGCTGCTCACCACCCTGCTGATCCTACCCGACAAGGACATGCTACCTGGCTCACAGCGGCTCTTCCTCACCGCCACCCCCCTGCCTCTAGTTTTGCCTCTCCCTGCCGTGTGTCACCACCTGTTCCACAATCCTTCCCACCTCTCCATCACGCCTTTATTCATAGACTCGGCATGGCAAACGGTAGTATATCTCACACACACACACACACACACACACACACACACACACTTTATCTAAATAGCTTTACATGCAAGTACTTATTGCAAGGACTCATTCATCTGGCTTATGGTCTCTGGTTTCTGATACTGGACTATTGCTGAAACTCATATCCTGTTGTTTTCTAGAGTCAGGGTGATCTTTCAGTTGGGCAGGGTGTGTGTGTGTGTGTGTGTGTGTGTGTGTGCTTGTCAGGGGGCAGGATTCTCGAGAGCACCAGGTTGTTGGACAACTCTCTGCCCTGGGTGAAGGCCCACCTGCCCTCTGGGTACGACCACCCTGAGGCCCTTGGGCTGCAGCGAGCTCTCCTCCCTGAGTAGGGCGAGCAACCCTAGCTGCAGCAGGGGTGGCTGGGTGCTGTGTGTCAGGTCTGCCAGCACAAGCCTCACGGGAAGTCAGAGGTGGGGGTGGGGCAGGGCGAGGCCCGAGGACCCACCCTACAAGCTGTTCATCGGTCCTGTGAGTGTCGGTGGACCCTGCCATCTTGAATTGATCTTCAGATATATATATATTTTTAAACGCTTCTGATAACGGCCCGGGTACTTCTACTATAGATACATCCATTCTCTCTGATGTCCATAGGGCAGGGTGCCAACTCGGGCTTGGGTTCTGGAGGTAGCAACAGAGGCTGTAGTGGCTCCTCCACGACAGCTGCAGGGGTGAGGGTGAGGGAGGGCCCTCCTCCGTGGCGTGCGCATCCCTTGGCTGGGTCTCTCGTCTGTGTACTAGGCCCAGCATGGCTGAGGCGAGTCATCAGCTGTGGCCTGGTGCTAGATGCCTTGAGTTTTGGGGTATGGGAGAGCCTCTACCCCACAACCCCTACACCCCCACCCTCTTGGGAGCCAACTTGGCCCTTTTTCTCCTTTCTCCTCCTCAGGGCACTTTCTTAATTAGTGATTGGTGTAGGAGGGCCCAGCCAGTTGCTGGTAAGACTACCACTGGTCTGGTGGCCCTGGGTTCTAATCAGGCTGAGCTCGCCATGGGGAGCAAGCCAGTAAGCAGCACCCCTCCATGGCCTCTGTACCTGCTCCTGCCTCTAGATTCCTGCCTTGTTGAGTTTCCACTTTAACTGCTTTCAGCGATGAACTATTATACGGAAGCATGTTTCCTTCCCAAGTTGTTTTTGGTCATGGTGCTCTATCACCATGGTGTCTCTTCCCCTAGAAAGCTTGGCTTCTACTTTCATGTCCTTTGTTCATACATGACTTTGTGTACGTATGTAAAATTTGGGACCAAGGTACACATGGGAGAAAATGCAACGTTTGTCTTTCCAAGTCAAACTTAATCTGTCTAATATGGTTGTGAAATTTCCAGCAAACTGTGTGTGTTTGCATTTTCCTCCTTCATTTCTCCAGCCACCCTAACTCCAATATTGTGAATACGGCTACGGCAAACACTGATGTGCCGGCAGCTCTGCGGTAGGCTGGCGTGGACGCTTTCAGGTGTATTCTCAGGACTGCTACAGCCGGGTCTCAGGATACATCGATGTAGAGAGTTCTTCTTTTGAGGACTCCACACAGATTGCCATAGTGGTTGCGCTAGTTTACACTCCCACCAGCAGTGGGACGGGAGGAGCCATCCCTGAAGGAGACATGTGCTTAGCAGTTCTCCCAACAGCTCCTGCCGCACCCATCTCTGCCCTGAGTGTTGACAGAACTAACACTCTCCCTCCGGCACCATGACGGTCCCGTTTTTTTGTCCCTCTGTTTTACTGTCTCTGCACACGGGGATGCTCAGGCCTTTACTCCTCTTGTCCTCGTTTTCTTACGTTTACTCTACCCGAGAACACCATTTTCTGGAAGATCAACCTTCGTGCCCACATCGTCCTCCACCGCCACCTCCGGGCACGGGGCCTCCACCCCTGAGCAGCAGATACGCTTTCTTCAGCACAGATGAGAACACTGGTTTTGAAGTCTCAGTCAGGTGTGCAACATCCGCCTGAGCATGGAGTCGTGGCTAAGCTAGGAGGGCGGGGAAGGAAGTGGACCCGGCTGGCTTCCGCCCCAGCTGCTTCTAACTCCTTACAGACCAGGCGCTCCTTCGGTCCAGTGCCTTAAGCTGGGATCACGCGGAAGCGTGCAGCTGAAGCAGGACTCCGGGGTTCACCCACAAGCCAGGCCTCAGGTGCCAAAGGGTGAGGGTGGCAGCCGGACCCGGGGAAGGAGTGAGCGCCCAGACGCTGGATGGGGTGACATTCAGGGACAGGAAGTTGAGTGACTATAACCACACCATAACCTGATGTGGCCAGCTTCTTTGAAGTTCTTCAACTAAGTGTGGTCCTGTTAGCCCGGTTTTCCAGCTGTAGGGTCATTTTGTGATTCTTCTCAGGGGCTGGTCAGACAGTCCACCCTCCATGCTTGATTTCCCTGAGGGAAATGACGCACATTTGAGTCCCTCAATGAGGCCTGGCTTGTGGATGAACCCCGAGGTTCTGTCTCCCCCAGCTTAAGCCACAGGACCGACGGATTATCTCCCAGACTCCAGTCTATAAATGCCCTGTCCCTTATTCTCAAGAAATAAGGAAACAGAAATTGGTTTAAAAAAAAAAAAAAAAAAAAAAAAAAGCTTTGTCTGGACAAGAGGGCCTAGGCCACAGGTTGTTGTCTATTTTCTGTTATAGAGGCAGGTTTTTAGTTAAATTCTTGTCAGAGGAAAATAGGGTTTTAAAGATTCTCCTTTTTGTGCTTGCGCTCTCTCATTGACAACCAGATTCATGAGCTACATAAAGAAATAAACAAAAATCTCTCAAAGTTTGACTGCCCAAAACGATGGTTTTGACGATGATTCTGGCCCTTCCTTGGCCCTCTAATGTTATTTCTGCTGGTTATCATAACTGGGCCCTGGGCCCTCTAATGTGTTACTTACTTGACTGCCCATCAGATGAACAGTTCTAGAATCATTGCTGCTCAAAGATCTGACAGGAACACATAACTCAAGGGGGAGGAGGAAGCTGCCTGACTCCATTTTGAAGGCAGGAGCCGTTATGCTGTATTATTAAAAATAAGTAAGTGAAAAAGAGGTGATAGACTGACAGCTGAAGGAAGGAACACAAGGCACATTCTCTGTAGAGTGTTCTCCCTGCCAGGACTTCAGAATAGGATCATAGTTTTAGAAAACAGCTCACAGTTGGGAGAAGAGAGTGAAGCAGAGATGCCTTGTCCTCTGGCAGAAGCTGGTAGGAGATTGTCTTTTTCCCTGGGAGCCCATAGTACAAACATGTGAGAGCATCCTTAGTGAGCCTTGGAGTTGGCAAATGTCTCTTAACAACAATACCAGAAACGGTCCTGTAGAACCAGAGTTGATGGCGGGTTTTCACTGTCAAGGTTTTTACAGGAAGCCGAAGTTGCCTCTTGTGGAATTTAGGAGGAACGATCAACAGTAATGTGGGCAGCGTGAAGAGAAGAGGAAGTGGTCCCAGAGTCCAAAGTGGACAGGAGCTGGGGAGACGGAGCTTGTTGAGCCCCAGAGTTGTCAGAGAGTAGCTCGGCAGGAGTTGTGGGCGTAGGAGGGGCACCATGGCTGCCTTCGCTCAGGCCTTCCTTGGCCTCCTGGTTTCTTACAGGTGTGTCCAGTTGAATGAAACAAACCAAAAGCCGACTGAGGCGGGACTCAGAGAAGGGCAGAAAAAATTGGGTGAGATCAGAGCTACAGGGAATGATCTGCCTGGTCAGAGTCGGGAAGAGGGTGAGGAAGGCAGGTTGAGCTGGGCAGCATAGTTTTGGATCCTGCCGTTAGTTAAAGGTTAAGTGTTCTGTCGTCATGTGGCTTTTCTTTGGTAGTACTTTGTATTTTTATAAAATATCACATTAGAAGATTATTTAGCTTTATATTTTTTGCCACTCCTCATATTTTACGACTGGAAATGAAGGCAAAGCTGTCTCTTTTTTACCTCACTTTAATCTTTTTGGTACTCATGTGCCAATTTTTACCTCCACCCTCCAGTAGACCTCTCTATCAACTTTCTATACTGGGTCTCGGGTTTCTACGATAGCCAAACTCTTTCTGGTCTAGGGGTTAGCCCCAGCTGCTTCACCTCATTTTGGCAGGGAGGTGGTTCTCTCTGGACAGGGGAATCGTGAGTGATTTTATTTTTTGAGTTTTCATTGTCTGCGTTTTCTAATTTTGTAAAAACGAGTGCGTATTTCTTATACAATATAAGTGGTTAAATGCAAAAACATCTTTTTTGAAAACAGGGATATTGTGGATAATTTAAAGGTATGGTCTAATAATGTTTATTATTAGCCACACAATTATTATGGCGTTATTATCTAACCTGCTATCACAATAAAAAAACAGACACCTGATAGATTTTAGAATTGCCTTATTTCACCCAGGGCATGACAGATATTAATCCTCTAAACTATCCTTATCATTTCTAAGCCCTCCATCCCAGGCCATCTGCGTTAATCATTCCTATCTGGGCTACCTCCCATCCATAATCCCAAAATACCTGCTAATGTTCTTCATTTGGGCCAATTTTCTTCATCCATGCCAACTGGCCATGTGCTTCTCCACAAGGCCCTCTGCTTCCTTCCTCCTCATATACTTATCTTCCATGATCCTTCTGTCCCCAGAGTCCAAGAACCTTGGCCCCGGCTGCCTCCTTCTGCCCTCCCAAATGTAGGCCTTTTAATCAGTCAATCATGGATAATTGGGGAACATTCCTTTTCGTCGAATGGTCACAGGAGATAGTTCAACATCAATAACAATGCCCATGGCAGGGCAGTAACCAGATCTCAAGGCCCTGAAATCAGCAATTGAAAACACAGGTGGACCTTCCTCTAACACAGGGATCCTTCTGAAACAGATTCTACAAAAAAAAAAAAAAAATCCAATGTTCGTTGAATGAATGCACAAACAAATGTGTACATCAATTCCTTTTCCATAGCTCTAATGCCATCTCTTCGTAAGATATGTCTGCATACACTAACCACATAGCCTACCCTGCCTGGCATGATTTTCCATCCCCCGCCTCCTCTGTTATTCTTCTCCCTCTAATGGGTCCTGTTTTTCTCTCTGTTAATAGTTATATGTGGTAGGTTATCAATTAAAATATGTTGAATAAGTAAAAAAAAATTAAGGAATGTGACCTCTCTTCTTCCAGTCGTTCTTGACAAAAATCTGTTTTGCCCTGTAAGTATGAAGTTGTCTTATTTCCCTTGCTCTAAAGCAACTCGGGCCACTTTGCTATGCCTCATTGTGCTTTGTGTAATGCTTGGCAAGAAATGATAGCAAGTATGAGCACTAGCAGGTAAATCCACCATTTGGGTTGTTACTGTGAGCCTCGGGCTGTATTAAAAGCCGATAGGAATCGTCTCTATAAAGGCTTAGGCAGCCTTCGTCCAGGATGGTTGGGATCAAGACCATGTCAGTTTAGCATATACCGAATGAGACACCTCAGAGACAGATCATATCTTGCTCAATGTTTCTAATAAACTTTTACAAGCAGGCGAATTTCAGAGTGTGGAAATTCCCACTTGTGGTCTCAGGTCAAAGGCTGGGAGAAGGACATTGGAGTGTTTCAGATTGCAGAGTTTGGGATTAGGACTGTTTAACCCATACCCTGTTTATTTATTTAAATATTTTATTTTTAAAATTACCTTAAATAGTAACAAGATTCTATATAGAATATATATGTATATACATATATACATATGTTTGAATTTTTCCTGCTTCCATCCTTTTCCTCGCTCTTCCCCCAGTTATGTTCCCTCTTCCATTTTTCCTGTTGCTCTCCTGTTATAGATGTGCAAAGTGAGATGGAAGACGGAATGCTCTTTTTTCATATTATTTTCCTTTTCCAGTTTTCTCGTGTGTGTGGTGTACATGTATGGTTTGCATGTTTGGGGGCATGTATGTGCGTGTGTGCATGTGGAGGTTGATGTCTAGAGTCACCCCCAACTGCTCTTCCGCCTGGCTCAACAAGGTCATGTCTTGCTATCAAACCCAGAGCTCCTGTGTATGCCAGCCTTGCTAGCCGGCTTGCTCTGGGGATCAAGAAGGATTACTCTTATCTAAAAATAATTAGCTAGAAGCAGTTGAACTGGAGCCTGAACCCTGGCATTCTCACAGCAGATCCCACCCTCACAACCTATATTAATAATGTTTTCTTTCATTACATGCACACTTCTTAAAAAAAAAAAAAAGACTGGTCAGACATGGTAGTGCACATCTTTAATGCCAGCACTCAAGAAGCAGAGGCAGGGGGGAATCTCTGTGGGTTCCAGGCCAGCCTGGTCTACGCAGTGAGTTCCAGGACAGTCAGGATTATATAGAGAGACCCTGTCTCAAAATATAAATGAAAAAACAAATAAATAATAAAAAGATGTGCTTACTAATTTTTAAATTATGTGCACATGTGTGGTTTTGTGTACATGGAAGCCAGAGGTACCTGTGGAAGGCAGAAGTGTCTGACCCCCTGGAGCTGGAGTTAGGTTGCTTGAGAACTGCCCCACTTGGGTCTGAGAATCAGATTCAGGTCCTCAGGAAGAGCAATAAAAACTGTTAACCACACAGCCATCTTGCAGAGGAATTTTAATTCAGAACCTGGATGCTCTGGCAAGAGAGCACATCTAAAGACCGTCTAGGTCTTTGTGATCTGCCGGGAATAGACAGCTCTAACCCCAGGAGACAGAGGCAAGCAGGTCTCTGAGTTCAAGGCCAGCCTGGTGTAGAGCAAGTTTCAGGTAAAGAAAAGTTTAGGTCTGGCCTTTAATCTCAGCATTCAGGAGACAGAGTCATGCCGATCTCTGAGTTCTAGTCAGTGCTGTCAAGGCAGTTTGGTGGAGGCTGTGAGTTGAGAGGCAGTGCAGTGGAGTTGAGTTTGTAGCACTTCATTTTGTGGAATTCAGAGACAGTTTTACCAGGAGGGTTTTACAGGTTGAAGAGAGAACAAACCAGAGAATGAAAATGAGCCAGATGATTAGAACAGATTGCTAATGTTAGTCTGAGGCCAAGCAGAGCAATTCAGTTAGAAGCTGAGAAGCCAGTTTGAACCAGCCAGCTAGGAGAGGAGTTAGAGCCAGAACAGCTGAGTTGAACTAGCCAGCCAGACTTCAGAAAGAGCTACAAAGGGTGAGCTTATTCAGTAATAAGTCTCAGAGGCTGAAAACATTCTAGGCCTGCGTTAGAGTGTATGGAGCCTGGAAGCTTCCAGGACTGGGCCCAGGTCAGAAGACGGAGGCACTAAGCCTCCAAGACAACAATTACATCAGGTGAATAAAAGTTATTTTTACCTCATCTCTTTTGCCCACCTGGATTACTCCCTTCCTATTTACTTCCACCTCTGTGTATTTAAAAGTTAGGGGCTGGGACCATGTATGAGAGAGAGCATAGGCGGCACCTCTGTTTCTGAGCCTGGTTATCTTACCTCATAAACTGTTTTCCAGCTCCATCCAGTTCCTGCATATCTATTTATTCTTTATAGTTGAATATAATTCCATTGTACTCCAGTTATAAACACAATTGCACTATATTCCAATGGAGCACATTTTCATTAACCGCTCACCTTCCGCCCCTATATTCAAATAGCCTGCACTTACGGGAATCTACATTGTCATTGGAAAGGGACTTTCTATTGTTAGTCCTTCTTCAGTGCTGAGGAAATTGAGATTCCAGAGGAAGGTAATGTGCCCTGGTCACATTGCTAATAAATGGCACTGCAGGGAAGTATACGGTGCCAAAATTTGGAAGGCAGAAAGAGGAGCTGAAGATCACTTATCCATTCAGAATCAGCTCAGAAATGGATGGCAGCCTTAGGACCTGTCTCCATGCCTGATCTTGGTTGCCTAGATTTGTTTTGATCTTCACTGCTCTATGAACTTCTGGAAACTTCTATTCCTGTTTGGGGCACATACATAACTCTCAGTTATGATTCAACTCTCCAAGACTCATTGTTTCATTCTTTTGTCCCTTGTTCTCTTTAATCCCTTTGTGCTGTGTCTGGGTTTTTTGATTGGTTGGTTGGTTGGTTTTGGTTTTCCTCAGACTTGGGTAGGCTTTCTCTCAACTTTTAGTGCTAAATTCAACCAAACCAAGGGTTTGGCAGTAGTCAGATACTTTCTGGAGAAGGGATTAGCCTCAGTTGGCTTATCAATATCGCCCACAGCATGTTCAAGATTATAAGGTGTGTCGGGCATTAAGTTCATTGTCATTTGAGGAAAAGCAACTGGGGAGAGGTCAAGAGAAAGGGAAAGCAGGGTGCCTCACAGTTTTGTAACAGCGTTAGACTTACTGCAGAAAGCTCTGGGAAAGGCCTGTGGAGCCCTCATCCCTAGCAGGCTCCAGGCTTGCACTGCACATCTTTCCATCAGGCAGCCTTTTCTTTGCACAGGAGATTTATTGCCTCCAGTTGTTCAGCAGAAAGCTCTGAGAACCTCCCACTAGCTTCGTGGTCCTTAACCATGGAACTATGTAGTTTGGGGATGCCTCCTTAATTTTCAGGTGCATTTGGTCATTCAGGATCTTAGAGGACACTCAGCAGCTAAGCGTTAACCCTTGTCTTTTGACCTTGGTTCTGGGCCCAGCCATGGGTTTCAATTTTTCTATATGGAAAGAGAGTGGAAACATGGTCTGGTCCCCCCCACCATAAAGAAAGCCCTCCCCTCCCACTTAAATCTTTCCCAAAACTCTGGCTTACAACCACTCCCAGAGCCAGAATGCCCATCGTTTCTGGGGGGCCTCCAAACTTGCATGTTTACAATTACGTTTTTTCCTAGCACAGTGAGTGTATCTGCACCAGTTGGTTATGGATATGCAGAGTACTGGGTTGGGTCTTACAGAGCTGCAAATGTCTTTCGGGTATGGATAACATTGAAAAGTTGTTTCACACTGTCCTCTTCTACCGAAAAGGCAGGCTTTTGAGTTGGAATCTGGCTGCCCCAGACCCAGGCATATTTGCTTAAAAGTCTCCTCAAAGTCTCTGTCCTGGGTCAGGCTGGCCACCTGACTCTGTGACAGGAAATAGGAAACAAAACAAAAACAAAACAGAACAAAACAAAACAGAACAACCTAGGGAAAGACACTATTACTGTTATCTCATATTCCTTTTCTTGGTTTTGTTTACTATCTTTAAAAATGACAAAGTGCGATCACAGATGTTTCATTCTAAGTAATGCTCCCTCTCGTACCTCTGAAAACTTTGCTAAATATGAACTTTATCTGGGAAGCTGAAAGTGTGGTTTTAAAATGCTGTAAAATTACAAGCAACAGGGCCTTGCGATGTAGCTCAGGCTAGCTCTGTACTCTAGATCCTCTTGCCTCTGCCCACCAAGAGCTGGTGGGCCACCACTTAGGTACCACCACATCTGGATGGAAGTGTTTAATATGCTAATTTCTGGGAGCTTAGGTATCAAATGACTTCAATAAATAGGCAACAGAATATTTTACAGGTTTGTAATTATTAATTTCTATCAACATTGAAGGAGAGTCAAGTCATCAGGTTTGGTCACCAATGCCTTTGCCCACTGACTTATCTCTCTTGCCATATGTTTTTTTAAAAATTGATCAATTATAAATAATTAGGGCATTAAGATTGAGTATATTTAGAAGATAGACATAACAATTTTGTTTTAAAGTTTATCTTTGTGACCACATTTATGTTAGAAGTGCTAAATATTAGCTAAATAATAAATTTTTTTTCAAGGATTTTTCATATACTATTAAATGAACCATCATTTCAGAGAACACTCCTCAGTGGTACTTCACATCTTCAGCATGCTGTTCAACCATCTATTTATTTACAGGATTTTTCCCTTATCACCCCAAGAGGATATTCTGTACCTATTAAGCCTTTTCTTTCCCCATGCAGCCCCTCTGGGAAACACTGGACTGACTTCCACCCCTAAAGACTTATTTTAAATTATTATATGTTTGTGTGTCTGTATGGTTGTAAGTACAAATGAGTTCATGTGTCTCCCACCCCTGCCCAGAGTCCAGAAGAGCGTGTCAAATCTCCTGGAGCTGTTTAAGATACCTGCCTTGGGGGCTGGGAACTAAACTTAGGCCTTTACTAGAACAGCACATGCTCTTAGCCCTCGAGCCATCTCTTCAGCCCCCCCCCCCCCAGGCCCCAATTTCTGTGGATTTACTTATTTTAGAATGGATGATAACACACAAATGGGAGCCATCTGTACCTGGCTTCTCTCACTTCCCATGTTTTCAAGGTTCCCAGGGATGGCTTTGTTTGAGCGTGGTTAATGATCATCCTGAATTGTGCCAGGGAGGCCAACCCACAAGCTGAGTTGATAAGCCACAGAACTCGTATGGGTGGCGATATCACGAATGTTTTGAGGCACCTTGGCTTGCTTACAACAAGCAACGGACTCTTCAAACACCCTCAACTCCCTCAGCTCCCGAGAAAAACTGATCTCCAATGGGAAGCTTCCACTTGAAGTGGAAAGATGGCAGGTGGCCACATACTGGAATATTCTATAGCAACAGGGGTTAGCTGGGGATTCTCAAGCTTGGTTGCACATTAAGATCACCTGGGGAAGGTTTCAAAAAAAAAAAATGCAGTGACTAGGTTGGATTCATATTTAATGAGCTGGAGTTTGGGGCAGTTTTTCTGAATTGGGGAACTATTGGCATTTGGGGTTGTGTAAATCAGTTGTTCTGGGCTCAGAGAAATACCTATCAGTGTCTTGGAGTCTAGGCACCACCAGATGCTGGTGACACTTGCCTTCCACCATAGCTAAAGGCTTTCCAAGGGGTAGGGGTGGTGTAAATCACCCAGTTGAGAGTGCTGTCCAGGTAGGATGCAATCACCGTAGTTTAGAAAAGCTTCACCTGGCTTGAGAACCAGCGTTCTGACGGGGTTTCCTTCAGCAAGTAGAGCTTGTAGAAAGTCTCCGGGGGTGGGGGGTGGGGGTGGGGAGGGTTAGAGCTGTTTTTATCGACTGTAGCTTAATGGACTGGGAACGATAGAAATGTGCTGGGCCAGCTGGGCACTTCTGTTCTTCCTACCTCCAGCCATCCTGTGTACCTTTAGGGCCAGGAAACTGGGAATCAGACTGTGGGCAACTGAGGCTAGCAAACACGCTGAGCCCGTCACTTACCAAGCATCAACCATCTTTGCGGTGAGCGAGGGGCTGGAGTTAACGGAAGGTCTAAGCAAGCCGGATGACTTCCAGGCATATGAGGTCCATGCAATATGACCTTGTCCAGCAGCGTCATGTCCAGCTGAGTCAAGCTCCTGTGCTGGAGGATCTCTTTACATGTTCTCAGTTAGCAGACACTGAGTAATAATGATAACAACAACAACAACAATATTTAAGTACTCGATTGTGTTTGATTTGGATAGGAAATGGACTCCAGGGCTCATGTACTTGGACACCTGCTCTCAGAGGGTGGTGCTTTTGTGAGAGGATGTAGGGCCCTGCTGGCCTCTGTGGGCCCTGGAGGTGAGTCTCTGAGGATGATAGTTTGGCCTGCTTCCTGCCCCAGCCTCTCTGCACCTACACTCTGCTTCTTGGTTTGCCAAGATGTGGGGGGCATGTGCAACATGCTCTCTCTGCCTTGCTTTCACCACCACGACAGACTATACCGCTTTTGGAGCTTCCATGAAGAATAAATTTGTATTATGAATAAAGCTCACGGTGGGACTCAGTGGCAAATGCCTGTAACCCTAGTACTCTTGGAAGTGATGCAGGAGGTTCAGGAGTTCAAGGCTAGCCTCAGCTATATAGTGAGTTGGGCAAGCCTGAACTACATAAGGCCTCGTCTCACAAAATAAAAAGTGGAGGTTCTATGCAGACTGAATTTTGTTTATTTTGTTCTCTGCTAGTTCAAACTCACTGATTTTTTGCATTGTAAGAAATGTCCAGCTCATTAGATATTAGTTTTATATTGACAGTGTGAGAAGTTAGCAGTAAATTAAAAATCAGAGAAGAACAACATTTTCTTCTCTCTGGAAGAAGTCAAGGTTAAGGATCCTGAGATCTAAAACTTGAGGGTAGTAGAAAACTGGTTGAAGTTTCTCAGACTGGCACTAGATGGCGCATTTGAACCAAAATAATTGTGCTTGCCAGAGGCACGGGTCACTGCTGGAGCTCTCCCTCCCCCCATAACTGAATACAGTGTGATTCCACAATGACAACACTAATTAATAAAATAATTCTGCCCAGTAAGGGAGACCACATCAGCTCGTATTATTAAAGATTCCTGCCATCCGTGCTCACAGATCTGGGCTACACTGCAAAGGACCCCAAATCAAATATTTAAGAAAGGTAGAACACGAGCTTATAGATGACAGTCTAGATAGATCACAGTCTAGACCTGCTCATGGAGAAGGTGGAGGGAAAAGGCCTCAGGAATGAACCCAGGGAAAAAGGGCGGCTTAGCACCCTGCTGAGGGCCACTCAAATACAGCCAGCAAAAAGCCAATTCATTGCCTTTTTAAGAAGAGGGCTTGGAGGAAAAGTGTAGTGGGAATTTTTGGTTTCTTTAAAAATTCAGTTGTGTTACGTAACCATGTTTTTTTTTTTTTTAAATCCCAGGTGTGGAGTACCAGGCTGCTTTAGATTGTCCTCAGCAGGAGACCATTCACCTCATGTTGAGCTCTGAGAAGGGCTTGATCTTTGCCAGCTGCAGATACTTTAATTCTGGGGACTCTGAGAAGGAGTAGATGCCAGAGCCCGGAGAGGGATGAAGGGGGTGCTCTGAGGAAGAAGGCTGCTGCTCTCTTCTGCTGTTCCTGGTCACTGCTGTTGCCGTTTGATGAGAAGTTGGAGACGTCCTGACCATGAAGACTGGATTTGCCCCAAGGAATACGATGAGATGACCCTAACCAGCAGAAAGCGTCAAAAGAGGATTAAGCCCCCTCTCCTCACTAAACTTTCTCCTTTCCTTCCTGGCTGTCCCTGGAAGGGGTGTTGGAAGGGATTGGGGTGAACGGAGATAGAGGTATTAAGAAACCTCAGATGCTGAGACTTATGGCCAACTGTTGGGCAGAGAGCATGGAATCTTAGGAAAGAAGTGGGAAATAGTAAGATCTGGAGAGGACAGGAACTTCACAAGGAGAGCAACAGAACCAGAAAATTTGAACACAGGGGTCTTTCTAGAGACTCATACTCCAACCAAATACCATGCCTGGAGATAACCTAGAACCCCTGCACAGATGTAGCCCATGGCAGTTCAGTGTCCAAGTGGGTTCCATAGTAATGGGAAGAGGGACTGCCTCCGACATAAACTGATTGGCCTGCTCTTTGATCACCTCCCCCTGAGGGGGGAGCAGCCTTACCAGGCCACAGAAGATGACAATGCAGCCACTCCTGATGAGATCCGATAGGATCTGATAAGATCAGAAGGAAGGAGAGGGGGACCTCCTCTATCAGTGGACTTGGGGAGGGGCATGCGTGAAGAAGGGGGAGGGAAGGTGGGATTGGGAGGGGAGGAAGGAGGGTTTATGGGGGGATACAAAGTGAATAAAGTGTAATTAATAAAAGTTAAAAAAATAATAACTAAAAGGATTGTAAAATGGTTATAAGGCTACATAATAAAGACATAATAGCAGTGAAAAAAAAAAAGAAACCCCAAATAAAATAGATTAAAAATTCCACAACAGGAAAAACAGAAGCTGAAAGCCATGTTGATAATCAGAATTCAGTTGCTGAGAGTTTGAACAAAGGCACAAGAAGCTCACAGGACTGAAGCAATTTGTGCAGAATCCCTGGGGCAGAAACATGAGATTTAGGAAACTTTGCCATAGAAAAGCTAGGGAGAGAAGGGAGCTTGCTGCTCTTCCGGAGGGCCAGAGTTCAGTTCCTAGCACCCACAACGAACAACTCACAACCTCCTATAACGCTTCAGGGGATCCAACACCTTCTTCTGGCCTGTATAGGCACTTGTATGCATTGGCACGCACACACGCAGCCACATGCAAATACAAAGGGCACCCAAACTGAAATACAATTACACACGTGTCAGGACTGTGCACCCTGCCAGGACCGATGGGGAGCCAATCTGTCACTTGCAGTTTGATTTCTTTTTGAGACATCCCTGAGGCACTAAGCAGGTGGTATGTGCCAATAAAACAAGTTTTTTTTTTTTTTAAAATCATCATTTGTGTTAATGCTAAATTCTTATTCTGAATGTTCCTGATGTTCCTTTACCTATGTATCAATAAGCAAGCATGTTGGGAACGGTGACAGTTTGATTCTTTAATTGGAAGCTGCTGGATTTTCCCTTGCTGGCTTGGCAGCACTGAGAAAAATAATACCAACCACCTCAGTTAAATACCCAGCTGGACTACCATGATGCCCGGACTGGCTGTTTGGAATACTCCATGAACGACGAATGGGAACTACTCCTGCTCTGACTCTGGAAACTGCAGCTCCAGCCACTCCTGTTTCAGCTTGAACTGCGCTTTTGGCTCTCACAATCCCCAGCGAGCTCTAGTAACACTGTAACCACTTCTCCTTAAGCTCAGACAGGGATCACCTTCCCCTGAGATGGGGGTCAAAAGGAGGGTGGTTTATTTGCATGTGAGGTCTGCTGTGATTGGTTGCAAACACTTCTCCTCTGGCTATAGGAGCAGGGTGTTTGGCTCACTCCTTAAACTAGATGGAAGACACCCTCCTAACACGGATCCCCATAGTGTTAGGCCTAACACAGGCTTCTTTTAAGCTGCCAAGCAGGTAACAAGGAAGAAGCAACAAAAGAGCAGCATTGGCAAGAGCCAAAGAAATGGTAGAGCAACGGAAGAGTTAAATCTGAGAATCGTAAAAAAGATCAAATCCACAATTGTCCAGTGGTGCACCCAGGACCGTCTCAATCTAGGTCAGGATTTGAGAGGCAGCTTTTGTTGGCCTCTTGAAGTCCCCTTTATAGGAGAAATAAGGTGTTCACAGGGGTGAGAGAGTTGGCTGTTACACATTGTTAGAGATAGACAAGAGGGAAGGAACAAGGGTAAGGATGGGGTCACTAACACTACGTCAGCTCAAAGAAACAGGAACCTTTATTTATTGTATGAGTGCTCTGTCTGCATGTACACCTCCAGGCCAGAAGAGGGCCCAAGATCTCATTATAGGTGGTTGTGAGCCACCATATGGTTGCTGGGAATTGAACTCAGGACGTTTGGAAGAGCAGCGGGTGCTCTTAACCTCTGAGCTATCTCTCCAGCCCCAGGAACTTATTCTTAATCACACATAGAAACCTTAACTTGCAAGGACTTAAGCAAGGGACAAAAGGAACTTATTCTTGGAACTACAGACCAGAACCTTGACCTGCACAGGAGAGTATTCTTAACTGTCTTAATGTTTAACCTGCCAAGTATAGCCTTCCTGTTTCAGTCTCCCATTAAGTTGCAAGCTATATTGTTCCTGTTTCAGTTCACAGAAGAAGGCACAGAGCTGAGGAGCAGGCAGGCTTCCGTGGAAGATGCAAAGCCACAAGATGGGCTGCTGACCGGAGGAACTGCAGTCCCAGCAACTGCAGCACTAAAAAAAGGGGCCACGCTGCTCACTAGATGAAAATGACCGTGGCCATAGCAATAAAGGACAACCAAAACAATTCAGAGAGCATCCAGGGATGGAGGAGGTAGAGAGAGGATAGTGAGGTGAGGCTGAAGAAGGATGGATGGCTAGGAAGAAGGGATCAGCAGCAGGCAGCATCTTCTAGTGTTACTGCTATCCCAAAAGACCGGCAGCTGGGCTCCTTAGTTCTACACATTTTAGAGCTCTTGTGTAGACACAGGAAATTGGTGTTCCTTAGCCCTTAGGAGCAGCCGACACAGCAACTTCCTGGTAGGCCTAGGAAGCAAGTTTCTAATAGATAGTAGCGTCACTGCTCTGGGTGGCACACTGGGGTCTGCACTTTAAGAATCACTGTTTTAAATCAGGGTGCGGCAGCACACACCTGCAATCCCAGCCCTCGGGGAGGCAGGGGTAGGTAGATCTCTGTGAGTTCAAGGCCAGCCTGGTCTACAAAGTGAGTGCAGGACAGCCAAGACTATATGGAAAACCCCTGTCTCAGGAAAAAAAAAAAAAAAAAAATCACTGTTTTAGTTAGGGTTCACTCAAGAGATTTTTTTTTTAAGACTTGACAGGGACCTGTCATCAGCTGGTGGGTGGAAGGTGTAATCAGTGCCGTACAACATTAGAGTGGCCAAGTGGCCCCTGGTGTCCAGCAAGTGTTGTTTTTGCTATGGAAGAAAAAAAAAGGGTGGAGACTGGGAATAGTTAGGTGGTGACACTGAGTGTTTGGGTACTGATGGTTTGTCGCAAGCGCACAGCCGCTGGCACGAGATGTTTCAGGGGAACTTTGAGTTTCTAGCACTGGGGACTGGGCTGAAATGGAGTCTGCTCACAGAGCAGGACATACTTGTTTCTGCTGGTTGGTTCATATGAATTAAGAAGAATCGGTTTGTAGGGAAGGTGAATGGGATGGAAGGTCTGCTGTGCTGCATCACCCAGGTCCCAGGCAGTGAGGAACACAGAGCCTGTGACTGGGAGGGTGGGAGGATGTCCTCTGTCATACTCAGGTAACTGACTTCAGCGCCAACTCCTGAGCAAAGACTGCAGACTCTAATCCAGATGCTAAAGTCTATGAGGTGGAGTTGAGACTGTTAAGAAAAGGAAAGGGTCACTGTTAAAAAAGCAAAAGGTCTTTAATCCCAGCACTCAGGGAGGCAGAGGCAGGTGGGCCGCTATGAGTTCGAGGCCGGCCTGGTCTACAAATCGAGTCCAGAACAGCCAAGGCTAAACAGAGAAGCCCTGTCTTGAAAAACAAACAAACAAACAAACAAACAAACAAACAAACAAACAAACGCATGAGGTTTGATGGGCAGAAGTTATTGTAGATTGTTGGTAGGTATAAAAGATAGGCTATTGAAGGAGCTACCCAGTAGCAGCCATCAGATTCTAGGAGCTTCCTTTGTCAGGAAGGAAGACTATCAGGAGGCAGAATGTACTGCTCCTGCCCCATAGGTCTCCGGCGCCCTCTGCTGGGCATCCTTAAAACAGGTGGCATTGTGCTTAATTTCAGTTTCAGGAGGAGGGTTGGGTCAAACTCACCAGGACCAACCTTGACTCATGGTTGCACATGCTTTGTGGGCTGAGGTGTGGAGCAAATAGGGCATATATGTGGAGTGCGTGGATTCACTGGACATTTGAAACACCAAAGTGGACATAGGTGAATGCTGGGATATTATCTGTCAGTGTCTGAACAGTCTGAGGCGTATTGTCCCCTTGTAGATACAGCAGTGAAAGAGCAGAATGGTATTTACAGAATCACTGTGGTTTCATTTCAGAAGGCTGATTAATGAGAAGGCTTGGTCTGAAGTGGTGATACATTTTGTTTCCTGGTGGAAGCTCTCTTGGTGGTGAGCGAAGTTCCAGACGCTTGGTTGAGGGACAGTGAATTAATGACTAATGTCCAGCTTTTATTAACGACACCAAACCAACCGAGTAGCAAGAAAGAGAAGGGTGGGCACAGACCACAGAGTCTCAACTGCCTCGGCCCTTCCTTCTCTGCTGTTTTTTACTGGCTTAACTGCACGCAGTCTTTAGCTCCACGGTGACCTGCCTTCAGAAGTCCTGGACTCCTTCTCTTGCCCTCAAAGGAAGAAACTGTAACATCAGAGGAGTCTCAGGTAGCCTAGATGCTGAAACTAAGTGACTCTAACATTGTACATACAATAGGTTGATTTTAAATGTTGCAATACATGCTGGCTAATTTTATGTAAACTTGATACAAACTAGAGTTATCTGAAAGGAGAGAATCTCAACTGGGAAAGTGCCTCCATAAGATTGGGCTGTTAGGCAAGCCTGTAGGGCATTTTCTGAGTTAGTGACTGATGAAGGAGGGCCCCATCCATTAAGGGTGGGGATACCCTGGGACTGGTGGTCCTGGGTTCTATGAGAAAGTGGGCTGAGCAAACCATGATGAGCAAGCTGATTAGCAGCATCCCTCCACGGCCGCTGCCTCTGCTCCTGCCTCCAAGTTCCTGCCCTGTTTGAGTTCCTACCCTGACTGCCTTCAATGCTGTGGAAGAGTAAGCCAAATAAACCCTTTCTTCCCTAACTTGCTTTTGGTCATGGTGTTTCACCGCAGCAGTAGTAACCAGAACTAAGACACAGTGTCAAGTTTTAGGAATACAGAAGCCATTTCATGTGCTATCATCTGTCTCCAGTATCAGAATAAGGTAAGGGCTGTGTAGTCTTGGTGAAACCAAGGGCTCTGTGTTCTGCCCTTTCCGCATAGCAGAATGAGAACAGAACATTCTCAGCATGGCCGATGTTCAGAGTTTGAGAGACCAACGATAAGACATAGCCACTATCATCATTTGAATGGTGTTCTCTCATCTCTAGGACCTGATTCTGGGACCCATGTACTAGGTAGTCATGTGGCATTTGGGGATGTTGTTCTTTAAGAGCCTTTGTAATTTTCTTTCTCTCTGTCTTGCCATAACCGAGGCCCCTTAATGCAGTGTCTCCAACCTTTACGGACATCTTCATGGTGTGGAATTTTAAAAGGCAAGAGCTCATCCACTGTTTTTGCTTTTTAAACCTGTTATTTCGTTTCCTGAGTCTGACTCTTGCCAATTCCATTGCCACTACTTAAAGTGTAGGCCCTCTTTGACATTGTGAATATAAATTTTGTGTCATGTGGCTCATAGGTAGCATATGTTCAAAGGTTCTAGACTATACCAGGAAGACTACGCCCTGGAAGCTATACCATTCAAGCACAAGAGCCTAGGAAAGCTTAGGAAGCTATGTGCTGTGTACACTGGTGCTCTGTCCATCTTGGCTGGTCTCTGCCACACTGGTATTTAGCACTTCCATTTTATCAGCATCTTCTTCCTGGCAATCTGAAGTAGAGGTGGGCATTGTGTCTTTCAAAGCCCTATAATTCTTTGTGTTCTTTCATTTCTAGAGTAACTTTGAAGTGGCATTTGTGTTTCTGTCTTTCTTTCTTTGGCTTGAGACAGGGTTTCTCTGTGTAGCCTTAGGTGTGCTAGAATCACTTTGTAGACCAGACTGGCCTCGAACACAGAGATCTGCCTGCCTCTGCCCCCCTGAGCGATGGGATTATAGGCGTGCACCACAGCACCAGCTGCGTTTTCTATTTCTTATGTCACCTGTTAAGATCAATGTGTTAGTTAGGATTTCATGTGGTGATGAAACACCATGACCAAAAGCAAGTTGGGGAGGAAAGGGTTTGTTTGGCTTATGCTTGAACATCACTGCTCACCACTGAAGGACGTCAGGGAAGGAACTCAAACAGGGCAGGAACCTGGAGGCAGGAGCTCATGCAGAAGCCATGGAGGAGTGCAGCTAATTAGCTTGCTCATTATGGCTTGCCCAGCCTGCTTTCTTATAGAACCCAGGACCACTGTCACAGGGGTGGTGCCACCACAATAGATAGGGCCCTCCCCATCAATCACTAACTAAGAAAATGTCCTACAGGCTTGCCTACAGCCCCAGCTTTCAGTGGCACTTTCTTAATTGAGGCTCCCTCCTCTCCATGACCCTCGCTTGTATCAAGCAGACATAAAACTAGACATCACAGCTGACATTGACAGCAAGGCTACATCAGCATAAGGAGTTTCTGAAAACAACAATGTGGCAATGTCCTGCAGATTGACTTCAGAGAACGGACTTCCCAGAAACATGAGAACATGGGAAGGACCAGAAAATCCCTGCTATGAAAAATATTTGAAGAAAGGTTCTAAGAATCTACTATTCAAGGGAACCCTTTGAATGTGAGGAGTATGGACAAAAGCTTCAGCTGCTTTTCTTACTATGTTAGATACCAGAGAATCTGCACTGGGAAATTTTTTTTCGTGTGTATAAGGAATATGGGAAAACCTTCGATAGCAATTTATAATTAATCTAGCATCAGAGGATCTGCACTTCAGAGGAGCCCTATCAGTGTACGACAGATAACCTCCAGTGATAACGCAAATAGGATTCACAGTGGAGGCAGACCCTATCACTGGGTGGAGGGGGAGAAGAGCTTTATCAATAGTTTTGCGTTTGTTATAATCGGAGAATCCACACTGGTGTTACAGGATAGTTGATCACACTGTGAACCCTGAGACTGTGTACTGGAAAGACCTGTTTCTAGTTGTGGTGTGGCTCAGCCCTAGTGCACACCTTTAATCCGAGAGCTTTCTGTAAACAGGATTAAATAAAGTCAACCATAGGCCAAGAGACGGAGCAAGCAACCAGTTGACAGACAGGCAACATTGGAAAAAGCCATAGAGAGTGAGAGGAAGTCCAGGGGATGGATAGAGAGACACCGAGGAAGGGGTGTCTCACTGAAGAAGGGGCATTCCATTTGAGGGGACTTTTTCCTTCTGGAACATCAGCTGAGTAGGAAGGTCAGCTGGGTGCTTTCTCTGCCTTGTTGAGCTAGCAGGCTTTCACCCCAGAATCTGTCTCCCGAGTGTTTATTGGTAAAATTGAACGTTTGGGATTTTGTTTAAGAACAGTGTACTGGGGAGAAACCCTATGCATGTAGCAAGTATGGAAAGGCTCTCATTAGTAATTATCCATCAACATCAGAAAATTCACACTGGAGAGAACCGTTATGAGAGCCCTGAATGTGGCAAAAACTTTGGGAAAACCTTTTAGCCAACATCATTGTGTTCACACAGAAGAAGAGGCTTACTCTTAAAAAAAGCATTGAGATGGTCCTTCAACTTTCCTATGGAGCTAACTCAGCACCAAAGAAGTCAGAGCAAAGAGAAACCCTCTCACTGTGTGTCTTGTGGGAAAGCCTCTACAGCTAAAGAACATTAAAAAGATGTTTAAGGACTGCCTATATGAGGAGGATGAGGAGTCTTCACTAGTAACAGAAAACCTCAGCATGAAAATCTCCATTCTGGGAAGAAACCTGGTGGTTATAGCAAGTCTTTACAAGCATACCCATTCTGTCAAGAAACTTGGGCTGAACGTTTGTCATTTTGGCCTGCCAATGTTGTTTTACCCCTCTTTACAGTAATAGCGTGCTCAGTTTTGGAGGCTACCTTCCAGAACGTGTGACAGAATGTGTGGAATGTGTGACAGAATTCTGGCTTTGCTGCACATTCCTTCCCAGGAACCGTAGTTACTGGTTAAGCTGAGATGGCCCTTCTGGATTCCTTGGAGTATGAAGAGACACTGAAGAGTTTAAGTTAGCCTGGGTGACTCTATTTTGAACTGAGGAGCCATCTCGACCGGGAGCTGAACTCAGGTACCAGGAAATATCACAGAATGTGCACATGGCAGAAAACAAAGTTAACTCTCCTAGCAACAGCCTCCAGGAAATATCACAGAATAAATACTTGATAGAAAATAGAGACAATCTCCCTAGCAATAATCAATGAGATTTGGTTGGGAAAATTCTCCCCAACATTCCAGATGTAGTTTAGAAGAATGGCAATTGTGATTATGTAGGTCACCTCACCCTTGTGGCTTTTACCCAACCCTGTAACATCAAGGCATGAATCCCCTGCTTGCTTTCATGGAACCCCCCTGCTAGTGGTTTTTCCCTTTAAAAACCCTACTCACCCAGGGCTCGGGGTCCCACTTCTCTACTGCTGCATCAGTGAGACTTGGGTCCCGAGTTCGACTGCTCTTGTAATAAAGCTCTCTCTTGCTCTTGCATCAAGTCGTCTCCTGGTGGTCTCTGAGGGTCCTGTGATCTGGCAGAACAACACTTAGCACAGCACCACCAAAGTTCTGAAAGCTAAGGACCAGTCAAATCTTTGAACAATGACATTGAATCATATCTAAAGCAAGAAGTGTGTGTGTGTGTGTGTGTGTGTGTGTGTGTGTGTGTGTGTGTGTATGCGTGCATGTGTGTGCTTAAACACCAGGAACCAATAAATTCCACTTTTGGTCCTGTTAAGTAAAGTAAAAGTTCATTTTAATTTATCTCCCACCACAAAAAAACCCAGAATTTTGACTTATGCAGAGCTTTATCAGAAAAACAGTCAGTCTTTGTTTTCCCCTAAAGGAGTCACCAAAGACAGATTTAACTGGGCATGCAGAATGGAAGCTGAGGCAGGAGGATTGTGAATTCAAGGCCAGCCTGTACTACAAACAACAGGCCACACATTATAGGGGTCACTGGTGGTTTCCTGGGACTTTGGTGTACCTGGTATTGTAATCCCTTAAAGCCAACATTCCTTTCCAAGATGCTTTATGAGAAGATGGGTTGGGATTCTTTGATTTTTTTTTTTTAATTATTTTGGGGGAATACAGCATCTGAGACTCAGTTAGAAATAGTGGGTTTAAGAGCTTGTACTGATGCATTATTCTGAGGGTTAACAACCCTGCAGTCAAGGTCAGGGGGAATCTGATGCTTAGAGCATCATGTCAAGGAATGTATCCAGGGACCTTTTTAGATATATGCAAGAAGAAAGTTACTGGATAAAACCCAGGAGAAAGAAGGTATGATGTACTCACTTAGAAACCAGTTCCTTGTTTCATCATCATACCATCTTCTGTTTGGATGGCTTTAAACTGCTATCATTTCAGAAATGGATAATAGACTGTGTCTGTTTTCTCTGTGGTAAAAAAAAAATCTGAGTTTGATGGTTGTTAGCAAGTTTCTGAGAAGCTAGGCAGAACATGCACCCGAAGCAGTGAGGCATTGAGACCTCTTTCCCTAGTCGTGCTAATGTCATATTTGCAAACTTATGACACGTGTAAACGAGTGATGAAAGCCATGTAAGGTGGAATAACTCCTCAACCCAGCGCCGTTTCTTGAGGTGAAACAATTGGCTATTGCACTGTAACTCTGCCCTGTAACTTCATTTCTTCAGTTAAACGGATGGCATTTCAGAAAGGGTAATAATTGATGCCTAGCCAAGGTCTCACAGGTGGTAGGTGGAGAGGCCGGGACATCTCACTTCTGTGTATTTGCCATTTCCTCTTCTTCGAATTTCCTCTTTGAGCTGATGCGGCCAGGTCTCCAAACTCACCAACTTTGTTCTCATTACCTAAATTTCTCTTCATCCAAGCATTGTATTTCTAGAAGTTTGATTTGGGTCTTTTCTTCTTCTTTCTTTTTATCTTCTATGTCTCTACAATTTAAAAACCCATTCCCTTCCCAATTCTACAATGGCCACTTCAAAACTCTCTCCCACGATATGTTTTCAATTTAATTTCTGTACAAGCAGGTATCACTAGTGTAAACGCCACACTCAGTGATGCAAACTATGATTGTACATTGTTTTTTTATTTAAAAAATTTCATGCAATGTATTTTGATCATGTTTTTCCCATCTCCCAACTCCCCTGGATAATCCCCAACCAACTTCACGCTCTTCTTTTCCCTCTTTTTCTTGATTAGATTTTGTTAAGGGACATTCATACTATGACTTCAGTTCTTAGGCAAGGACCAAAGCATCTCTGTGTTCACAAGATGCTTTTCCTAACTCATCCTTTCACGGGTCAGGGATCTCAGATGCCCGTATAAGAGAGCAATCACGATCTCTACTTCTTGTTTTCTAGCCTCCTGAATATTATAGCTCAGCTTCCTCCTGTGACAAGACACACAAACAGTTACCTCCCACATTCCTTAAACCAAACCAACACCTCTGGCTTTAGTTTCTTATTAACTTTTGTTATGTGGCTGTACTTGCCTGTTGGATAAGAAGTTAGGATGATGTGTGTTATAACGTCTAACTTTTTGGTGCTAATTTGTACCATTCACTTCATTATCTAATGATTTTTGTCTTAAAATCATTATTGCATGATATTAATGTTGATATACCATTTTTAACTTAATACTTGTCTCTGGAATATATTTCCAAATTTAAACTTTCAATTCTTGTGTTTCTAAAATTCTAAGTTTAGACACACTTTGTTAACGTCTAACATTTCCCTCTAGATAAACTTTAGAATCATTTTCAGAAGTTTCAAAATCGATCCAGTTGGATTTTATACCATTCCTACCAAAATATTACCCGTGATTTTACACTTATACAATATGGGTTTTTTGTTTGGTTAGTCCTGAGTATTCAAACACACACACACACACACACACACACACACACACACACACACACCCCTCACTTTAAACACTTATTATTAAGCTGCCTCTTTATATAGCTTTGGTTGCTTTGTGGATAACTTTGCCTGCCTTAGTATATATTTGTCCACATAGTACATTGAATGATCTACTAAATTAATTAACACTGAAGTACATAGTGAGGCTGAGCCGTAAGTGTTGTGTGACAAATCTTTTACTGGGAGATGCAACACACAACACACACACACATGTTCACTTACCCCAGATATGGAGCCCAGGACACACCAAAGTATGGATAGTACTGAAGTCCAATTTGGTGAACCAATGCGTTTTATTAGAGTTACTTAAGGAAGTGGGTTTGGGGTTACATACAGGAACAGAAATGACTCAAAGACAGCTCTGTCACCAAAGACTAGCCCAGCACGAATGAGCTCACAAGGCTGGAATCCTTAGGTGCACTGAGTCCTTTCCAAGGGACTCAGTTGGTCTATGTCTCTTCCAGGCAACTCTGCTCGTGTCTTCTTCTTCCAGGCATCTGGTGTGGTCTCAGCCTTCTCTGAAGCTCAGCTTCCATATTCTGAGGAGGACTCTCAGTTTTTATTGCTTAATATGATAGGGAGGGAGCTAGTAAATCTGGTCAGTTTTAGGGACTTCCTGAAGCCATTTTGAGTTGTTTACCTTTCTGCTTAAAGAGCTTCTTGCAGGATAGACTATTTTAATTAGGGAGGAAGCTTTAACTGACCTGTGAGTCTGAAGCCAGCATCTGAAAAAAAAAAAAAAAAAGATGTCAATGAAATGTTGAGCTCCTAGAATGAAACTCCAGCCAGACTAATTTTTTTTTTTTTTTGGCATAATTTTCCAAGAGAAGTGGCTAAAAACCATCTTTGTTGCAGATCCTGTGATATCAAGCTAGAAATATTAAGTGAACTCTTTTTTTTTTTAATGTGAGGTTGTCAGCTTCCCCTGCTGGCTGGAGAGCAGGGTCTAGGGAGTCAGTGGGGTTACGGGAACAGAGGATACAAGAGCAGAGGCCTGAAGCAGGGCAAGACTGAGCCAACGTGATCAAGGACACTTGGTACGAGACTCAGCCTAGTGTCTCACAGTTTGTGCCTCTTCAACTTCTGCATCTCTTGGGCTGTGAAGGATTGGACCTTGGGAATTAATTCAAAGAGCCCAAATTAAATGTGGCATAAACTATGGGGAAAGTTGAGCTCTCTCTCATCTCCTGTGTGAAGTTCAGCATGTAGGGCTGATGTAACAGCTCTTTCTTCTCCCCCTGCGAATCTTGGGATCTCTAGGGAAAACATCCTAATTTTTGAAGGCCAAGATGCTCAGCCTTGATAGCAGTCTATGTAGTCAGAGGAGGTGTGGACTTGGCGAAGCTCTTCTTCAGGGACATGGAGTCATGTTATCTTATAACTTGTTAGACAGAAACTGATCACCTGACCACACTTTAAAAGCTTCTGGAGAAATGAGTTCCTTTTCCATGGATTGTCATATGCCTCGCTAGAGATTCTTTACCTACAATAAGACAGGAGTGGAGGTCTGGCAGAATGTTTGCTATCACCCTCTTTAGGTTTGTCACATGTTTTGGTAACTTGATGTGTATCTGTCCTTACGTTGTTAACCTTAGGAGTCTTGATTATTTATTGGGCCACATTTTCCTAACTGCAGAACCCAGTAACTGTGTGTGATCTGGTCTTCTGGTGTGTGATCTGCTCATTCAAGTCCAGTATTGTTATGGTACTGCGCTCTCTGAATTCCTTCCTGTTTATCTCAGTAATCGTTCTTACTTACAGGCCTGCTTTCTGAGCCAAGGAAGAAGAGGGAACCAGCACTTACTGCCAAGATCAGTATGTCCCAATCTGACCCATCATGGAGACCAGTTTCCTATCTGAATTTGAGAAACCACATATACTGTCCACTGTGGAAAAGAGTAAAAACTGATGTCACTGCAGTCCCTGGTAGCGCAGAAGTAAAAGAACTCTCTATCCAAGAGTTGGGGTTGGAGGTTTGGGTTAACATATGCTTCTTATTTCCCTCTTTCTGGCGTGGCTTTGTCTTTAGTTGAGGGTCATGATGCACACACACACAGACAGACACATGTACACATGTGCATGTATATGTATATAATGTTTATGTGTCTATAGCCCCTGCTTCTTGGAACTACCAGAAAAGACGAGCACTTAAGTAAACTACCAACACTAACTAGGTAAAAATGTGCCAGCTGCTGACAAGCACAGGCTCTCCTGCCTTACTCTAGGTGGTTAGTGAAGGCTCACTCTTCACGAGAAAAGGGATCTCAGCTGACATTTCCTGTAACTGTCAAGATGAAGGGTAGGAATAACAAGGAGAGGGCAATTTAAGAATGATATTCATTTAGAGAACAGCATGTGTGCAAACGTAGGAAGAAAAAAGAAAATGGTTGTGATGAGAGCCGGAAGGGGTAGTGGGGCCAACCATTGCCTTCCAGTACAGCAGTGTGTGTGTGTGTGTGTGTGTGGGGCAAGCTGGAAGGAAGAAAGAACTAGATTATCAGAGTAAGGGAGGGAAAGTTTTTTTTCAATCCTCAAGACTTTCATACATACATGTAATGTGTTCTGACCCAACTCACCCTCATTTCCTCCCCTCCAACTTCTCCCCTTCCCTTCCTATCCCTTTCTCTCCAACTTCATGTGCTCTTTTTTAAAAACTCACTGGGTTCTCTAAGCACCGCATGGGTAGTGCTAACAGGCTAGAGTGCTGGGGTATGGCTAGCCTCTCAGGGACCACATCCCTATCCCTGAAGAAAATGGACTCCCCTTTCCCCAGCAGCCATCAAGTCCCAGTAGCTCCTCAGTGGGGGTGAGATTTTGTGACCAACTCCAGGAAGAAGAATTTTTAAAGAGGGTCCAACTCAGTAGCTTTCAGTACTGTCTAACCCCTCCCCCCGAGTTTGTTCTGGGACTTTACGTGGGGTAAATGTTTACGTTTGATGCCGATGTTGGGGTTGCATTATAGATCAAAGTTAGAAGTGCCACAGAGCCTTCTCTATAGGACCGTCTTGCCTACAGAGGAAGATTTCAGACTAGTAAGTGTGCTGCTGGTCATTCATGTTAAGTGACAACCTTGACATGAATCTAGGATTTACACAATGCATGCTCACATGGTTTTCGTTTTTTTTGAAACAGGCTTTCTCTGTGTAGCCGTGGCTGTCCTAGACCCACTTTGTAGACCAGGCTTGCCTCAAACTCACAGAGATCAGTCTATTTTTGCATCTCCGAGTGCAGGGATTACAGGAGTGAGCCACCCGCCCGGCTCTATTTACACAGTTTTAAAATGTAGTAAATCTAACTGCAGCGTAATGAAGAGAAAAATCATCCTGTGTTTCATGCAGAACTTTGCTAAAAAACATTCAACCTTTTAGAGGACACTTGTGTGATTTTTGAAAACACCAGCAAAAGACAGCTCGGTAGCTGTGGCATTCAAGTTCTATGTGTGACAACGCAGATATGTATATGCCGTTAGGCCAAAGTAGCATTGTTACTATAAATCATTTTCACGTATCCTTTAGGATGAATGGTATTGTTTGTGGATCTCTAGGCAGTTCCTGAAGAGAAGCTGTGTCTGCAAAGCCTGCTGGATAAGAACTACAGTGATGCAGAGAGTTTGGAATGCTGCTGGGGTAGAGGCCAATCATCTTATTTTGCTCTAGCTTTAGAACTCTGAATAATCATGTAACCATCCCTTGATTATCTCTGTCCCATGGTAATAGATTCAACACCTGTTGGGATTTAGCAACAGGTCACCAGCTTCTACCAACACAAAAGCCGAGGAAGAAGCATCCCCCATCTTTCTGTAACCACCCCTCCGATGCACCCACCAATGTATTTTAAACTTGCATTGTTTCAGGACTTTTTTGTTCTGTAAAACTATGGAACTGCTTCCGCGTTGGAACATAGAATTTGGGGTAACCTAAATCTGTGGGCCATGACCACTCAAATTTGGTTTGAGGATAAACTATCTCCCATTCTCTTTAAGGTAAGAGTTGTTGTTGTTGTGTGTGTGTGTGTGTGTGTCAACAGAAGGTAGTTATGAATTTCCTGGTAAGACCAAAGTTGTTATTATTTGCACTGGTGATTGTACCATTAAGCTCCAGCTCCAGCCTCAGCTTCCAGAACAGCTGCAATTAAGGCCCAGCAGGCCTGCATGACATTACGTAACACTTATTTTTAAAGTGGACCCTGGTTCCTCCAGCCTGTGACGCACTGGCACAGTCCACCTGCTGGCACCTGCAACTTTCCCAAGACACCAGCTCGGGAGGCCTTTCTCGGGTGGGCTTGTCCATGTCCCCAGGAGTAACGGTCCTCAGGCGTCAGATCCCACCGCCCACGACGAAGGGCTTGAGCCCCAGGGGACAGAGGGTAACCGCAGAAGCGGGGGCGGGGCACCCCGGGAGGGCAGGCAACACAACTAGAGGGGCGGGGAGGGGGCAGTGACGCACTTCCGGTCGCGCCGCGGACCGTGCTGCGCAGGTGAGTGCGGACTCGCTGCGGTTCGCGCTGTCCCGGCGGTCAGCACGCAGGGGCTCCTGCGGCCAGCCTCGCTGCCCAGCGCGTCTTGGTGCCCACCGGTGGAGAAGCTTGCGCGGCGGCCTCACATCAGACCCAGAGCGCTTAGCAGGTGCCGGGTCTGGGAAGCTGGGTCCCTGCAGCCAGAGGGTGACTGCGTGCGGGGGCGAGGCGGCTCGAGGTGACACCGCAAGACTTTTGACGCGCTGCGGCCCTGCAGGCGCTTCAGGTCTGTACGGCGAGTCCCCGGGGCTCCAGACAGGGTGAGGGGCTTGGGGTACCGCAGGAAAAGCGGGGCCCCTTCTCAGCCACTGGGGTCATAAAGCCTGGGGCCTGGTCTGCTGCAGGTCCCGCACATGCACACATGATCAAGACGTGGCTAGAATACACACGGAATAGTTTGATAATAGTGCTGTTTCATACCCAGAAGAAGACAGTACAACAGTTGGGTGAATGCAGTTCTCTTTAGTGATAGCCTTACCGTAGTCAAAATACTGTTTTCCTGGGGGGGGGGGGGGGGGGGGGGGGAGAGACAGACAGACACACACACACAAGGAAGGAAAGACAGACAGACAGACTTAACCTGTGAGCAGCCAGTTACGAATCTGGTCTTTACTGCTACATTCATCAGCAATGTTCCTTCTTCGCCAGACTCCTAGACTCTCCCACCCTTAGAGGTAACTAAGCTGTTTTGAATTTTGTGTTAATCACAGCCTGTGTTTTAAAAGTCATCCGCAGGCACTGATAGGCGAACAGTTTAACCTTCTTTTGCTTTTTGAGCGTCTTAGTGTACCTGGTTAATTTGTAAATTCATTAGTGTAAGTACCAGCTAGGTAATACACAGTTACAAAGACAACACAGAAAAATGCATTTTTCACCGGATAGGTAGGTTGTTATCAGGCTGGTTACGTATCAAAAATAGTACTGAGGGTGACTATTTTGTGCATAAGATACTTTGTGTATGAGGCTATGGAGACATTTCCTGGTTTTTAAACATCCTTTGAGAATTTCATACAAGTGTAGGGTGCATTTTGATCATTTCCGTCCCTCACGTGGATACCCTCATGCTGTACGTTTTTAAAATTATATGTGAGTATTGCATTTTTCAAACACCGTTGGCATCAAGATGGACCATGCATTAATAGAGTTGACCTGTTATCTTCAAATTCAGTTATATATTCTTCATTGTAGAATAATTTTTTTTTAAATACCAAAAAGTTATCTTAAGGGAAGATAGGCATTAATGCACATTAATATCACACAAAACAAACAAACAGAATGAAAAGTCTAAAAAATTGTAAAAAAGAAAAAATAAATCAGGCTATTTACACATACAGTAATAAAACCAGAGCTTATAAGTAGGGAAAGTGTGAGCAGCACCATTTTAAACAGTTATTACATCGGAGACAAGTCAGAGTGACTAAGCTCTGAAGTGTAGATTAAAATGTAGACCATGAGAACCCCTGAGCACTTTTGGTCAAGGGTTAATGCAGGGCCAGAGGGAAATTTATGGCCGATAGTTTTTAATTGCCAAATAAGAAATAATGAAAACAACTGAAGAACTCTTGCAACTTGAAGAAGGCAGAAAATTTAAAAGTCCTTTTGTAGCCTAGGTTTTCCCAGATGAAGAACATGGAACAGAGTTTTTGTTTGTTTGTTTGTTTGTGGGAATTTAACTGTGACTTTTATACCTGGACAGAGTGAAGGACAAAGAGAGAAAAATGGAAAAACATCATGGACAAATATGACAGTTCAGTTGAGTTAAGAATGATTTGACAGTTGGGCAGTTTGACAGCACAACAACTTGTGAGATTCTGCGGATGCCATGGGCCCGGATATTTATAGATAGGAAAAGGGAAGAGCCTCACTGAAGAGCTAGCACAGTTGCTTTGTGCCTGGTGCTTGCCTTATTTGAACCTGGTTTGACCAGCCTGGCCACTGTGATTGGCCAAGACTCAGTTCTTAAGTTAGGTTTTGAATTTGTTTATACACTGAGTTAGGTTGCGATTCTCTGTAGGTAAGGACTCAGGTATATGAGTAGAGAGGCTTTCTTAGGCCAGTTTAGCTTGCTTTAATAAACCACTACAAGGTTGCCTTATCAGGCTTGGCCTTCAACATGTTCTGTCTTATAGGGTTTCTGAGGAGCCTTGGAATCTCAAGGTGTTCTTTTAGGGCTAAGGGGAAAAGCACTTACCCATCATCTCTGTCCCCTGTTTGTCAAGGGTGACCTAGTAGATTACTACCCTGCAGTTCAGAGCCCAGCAGGCATCTAACTGAGGATATGGAGAAGCTCTAGGGCAGGAATGAGGTATCTATGGTGCAGGTTGGTTACAGCTTTATAAAGCTGGTCTCTGCCCAGGAGAACTGCAGAAAGCCTCCATTTGGCATGTCTGTGATCCAAAAGTGGACAGTTCAGATTGAGAGCTGAGAGGCAACCTGCTCCCTCCCTCCCTCCCTTCCAGTCCACTTTCTCAAGGTTAGTGGAGGCCATGGAGAAAGCCAGCCTGCTGAGGCCTGCACAGAAGCCTTAGGTTTCATTTGTGGGTTTGTTTCAAGATGGGATCCCTGTGTGGCACAAGGTGGACTTGAACTTTGAACTTAGGAGCTTTCTGCCTTGGCCTCCAGAGTGCTAGCGTTGCAGCTATGTATCACGGTGCCCAGAAAGCATCAGGATCCTTTTGCTGTTGTTGGAGGCACGGTCTTGTGCAGCCCAGGCTGGCCCCAAACTCTGATCCTCCTGCCTCCAGCTCTCGAGTGCTGGGATTGCAGGTTAGCACATCACTCTTGGCAAGCATGAGGATTCTTGACACTAAGACTGAGGGAGCTGACAGGAGGTGGAACAGCTCGCCCCTTTCCTGCAGCCTGACTCCCAGGCCCACGCCGAGGCTGCTGCCCAACTGGCCTTTTTCTACAGTGTGACTGCAAGTGACGCTTGGTTGCATGAAGAGAAATTAGTTAGATTTGATGATGTCATCTCTTGAACTGAGTCATCGATTCCTGCTCTGTCATTCGTTAGCCTCTTTCTAACACCTTATATGATGCTTGTAAGAATTGCCAAATCATAGGCTTCTTGGCAGCCAACATGAGCTCATCAGTGTCCTGGGCAGACTACTGGGCACCTGAGCCAGTGAGAGGGTCATGCCCTCTTCTCTGACAGCTCTTGATCCTAACCAGACACCAGCTGCCTGTGCCTCAGATCTCAGCTGTGCTCCTGGTTGGGGTGGTTTGCCTCCCATCCCACCCCGACCCTCTGTTTTTCCTCAGCTCCAGACCTTCCTTGAGAGGGACACCAGGTGATGGCAGCCATGATCCCGTCAGTTTGGCCCCAGGTGAGCTGTGGGTCCCTCATCCCTTCCTCTGGGCAGTTCAGATTGAGACCTGAGGAAAGAGCTGCTGCCGCTTGGAAGGAAAACTGCTTCTACCTGCCAGACTGGATCTTGTGGGAAAGGTGGGCAGACAGGTAGCACAAATGGGGGCAGTGACCAGGGAAGGTGGCAGGAAAGTGAGCCCAGTAGGTGGAGTCACACAAGGGTCTGTGCATGAGCCACTGTGCATGAGCACCCTGGCAGAGGGCTTTTGGAGTCCTTGGTTAGGGGTCTCTGGAGGGAGTCAGGTGGCAGATGAGTTAGAAGCCCAGGCTACCTTTGGAAGGGAGAGGGACATGTGTTTTACCATATGAGGGTGAGGGTGATGTGTCGGGAGCAGAGCTGGGGTTGAGGTGAACCACACCAGACCTCACAGGGATACAGTGGGGACTGCAGCTGCTTCCAGCAGCTTGCAAGTGCGAGAGTAGCATGTCTAAAAGCACAATTGTACAGTGGAATTTGCTTATGGGAATTCTTTTTCTTTCAGCCCAGTGTGAAAATGGCATGCGGTTTCTGTGCTGTAAGAGGAGGAGGATATTCCATAATTTACTTTCCTGCTGTTTTTCCCCCCCTCCACTTTCTCTTGTTACTAATTTTGTGCTCTTCACAAGCCCCCTTCCCCAAGCCCTTATTTTGCCCTCTGCCCCTCACTTAGGGCCTGAGCCATGGAATTGGCCCTAGGGCAGCAAGAACCTGTTGTTTCAGAAGTTGGTGACCTTTGAGGATGTGGCTGTGTACTTCACCCAGACGGAATGGGATGGTCTGTCCCGCGAGCAGAGGGCGCTGTACAGGGACGTCATGCTGGAGAATTATAGGAACTTGGCCTCTGTGGGTAAGGCTTCTCTCCCTGGGACTCAGACTCTGCCATTTTGGGTTTCTTGGCTCCTTTCTTCCTAACAGGTGTCAGGTGGAGATCTGGTAATCTTTTATGAGTGGCCTTTTCCCAATCTCCTTACATATAGACTTCTGGAAGAGCAAATCCCAAGCTGTTGGGGGCCAACGTAGGACTTGTTGAGACCAGTCATGCTTTTGAATGACTCTAGAGAAGCTGCATACTGGACATGGTGTGAAAATGGAAACTTGTTGTTCTCCAGAGGCAGCTTTGGGGCGCCCCTTGCCTTATTTACCTTGAGTCATTTTTAAGAATCTTAACGAACTCTGGGTATTTCAGGCTAAGACCAGGAAGTAGTATCTCTTTCAGGCAGGCTCTCCCAGCTGTCTCTGCATGTGGTCTCTGGCTCCCAGTCTGACCCTTCTCATTCCTAGCCAGCTTCCTTCTGAGGGAGCCTGCCTTGCTGAGGGATCCCTCATAGCTGAGCAGTCTCAGGAAAAGTGAAGAAGGCACACATGGGAGAGTTTTTATTCTCTTCTGTTTCCTTTTTCCAAATCAGGACTGGCACTTCTCAAACCTGCTGTGATCTCACAGCTAGAGGAAGGAGAGGACCTGGAAAACCTATCTCAGCTGGCCACTGGAACAGGCTCCCAGGGCCTCTGGACTGGTAAGGGAGGCACAGCCTGTTCCATAACATAAATGGGTGCCACACTTCTTGATGACGGCAGTGTATTTTTCCCAGATGCTGTATTCTGGCTCTGACCCTGCTATTTTCAAGCAAGACTATGGATTTAGTGATATGGAGGTGGGGTCCTTACCATTTTTGAGCATTGCCACGCAAAATGGAGGATTTAGCTTTAGCAAGTCTTTTTCTACACAGGTAAAAATAGCTAACGCTACAGGTTTTGGTAAGGGATTGCCCCATCTGTGTTTGTGAGGAAACTTTCTAGTTACATGACTGAGCGGCTCAGTTATTTGAGGTCTTTATGTCTAGTGAACTTGTCTCTTAAAAGGTGACAATGAGAGGAGGCAAAGGTACCATTCTGGGCTCAGGACTAAATGTGAGAGCACACATCAAGGGTCTAGCTTAGTTAAATTTTAATTATCTATACATTGAGAGTATAAATAAAAAGTACCCTGCCCCATGCTTCTTCAATGTTGATGTGTAAATGGTTACTTGAGATTCTTGCAGGTACACAGACTGTCAGGAGGTCTTGGCTCACCCAAGTGTCTGCGTTTAGATCCATACTCTGAGGTCCTTAATCAAAGGTGTTTGTTCTCACTCTGTATGCAACAGTTAATCTCATGTGTTGGTAAAAAATGAGACAGGCTGTAAAAAATGTGGGTGGGCAGAGGGAGAAAGTGAAGGGCATGAGGGCTGTGGCGGCGGTGAAACTATACAGCACAGAACAAAAGCCCTTTTCCATAACTCAACCTGCTGATGCCTACAGAAGCCTTACTTGGCTAGACCTGCAAGAGAAGCTGGAAAATAAGATTTTGGTGGGCAGTGAATTCCGTCAGAATTTTAAATGGAAGGTGTATTCATAAAGATAAACTGGACACTGGATATTAACATCTTGCCATACCATAGGATTTGGAAGGCCACTAATGAAAATTGGTAAAGAATAAGCTGTTGATGTGCATGAGACATACAAATGTTAATCATTTTGAAAACTGTTTATCCTCAGTAGAAACCAAAGGCAAGCAAGTCATAGTAATGAAAGAAGGTTGGGGACTCAGCATAGCAGTAGAGCATTTGCTGAGAATGCACGAGGCCCTGGGTTTACCTTCACTGTGGAAAAGCTGTAGTAGTGAGAGAGAACTCAGCTATCAGAGAACCCCGTTCTATCAGTGTTAGTGAGGAACAAAACAGGGGTAAGACTTTTGGAGCAGGAGTGAATTCCACGTGACTTGGTAGTCTTCCTAGAAGAAAGGTTGGTACTTGGTAACCTGGATACTGTTTTCTAGAGCCAGAGACTCATAAGTAATGAGATTACTTGAAGCCTTGATGTGCATGAGCATCAAGATAGTGGAAACAGTCTCAGTTTTCAGTATGAAGAGAACACTAAGTTGACGTACCTCTACAGGCCAAAAGAACATCTAGTAATTAAGTTGTTATATTTTTGCGATCTGTAAAAATATTGGAAAATGTTCATCATTAAAGGAAGGAAAAATCAGTTGGGCACAGTGCCGCACGCCTATAGTCCCAGCACTCAGGGAGACAAAAGCAGCCGGATCTCTGTGGGTTTGAGGGCAGCCTGGTCCACAAAGTGAGGCCAGGATAGTCAAGGATACACAGAGAAACCCTGTCTTGAAAAACAAAACAAAACAAAACAAAACAAAAAACCCCAAACAAGCGACCTAAAAACCAAAAAACACAAACAAGGAAAGAAAAAAATCTAGTTTTAAAAAAGTAAAAATTAAAAAAAAAAAAAAGATGTGTTAGACTAGCAGAAGTTACTTTTACTTTTAGGCACCTGGTGCCTCATGCTTTGGATAACTAAATTTTTAAGTTTCTGTTACTACAGACTTCTTAGTTTGAGATTTTGGAACAGAGTACCATAGATTGAGTGGTTTATAAACAATATAATTTGCACCTTCCATATATATGCATCAGTTTGGGCTGCTAAACAGAGTACCTAAAATGGTTTATAAGAACATAAATTTATTCTTCCAGTTTTGGAGGTGCAAGTGGATTCTGTATTTGACAAGGGCCTGTTTCCAGATTAGTAGCCATCTATCTTCATGCTATGTCCTTATACGGTAGAAGGGAAGAAAACTTCACCAGATCCCTTAACACACATTAATTTCATACCTGGGTGCTCTGTCAAAGGTTCTGCCTAATGATTATTTAGGGTTTCTATAGGTGAAAGGTAGGGATAGACAGCAACACACATTGAATCTGTGGTAATATATTTTTAATTTTGAAAAGGCTCATATTGTTTTAAAGTCCTTTCTAGAGGAACCCAGGTTGCTTGTGTTGTTGAGAGTAATGATAATAAAGTAGTAAGGCAAAGGCATTATTTTTCTTTTTATTTGTAATTCTCTAATACATTACATCCTGACTCTAGCCTCCCCTCCCTTCACTCCTCTCAGGCTCCTCCCTTCTACCTCCTTTCTCCCCCAGATCCATTGCTCCTTTGTTTCTCTTCAGAAAAGAGAAGGGCTCCCGGTGATGGCAAGCAAACACGGCATAACGAGATGCAGCAAGAGTAGGCACAAACCCTCATATCAAGGCTGGGTGAGGCAGCCCAAGAAGAGGAAAAGGGTCCCAGGAGAAGACAAAGAGATACCCTCAGTTAGGAGTCTCATAAAATCCCGAAGCTGAACAACTGCAACATGTATGCAGAGGACCTAGCGCAGACCCATGCAGGCTCCATGACAGCCCTTCAGTATCTGGGAGAGCCTGTGAGCCCTGCTTGGTTGATTTAGTGGGTTGTGTTTGGTTGTCCTAAACCCTTCTGTCTCCTGCAATCCTTCCTCCATCTTCTGCTGGGTTCCCATGAGCTCTGCCTGTTTGGCTGTGGGTCTCTGCATCTGCTCCCATCAGCTGTCAGAGGAAGTCTGTCTGCCTTCTTTTTTGGGGGAAGGCTCAGTTATATTTGATTCTACCCTAGGTCTCTGAGCTATTCTGCTTTCAGTTCCTGGCCATCCAGGCAGTGTGGGGCATAGGTTTTCTCTTGTGGCTTGGGCCTCATGATAGACTAGTCATTGGTTAGCCACTCCCATAAGCTCCAAGCCACCATTGTCCCAGCACACCTTATAGGCAGGACAGATGTGGGTTGAAAGTTTTGTGGCTGAGTAGTTGTCCTAGTCCAACTGCTGGGAGCCTAGCCTGTTTGCAGAAGATAGAAGGTCATATTTTATGTGGTTGGGGAAAAATGACAGGAAAAGGAAATTTTGGGGGGGAAGAAATGGAGAGGTCAGTGCTGTAAAAAAATATGATATAAAAAAGAACATTTATAGGTGATTGGTTGTGAAGGAAAAGTTTTTTCAGCAGTATTTGGAATAGATGGGAAGAGGGGTGATCCCAGTGGGCCTTAGCGGAGATTTCTGAAGCACACAAAGAAGTTGAAAGAGCAGTTTTGGGCAGGCCAGAGTGAAGTTATAGGGAAACAACATAGTTGTTCTGCTTTCTCTGTTGATGCCTGTCAAATCCCATCTTGTGGCATGTCGTTAGGTCTTCTACCTTTTCTTTGTTAATGATTTTCTACATCATTAATAAAGAGCTTTTCCCATAGGGACAACCAAGAAGGAATGGTAGGATGTAGGGAAGCACGAGATGATAGAAAAAAAATACTGAGCTGATAGACAAGACCTAGACTTTTCTTCCATTGCTATCACCTTTAACCTTTCTGTTGTTGGTGTTGCCTTTTCAGTGGCTTTGCCTTCGGAGAGTTTGGCTGGGGGTCTTTTGGTTGAGGTGGTCTCATATATATGTACTATTACAGAAGTTTTCTGACATAGAGGTCCATGTTCTTGTCTATGCTTCATTCTTCATTACACATTTGAAATCTTTGTTTTTTATTTATTTTATTTTTACTTTAAAGTATATCTTGGAATCTTTTCATGGTTTATATATCTGGATCCATTTCTTCCTTTTACCAACAACAGTTAGACCTTATGCATGAACCTTAGGTTATTGATCTAGTCTAGTGATTTTTTTTCTTTTTTTTTTTAATTTTATTTTTTTCTTATCAGTTACATTTTATTAACTCTGTATCCCAGCTGTGTCCCGATCCCTTATTCCCTCCCAGTCCCTCCCTCCCTCCCTCCCTCATCTCCACCGTGCCCCTTTCCAAGTCCACTGATGGGGGGACCTCTAGTCTAGTGATTTTAAAGAACCTTCTGGAAGAGGGCATGTTGATGTACATATGAACTCTCGTGAAGTAGGGGCGGGAATTCAGCTGTTCAGAGCCAGCCTAGACAACATATTAAGACCCTGTATATAATAAATATCGTTCTGATTTTTATATTCTCTTCCAAAATTGTTCTGTATGACATCTTTTAATTTTCTACTTCTTTTGGTAGAATATACTGCTATCCAGACTGGCAATAATTTGACAAAAGAAGTGTGTGAAGTAAAAAGGAGTGCATTTGAACTTCAGAAGGACTTTTCTCAGGAAACAAATTTTCCCAAAAATTATGTTGTTGGCCAACAACAAGAAATCCAGTCAACAGGAATTGTGAAGGAGGGTATCAGTACTACTGATGGAAGAGTTAAGACAAACTCCATGAAAGGGTATTTATTTAGTCAGACTCCAAACTTGTCCCAGAATCATACCAACTCCACTGGAGAACAATATTCTGATACCAAACTTACTAACAATGAAAAAATCACTATAGAGGAAAGGCCTTTGAAATACAAAGAGCTCGCAGAGACCTCTCAAGGTAGCTCTCAAGTTAATCAGCATCCAGGAAGCTGTGATGTGGAAAAGCCCTATCAGTGTACAGAATGTGGCAAAGCCTTCAGTGTCAAAGCAAAATTTGTTTGGCATCAAAGACTTCATAATGGAGAGAAGCCTTTCAAATGCCTGGAGTGTGGGAAAAGCTTCAGTTACAGTTCACACTATATCACACACCAAACAATCCACAGTGGAGAAAAGCCTTACCAGTGTAAGGTCTGTGGCAAGGCCTTCAGTGTTAACGGAAGTCTTGTTAGACACCAGAGGATCCACACGGGAGAGAAGCCCTACCAGTGCCAGGAATGTGGGACTGGCTTTGGCTGTAGTTCTGCATATATTACACACCAGAGAACCCACACTGGGGAGAAGCCTTACGAGTGCAGTGACTGTGGGAAAGCTTTCAATGTGAACGCAAAATTAATTCAGCATCAAAGAATTCATACAGGAGAGAAGCCTTACGAGTGTGATGTGTGTGGGAAGGGCTTCAGGTGCAGCACGCAGCTCAGGCAGCATCAGAGTATACACACTGGAGAGAAGCCACATCGGTGCAGTGAGTGTGGGAAAGGCTTCACTAAAAACGCAAAGCTCATTCAACATCAGAGAGTCCACACCGGTGAAAAACCCTATGAGTGCAGCGACTGTGGGAAGACTTTCAGTGCCAAGGGAAAGTTAATCCAGCACCAGAGAATCCACACAGGCGAGAGACCCTATGAATGTAACGAGTGTGGGAAATCTTTCAGGTGTAACTCCCAGCTTCGGCAGCATCTGAGAATCCATACTGGGGAGAAGCCATATAAGTGCACTGAGTGTGGGAAGGCCTTCAACGTTAATGCCAAACTGATGCAGCATCGGAGAACTCACACAGGGGAGAAACCTTTTGAATGTAGTGAATGTGGGAAGTGCTTTACTTCTAAAAGAAACCTACTTGATCATCAGCGAACCCATACTGGAGAAAAGCCCTATCAGTGTAAGGAATGTGGGAAAGCCTTCAGCATCAATGCCAAGTTAACTAGACATCAGCAAATCCATACTAGGGAGAAACCTTTCAAGTGTATGGAATGCGAGAAAGCATTCAGTTGTAGTTCTGACTATATTGTGCACCAGAGGGTCCATACCGGAGAGAAACCCTTTCAGTGCAGTGAGTGTGGCAAAGCCTTCCACGTCAACGCTCATTTAGTTAGACATCAGAGAAGCCATACTGGGGAAAAGCCTTTCCGATGTGTAGAGTGTGGTAAAGGCTTCAGCCTTAGTTCTGACTGCATTATACACCAGACTGTCCATACTTGGAAGAAACCCTATGTGTGTAATGTATGTGGGAAGACTTTCAGGTTTAGCTTCCAACTTAGTCAGCACCAAGATGTTCATAGTGAAGGGAAATCCTAATAGGTGGAGGAGGAGGAAGAAGAAGAAACAAAGAACGAACAAAACAAAAGAAAAACAAAAACAACAACAACAAAACTCCTGTGTTTAATTGGAAATGGATCATGGCTCATCAGTTATTACCTGGAGGGAAACCCTCAGAGGGAATTGATAGGAAATAGATCATGGCTCATCAATTATTACCTGGAGGAAAACCCTCAGAGGGAAATGAATGTGGCAGTCTTCATTTGGAAATGAGTTTTCTCTTTTCTATTTTTAATCAAGATTAGCTGAGCAGCTGGAAAGTTATCTATAAAATAACCTGTTTTTTTTTTTTTTTTTTTTTTTTTTTAAATGAACTCGTTTTGATAGCCTTGGCTGTCCTGGAACTCACTCTAGACCAGGCTGGCCTCCAACTCAGAGATCTGACTGCCTCTGCCTCCTGAGTGCTGGGATTTCAGGTGTATGCCACCACTGCCCAGCTAATAACTTAGTTTTATACCAGTAATCTGACAGGGATATCGTGAGAGAAAACATCCCATTCCCAGCAGCATCAGGGAAAGTGGATTTTTTTCTAGGAATAACTTTTGTGAGACTGAAGAAAATTAAGAATTCTCAACTGAGGGAACCAAAAAAAAAAAAAAAAAAGTAAAAGGGGTGGAGCCAAAGTATTTATTTCTGCTAAGTTTTTGACAACAAGGATACATTATACTTTTTTTTTTTTTTGACAGGGTTTTTCTGTGTAGCCTTGGCTGTTCTGGACTTAATTTGTAGACCAGGCTAGCCTCGAACTCACAGAGACCCATCTGCATCTGTGTCTTTGAGTGCTGGAATTACACTTCCTTTTAAAAAGGGGGGGGGGAAGTAAATATTAAAAAAATATTTGTTGGAAGAAGCCTTTAAAAAATATCAGATCTAAAGAAGATGAACAATGAGGAAAATGTTGACAAATGACTCATTAAAAAATAAACCTGTGTGTTTTGTTGTAAATAATTTCAAATAAGATTGAGATGTAAAGCGCACATACACATTCCCAGTAGCACCCACATGCGCACACACACATGGAAAGACATTTGTAAAATTTATGATAAAAAGTGTAATATCTAGTACTCAGATTTTAATATAAATAACGTTTAAAAAAATCAACAGTGACATTAACAGGCAATGCTTCAAAATTCCAAGTGTTCTGAAGTGTTCCACCTCATTAGTACCCCAAGGAGTGAAAATTAGTGAAAACCTTTGTTTTTGCATGTCACATTGAATATATGATGTGCATCTCCAATACTATGCAGCCCTCAGTGATTGTAGATGCTGTATTTGCTATCGATGCCTGCCATACAAGCATAAAATATATTTAACAAAATAGCATGTCAGAGTTCTATTTTGTAGTGACTGAACTCTAGAAACATGGCTATGTCCTGAGAAAAAAATGTCTGCCTTGGATTTCAACTCTGTGGTCTTGGGCTCCATGAAAGTGTTGGAATTCTCAAGATACTCTCTGAAGTCTCTTACCCTCTTTTTTAAAAAATGTAAGCCACTAATATCATCTAAGCTGCCAAGAAGCTGAGAAACAGCAGTTACCTCTCTGTGTTGTCAACTGTTAATGGGTAGTAAAGGAAAAGGTTTTCCACTCAAAACACTTCTAGTACCAAATATTCGGGTTTCTATACCAGTTGTCAGAAGACACCAACTGAGTGTCCTCCAATTTATATCAACATAGACACTATCCATAACATCCTGCTGGTTCAGACTGCCTCTCCCAGTCTTCAGACACTGCTGATGAGTCATACATTTTTGATTTGGCTGCAAACTCAACCCTTTTGGGTTCAGTAATTTGCTATAGTAACCCACAGACCTTAAAGAGACAATTCGCAGTTACCATTGATTCTAAATTATATCATGAATGTCAGATAAACAGCCAGATGAAGAGATACAAAGTAAGATCCACAGGGTTCCCGTGTGACAGTGCCTTTTCCCCCATGGAGATGGAGTGCCTGATCCTGCTGAGCACCATTGTTTAGGGCTTTAATGGAGATGACAGTATGTAGCCATGATTGATGAAGTCCTTGGCTATTAGTAGATAAGTTTCTTCTTCCAGAAATCAACAGCAGATAGTTTGCTCCTTTGACAACCATCCCCAAATCTTGGAGCTTGCAACAAGTCACTACTTTGTCATAAACAGATGACTGCAAGAGATCTTAGGAGTAACAAAAGGTTTAGAGACTCTTGTGCTGGAAACTGGGTGGAGACTAAATATACTTCTTATGCCAAGGCATAAGAAACCCATTTACTTGATTCACATTCCCTTACATCTGTCTGTATGGGGCTTTTTGAATTTTGTTTGTCTTTAGTTCAGCATTAAGTAGGGTACAATGAAAGCCCAGCAATATAGAAAACTATCAATTTTATGAGCACAAACACTAGGCAATGCAGAGCATCAGTGTTTTTCTTCCATATAGCATTTCTTCCCCAAATGTCTTCATCTAAAAGTTGTGTAATGGCTAGTGAGCTGGCTCAGCAGTTAAAGACGAAGCCCGGCCTGAGTTTCGATCTCAAGAACCCGTGTGATGGAAAGGACGGACTGACAGAAGTTGTCCTCTGATCTCTGCATGCATGAAAATAATAAATGTGATTTTTAAAAACTAAAATATCTATAGTGAAATTAGGCATTTTGATTGTTTTGATGTGTGCAATTCATCTATTCAAATAAATATAAGAAATTGCAAACTTGCTGAAACTTGCTTTCTATAATATGAGAGAATGTGTGTGTGTGTGTGTGTGTGTGTGTGTGTAAATCAGGGCCATTTTTTGGAGATGGCAGTTAGCCTGAGGAAGCATCTGGGATTAACTAGGAGAGGGTTTGGGAGGTGGGGATCAAGTTCTAGTGGTATACTTGCTCCTTAATCTGGACATAAGGCTATAAGAAAGTAAAGATGACATTCAAAATACTCTTAAGCGATATAAGACTGAAGGAGAACAGTCCAGATTTTTTAAAGAATTCAGATCTGACTTCACTGAGCTGTTGGGGGAATATAGCCTGTTATGTTTTGGATACTTGTGAGTTCTATAGGGAAGGGAACAGTGGGGAAAGCAATACCTGGATTTCTATGACTTGTTGAATTTTTATGAGGATGCTTGGCCCTGACATTGCTCACACAGCACAGGAAGAATGTACTTTGTAAAATTACTCTGGGGAAGATCTGACACTCTGGAAAGGCTGAGTTGAGATTGCAACATCTCAAGACTGCAAATGTCTCAGACTATGTCTGTGTTAGCATAGGTGTTAAAAACATGTTGGTAATTATGATGCCTGCCATCTTTGTGTAAGACAGCATTTCTAGCAGGTTCCCTTGTTTGGGTGTGGATCTTTCCCAAGGAGTTCATGTTATACTCAGTGTCTTAGTTACTGTTCTGTTGCTTTGAAGAGACACCACGACCAAGGCAACTCATATTCTTTATTTGCTCTCTTTAGCATTTAATTGAGGGCTTATTTACAGTTTTAGGAAGCTAGTCCACCATGGTGGGATGTGGTGGCATGCAGGCAGGCATGGTGCTGGGCAAGTAACTGAGGGCTTCATGTCCTGATTGCAGGCAGCAGGCAGATAGATACTGGGCCTGAATTGGGCTTTTGAAACCTCAAAGCCCACCCCTAGTGATACGCCTCTAACAAGGCCACACCTCCTAATCCTTCTCAAACAGTTCACCCTGGGGGGGGGGACTAAGCATGACAATACAGGGGCCATTTTCATTGAAATCACCATACCCATTGTTAAGAAATTGTGTGTCATTCATTGGTAGCCTGTTTAAATGGACTAGAGAGCTCTCCGGACAAGATCTCATCCCGAAGAGAGACTGAGCCTGGTACTGCAGTCTGGACACCAGCAGAACACAGCAGTCACTGTGGATTGAAGCAGGTTTGTGAGTCCACATGTGACCCCTGCCTGGGGTGGGGGTGGGGACGCACCAGGTACTACTGTGAAGAGTGTTGGAGACTCCAGGAGTATCGCAAGGATTCCTGCTCCTGCCAGCAGCTGGAGAAACCCGAGGGTCCTGAGAAACGCCCCCCCCCATGCCTTGCTGGGCTGGCTTCTCTCCTGTGTGGGCACACACGCTGCATATGCCTGCCATAGGTACAAGGCTTCTCTTCTGCCTCAGTTTGGAGGGCAACAGTACTCCTCCCTTGCTCTGCTGAAAGAGAGAGAGAGTTCTGACAGTAGGGAAGCTGTGACATAGACAGCCCCTGGCCGAAGCTTCTGGCACAATCAGATGCATACAGAGAAGGGCGACGTGGAGCCTATAGAATGGTCACGCTAACAGGGTACACAACATGAGCAACGGGCATATGTCCCTTTGTGCTTTCTGTCCTACCTGCAGTCACCTGTCTGCCAGCACACATATTCTGTTCTCACACACCTGCACAAACAGCCATACCTCGCCCCCACAGACACCCACACACTGGGAGTACCCGCCCAGTTCAGGCTTGCATACATGGCCAGAAGGGACACCTCCAAGAGGCAGCCTCCCCTCTTTTCCCCCAGGGCAACTTCTCAGTTGCCTTCTACCTTTTCCTCCTGCCCAACACCTTTTCTTTCATCTCTTTCTTACCAGCTCTTTTCACTCAGGATCTGCGTGAAAGGAGAATTTAAGGCTTGTGTCACCTGTATGATCCCTAGAGAAACACAACACTGCTGCCATGAGGCATATCTAAGGAAAGACCGTACTCCTCCCACAGCCACAGGCCTGGCCAGGCTCTCCCAGATAGTTCAAATTTTACTGTTCAGAGGCCTGACACTCAGGCCACCTTCAGTGTGCCTCACCTTCCCCTGCCTTCTCTCCCTGTGTGCCTCTCCTCTCCACCTCTCTGTTCTTCCTTCTTCCTTGAAGACCTCCTGCCCCTGCTTCCTGCTTTTGCCCACTCACACCCTCCTTGCTAGTTCTCTCTCATCTCAAACCCCTAGTGGTCTGAACTGTTGGCAGAGCAGACTCTGAGAGGGCCACACATCTCATCTTCCTGAGGTCACACAGGGTCCTAAGTGGACGACACGCTACTTTTTCTGGTGTCTGGTAGAATGACCTGTCTACTGAGGGGTGGGGGAGGGTAGGGACATGTGACAAAGAAGTCTCCTGTAGAGTATATGGAAACCTCTAAGGTCCCACTCATCCTGGACACTGACCAGGAGTTTATTTAAGATGCCCTAGTGTATCTTTGTGAAATGTGAGGTCTCCTTCCTCACTAACGCTTTCTCTATTCTGTGACCTTCTGCACAGTGTCTCCAGATTCTTTTCATTTTGAGATCTTGCTTTAGTTAGGGTTAATATGTGAAGAGAGTATGACCAAAAGCAATTTGGTGGGGGTTTCTACTTACACCTCCAGGTAACAGTCCATCAAACAGTCCATCACAGAGAGAAGTCGGGGAAGGAACTCAAACAGGGCAGGAACCCAGAGGCAGGAGTGGATTCAGAGGCCACAGAGGCATGCTGCTTACTGGCTTGCTCCTCATGGCTTGTTCAGCTGGAAGAGCAGACAGTGCTCTTAACTGCTGAGCCATCTCTCCAGCCCCTCAGCCTGCTTTCTTGAAGCACCCAGGACCACCAGCCCAGGGTTGCACTACCCACAATGGACTTTGCCTTCCCCCAAGAACCACTAATTAAGAAAATACCATACAGGCTTGATTACAGTATGATCTGTAGTCATTTTCTCAATTGAGCTTTGTCTCAGATGACTCTATTTTGTAACATGTTGGTATAAAAACTAGCCAGGACAGACATCTGGACAGAATAAGGACTAAGTTCACTGGCCTCTCATGGTCCAGGACCCAGTTCAGGAGAGAGTGTCCAATCTGGTTCTTAGCCATCTTGCTTTCAGACTGAGATAAACAGAGATAAAGCTACAGAACTATCCCCCCAACACACACCCAGACATTTCTATATATCACACCCAACAGTTTCTATACAATGTTAAATCTCCCAGGACTAAGCCTGGCCATGGTACCTAGTGAAGACCCCCTCTTTTGCCCCTGCACTTATCACTTATTTTGACCCCAGGCTCAAGCCAGATGGGAGCTGGCACCACCAGAGATACAGCTATTGGTTAATCCACTTCAAGATAGACAGCTGGTTTGCTTTTGCTGATAGAGCATCCAAAGAATGTCCTCTCTGAAGAGCCACAGTTCATCATTGTTGCAGTCTCTGACTGAGTCTTCTACTCTTTGGGAGGCCATAAATAGTTCCTGACTGTCTTCTGACAGAATCACCCAGATTCTGCATTGTGGTCTGGATGGATAGGGGTCATGGGAGGACCATCTTTCCCCAGCACTGAGGTCCTCCCCCAGATTCCCGGTACCTGCAGACACCACTTTGCTTACTTGCTTCCTGGGGCCTCTTCGGCAGCATGCCCATGTGAGAGCTGGACAGTGTCCCCCAGACACTGAAAGCCCAGGACAACTCAAGCAATTCACAGGCCTCTCTATCTGTCCCCCACTAAAGACTTTATGGGGTTGTAGCAAAAATATTGTAAGGGAGTCAATCCAAGAAAAGGTAATAATGACACCTCCCAGCACACAGGACCGATTCAATTCTACATACCATGCTGTTATACACAGCAAAGACAGGGACTGCATCTGCTTTCACCTTGTAACGAAATTTCTCAGAACCACCGTTAGCATCTGTTTTATTCTTGAGTAGGTACACAGATAGACATTCAGACAGAAACAAGGGGTGAAGGTGAGCCAGCAGAAAGACAAGGTTTTAAGAGTATGAACACCAATACATACTCAGACCTAGCTGTAAAAGGAAGGTAAAAGGCAGGTGGCTGTTCTAGAAAGCAGGTTGGCAGTTGTCACCAGGAACTGCCACTGTGTAGGCATTATCACAGCCAGGCAGACCATGTGCCCCCCCCCCCGGTCTCCTGCATTAGCTTCAAGTGTGTAGGGCTATGAAAAGATTGAGCTCCAACAGGTTTTACATAGTTGTCAAATTTATTCCCCAGAATCAGAGGACAGTTGGGGAAAAACATTTAAAAACTCATAAAAGCATTGTTTTGCCTATATCCTACTTTTTGGATTTCTTATTTCTTTGTACACAGCTGAGGTTGGAGAAGTGCCTCCATATCTCCAGGTCCCCATTTTATCATGTGCAAAGTGGGATGGTGGTAGGTTCTGCTTCCCAAGTGTGGTGGTGAAGATCAATTATCTGCTGCACAGTTGTGTATGCACACAGATGTGTACACACACACACACACACACACACACACAGAGTCCGAGTCTCTCTTCCATTGGCATAAAGATGTACACACAAACTCTGCCACAGACAGTGTTCTCCAAAGACTCCTAGAAACACAATACACCACAGCCCCGAAGCATGCCTGTTATGATCTTACACCTTCAGCCACCAATCCTGGCCAAGGGTCCTGCCCTCAGTGCTTCAAAGAAGCCATCTCTGTCAGCTGCTGACACGTACAAGACTTCAGTGGAGTGTCTCAGGTATGCCATTGTATAAATCAACTCTCTCCTGGGCCTCCTGGGAGCTGGGGATAGATAGAAAGAAGCCCTGTCTTCTTCATCATACCTTGGAGAAAGGAGCAGGACCCTCCCTTCTCTTGGCCACTTGTGGTGCTGGCCTGAGTAGTTTCCTTCCATACACTATGAGACCCAGAGAGGCCCTAAGCTGTGGGTCCACATCCTTAGTTTACTTATGAAGAAACAGACTCAGAGATAGATGGGGCACCCTCTTGTCACATAGCAAAGCAATAGCTCATGTGTCTCTAATCCATGGCAGGGAAGAGAGCAGATGAAACATTCCATCATGTAGGAAGCTCCTTAAGCAGAAAGACCAACAACTCAAAGTAGCTTCAGGAAGTTCCTAAAACTGAGCAGATTCACTAGGGCCTCCCTCTGCAATAAAAGCTGAACATCCCTGAACTGCAAAGAAGACTCTAAGACCAGACCAGCTCCCTGAAAGAAGTAGAAACCAGCCAAGCTGTCTGGAAGAGGTGTAGACCATCTGAGGCACCAGGAAGGGACTCTCTTCAGCCTGTTGAGCTTTCTGCAGGTTGTATAGTATGCTCTAGCTTCCAAGCTTTGTGAGCTGTCACTCACACTGGGGTGGGCTTTGGTCGATGCAGCTGTCCTTCCGTTGTTTCTGCTCTTGTAAATAACCACAATAAAACCCACTGGTTCACCACGTTGGACTTGTGATCTACCGTGGGCTCCCTAGGTGTGTGTGTTGTGTCTCCCCAGAAAGAAGCCAGAAAATGTTCTGTCTCACAACAGATGGCTAGGGCGTGTTCCACCTATATCAGCTCATGGTCAGCTGCTGCTGGTGTCTGGGCTGAAGTCGGAGTAGACCAGGAATCCCCCAGCCCTGCTTCCTCCTTCCTCAACACAGATGTAGTGTTGAGGCACAAACCCAAGAGCACTGAAATCAGACTGTCTGATGTCCCAGGTCTGCCACTAATGGAAACCTGTGTAAACTTGGGGCTCAGAGTCTTGGCAAATATGAGGAACTGGCTATTCCAGGGCCTCTGGAAGGCCATGCTTTGATGGCCAGGGATGTTTTCTCCCTCTCCGTAGGTTTGTAACTGTCCAGGACTGGTCTCTTGGCTCAGGCCCCAGAGATGGGCAGGTTGAAGAAAGCGATTTTCACCCGCAAAAGCTCAAGCCCTCAAGCCTCATCACCAGGCAGAGTACCCAGCCATAGCTGTTCAATTCCAGTAGACGCCTTACAACGACAACCAGGAGCCTCAGCCGCAAAGACTCTTAGTTTCTACACTGTAACATTTCTCACCTGGAGCTGGCCCAGATGGGCACCTGTTACAATCTTCTTCCTTTGTCTGTATCAATACATCTGTTTCAGGAGTGGAGGGTGCCCTCCTACCGGGTGCCCTCCCACCCAAACCTGTCGCCCTCAGAAAACACCTGGACATACTTGAGTCTGAGAGGGGCTTCTGGGAAAACTCTCCCCTGGGCCCCCTGCCTCTGAAATCTCCCCACCCTCCAAGATGACTTGCCCACTCTTGTCTGCTGTTGCCTGGCCTGACCAGGAACTGAGGAGCATTCCGTTCTATTCCAGAATGCCTGTCAGCCCCTTCCGCTTAGTCAAGAATCGGACAACGGGAAACGAGCTGATCCTGGCCTTTTCCGGCATAAGCACGCAGCCACTAGGTTGGGCAAGGTCCCTGTTTTCTTTAGTCCCACACACTACAGATCAGGTGGAGCACCGTCCAGGCCTCCTGGGGACTCCCTGCTAAGGCCTGAACCAGTTGGGTAGGCGGGAGTCATCGGCTTATTCTTTTGTCTACCAGATCAGAGCCTCCTTCCTGCTCCAGTTTCATCTACCATAGCAGGGCGGGTCTTCAAATGGCTGCCATGTTCCTGAGGTGTGGCTCCCACCCCCTATCGGCCGCGGAAATCCCACCCACCCTCAGTCCAAGCCCAGCCTCCAGGAAGCCTCCCTCAACTGCACACTGTCCCAAGTGTCTCCTGTGGCGGCCCCCAAGCCCCCCCAGAGACTCGCAGCCAGTCACGGTAAGAGACTAGTCTGTCGTCGACCCCTGCGTGTCTTTACCTCCCCATCCCACACCCGGGCTGGGGCCGCCCATGTGTCACCAGAGTGTGGGCTTCCGAGGGCCCCTCCCAGCGCAGGCCCGAGGCGCATGCACCCAGCTGCACAGCTCCAGCCATTGTCAGGGGGCCTCCTGCAGGGCTTGTCCGAGCCCGCTGCCGGCGTCGTGGTGCAAGGGGGACAGGGACAGGAGCGTTGTGTGCGGGTCCAGGGATGCCCTGCACGGGGGAGGAGGGCGGGCGGAGCAGCCATTAGGAGCCGCCTTCCGTTCTTGCTGCCTCCTTGTGGAGCAAGTCGCTCGGCCGCTTCCAGCAGGGCGGGAAGCAAGTCGCCAAGTCACCGGCATGAGGCCACCAGGCCCCCTCGGCCACACGAAGGCTCTCTCTCTCTCTCTCTCTCTCTCTCTCTCTGGCCTGTACCTGAGGAGAAGCCCTTCAGCAGCTGCCTCAGCTCCAGGAGCCCAGAGCAGGAGGGACTGAGGTGGCGGTGGGAATTTGACTCCGGGGTCTCCTAAGGCCGGGAGACGGAAGAGGTGGCGGAGACCCGAGGGCTGCAGGGATGGCCGAGCGGAGCGCAGCACCCTTTGGCCCACCTCATCCTCCTTCAAGAGGGCAGCAGTCCAGGGACGAAACGGCTCTCAGTCGGAGGAGCTCACAAGAAGAGCCGCGATGAGGGGTGTCGCCTCAAGGCTCCCAAAGTGACAGCCCAAGGCTTTTCTCAAAGAAAAAAAAAAAAAAAAAAAGGAGAATTCTGGACAGAAACGGGACCGTAGGATTCGGAATGCGAGTGTTCAACCTTGTGTGAGAGGCAACCGCCATCATCGCGCTTGACTGAAAGGAGACGCGATAAGGGACTGGAGAGTTGGAGGTTCCCGATGATATCAAAGGACCAGACGAATAGTGAGGTGAAGAGTGACGGGTGGCCTGGTCCAAAGTCGCCCCTTCCTCCTGAACACTGCTCAGTGCAAAAGCCACCACACGCCTCTGCGTCTCCTCACCCCCCAGTCTGTGACCGCAGCCTCTTCTTTACCGCCCTCTGACTTCTGGGCTTGGAACTGCAGGTGTTCGCACGGTGTCTCAGGAGGAGAAGGAAGTGTTTGTTACCTGTGGATATTATCGTCTACACATTTTCATCAACAGGTGTCTAGGTGACTCGGGGGCACTGTGTTGAAAGAGATGCTCCCAGGGTGGGGGATGGAAGAGGAAAGGCGGGGTGGTGTTGTCGATGCTCTGAGCATAGCCCTCTAGTGAACTGCACAGGAACCGCAAGAGCCTTATGGGTGGAAATTCGATTTGAGCTGCAGCACACGGGCCCACCGGTGGGCACAGCCTCAAATGAAAGTCGGCAGGCCAATGATCTTGATTCTGGTATCCCATAGCTGTTGGGGTACCTGCACCTCTGAGTACCTCATTTTGACTGTATTCCCTGGACAGGGGGAATCAATAGCTGAGTGGCTTCTCCTAGGGTGTAAAGGTAAGAAACCACAGGCCAAACTACCTGGAGTTCACTGGATAGAGAGGAAGAAGGCTCGAGATAGTAAGACTTACAGGTCTTTAACTCCTTCTTGCTTTTTTTCCTTCTTATAAAATACATATAACGACATGAAACTCACCATTTTAACTCTACAAAATGTACACGCCGATGACGTCACAGCGTCAAGAAACACTATCATCATTTCCCGGTTTTAGAACCTTTTCATCATCCCAGGTTACCAGCCTGAACCTCAGTTTCCCCGTCTGAAAACTGAACTGGCAATAAGCAGCTTTCCCAAGAATGGAGGAGCTGCAATCAAAGTTCTGTCTCTGGAGGAGGAGTTGGCCAGCTCTGGAGTGGATAGATGAGGGAAGTGGGCAAGACCCCTAGATCTGTGAGAACATCGGTGATGCCAGGTTCCAAGTACATAAATATTTATTTGGGGCTCAGTGATCATTAGGGGCCTCAGAGAGACACAGGTGGTGTTAGTGTTGGGGCGGCCCCCTGCGGCCAGTGAGGGCAGCCTTGAGGCCAGGATCTCTGCGCAGGGCAGAGAGTCTTGATCGTGATACTTTGTCAACTGTCCCAGCCTACTCTTATGGCTACCTGTGAGAAAGATTATGTGTCAGGAAATTGAGGTTCCGGAGGAGCAGAACTTGCTCACAGTCACAAACTGGCAGTAGCTGAGATGGTATAGGACTGGAGGGGGGGTTAGAATACTGAACTGGGACCTTTGACCATAGGACAACAAGGATGAGAAGAGCAAACACACACACACACACACACACACACACACCAGACCATGTATGTATCATGTATAAGGAACTCTTATGGCTCAATAAAGCACTTTCAGACATTTTAAAAAGTCCTGGAGGGTCTGAAGAGGTATCTTAGTGGTTAAGAGCATTGGCTGCTCTCTTCCCGAGGACTCAGGCTTGATTCCCGTCACCCCCACGGAGGCTCACAGCCATCTCATAACTTCAGTACCAGAGGATCCGATGCCCTCTTCCGGCCTGTGGGCACTGCACATGCGGTGCACAGGCACACAAACAGCCAAAATACCCCAACACGTTGTTAAAAGTAAGCTCCCAGAGCAAAAACTAGACTACCACTCCAATGGAGATGTTGCAACAAGGCACAGCTTCACTCTTGATCAAGACAGTGTGCGTGGAAGAGAAGACTCTCCAAGACAGGAGGCGCACTTGGTTCTTCTTCTAATGCAGCAGTGACTGTCTTTTCCCCAGTGGCTAGGGTCTGATCCCACGGTCTCCTGAGGTTGTCTGGTTGTAGACAGTGAAGAGGAAATGAAGTCAACTTTAATCTGAGAATGCAGCAGGGTCTTTGTGTAAACTAAGGATTTTACCAGGTGAGGGATTAAAACATAAAATTCTTAGAAGGTAGTGGAGATAAACCTTTAATGCCAGCACCCAGTAGACAGAGGTAAGTGGATCTTCATGAGTTCAAAACCAGCCTGGTCTACTGAGGCAGTTCTGGGCTAACCAAGGCTACACCAGGAGACCTTGTCTCAAACAACTCTAGAACCATTCACATGCCTTACAACAGAAGAGAAAACTATGCCAGGTGTGGTGGTCACCCATGTTTAATCCCAGCGCTGAGGAAGCAGAGGCAAGTGGATCTCTTGAATTCAAGGTCTGCCAGGCCAACCAGAGCTACACAGTGAGATCCTGTCTCAAAAAACCAAAACAAGCTGAAAAAGATTTGAATTCCTTGTCCTAAATACAAGTTTTGTAGTATTTGATAGAAAAAGACCCATTTATTTGTTCTTACAACATTAAAAACAGTCCCCTGGGCTTGGATTTGTATTCTGGTCTTAGTCAAGACTCTGTGGGGTTCTACGTGTTGTCTCCTCACCATCAATTCTTATGCTTCCGAACTGGGGACAAAACCCAGGCCCTGTGTGTCTCACTGTGTGTTTTCTGTTGACAATCAATAAAGAGATAATTTACCAAAAGATGGATTGGGTCAGAACAGGGGTTTATGTAAAGTTCCCTCCTGGGGATGTTTTAGAGCCGGCTATGAGAAGCAGTGTGTCACTTTATGGAAAACCCATTGACCCTTTCTAGAAGTGCTTTCCTCCAAGGGCTTCAGTGACCACAGGCACAGCCTCCTCTTTTACACAGGAGCCCCTCAGGAATGTGGGCTCGGCCTGGGCCTGGTCTCTGCTCCCTGGCACAAGCTCGACTCATAGTGCACAGAAGCATCTATTTGATACACAAGTGAGCAGGGACCGTCATTCCTAGATGAGGGACAAGCATGAGCCAAAGCCTGAGGGTGGGGTCATGCACCCAGAAAACTGCAGGTCAGGTCAAGTATGGCAGGACCAGGGAACAGGAGGTGAGTACCACTTCGCCACTGTTGTCACCCAAACGACCACAATAACATTGCTGCTACTATTACCATCAGTTTTGCAACCATTTTTTTTGCAACCACTAGCACCACCATCACCGCAACAACACTGTCACCATCTACAATCATCACTACCAACCACCACTTCTACCTCATCACTGTTCCATCCCCACCACCAACACTGTCTCGGTCACTGCTCCCATCCCGATATCACCAATCATTCCCGTTTCTAATCATCACAGCCATCTCTCCTAACCCACGATCTTCATCACCAAGCACTCGGTGAAAAGTACGGATTCTCTGCCCCTGACCTCTTGCGTCAGAATTTCTGGGATGTGGGGCTGCCAAACTCATCAAGCCTTCCAGAGGGCTCTGATGGATTGCTCAGACTTAAGAATCCCTAGACAAGACAGCCACAGAAAATGCAAGACTTCTCTAGAGGTTAATTTCAGAATCTCTGGTAAAAGGGACAGGCGGGATGACAGAACAGGGAGAAAGAGAGGGGGATGACCCCTTCTTTCTGCTAATTTCCTGTTACTGGCTTGCTGAAGATCTCCCCTAGGAGCAAAGGGAATTCACCTAGAGGTCAGAATTAGACAGCTAGTGCCTTTTAACTAAATACTGGGTCTTACAGGTCAGCAGAAACCCAGAGGCTTATCCCCTGAAGTTTCTCATGCTATGTGCTGAATTTATATGGAGAGATTCCTGCCTAAGTTCTCCACCAAAACACAAGAGCTCAGCACAAGCGTGGCCACACCCTGATACTGACCAGCCATTCAGGAGCCAGACACCTGACTGGGTTCTCACCCAGGGCTTCAGTATTTGTTAGGCCTTTGTTTAACCGAGTGCTAGCCACCCCCACCCTCCACACACACACACACAAGGCCCCAACCCTCCATGTGTGGAAGAGTGGATCCAGGCCTAGTGGGGTCTTTACTCTCCCACTTTCAATCTCTAGGCTTTGACCAGGCTTCTGAGGTGAGTTTTGCACCCAGAGTACTTGTGAGTGCAGGATTGCTTGATCTTGGAGAGAAGAGAGGGGGAACCTGTGGCTTGTCTCCTTCAAAAGCCTTGTCTTATTTTTATGGCGAAAGCCTGGTTAATGTGACGTCGGAAGCCCTGCTAAAGTAGTTTCATTGACTTTAAGCTTCACCCAACTTCCATAAGAGGACTTGGCAGCAGGAACCCACTCATTTGGGACCCTCAAGGTGCGGGTGGGCTGTACTCCTCTGCTCCTTCTCACCAGGGCTGAACTGGCACCGAGTGTCCCTAGTTAAAGGAAGTCTGATGCCTCTCCGAGAAAACGTGTTTCGGGAACAAACGACAGAACTAATTAAGAATCACGAGGGTGATGATTTCGGGAAGATGAACAGTCCTTTGGCCCCTGGTTCAGCAGTTTCTAACATGGGTTGAAGCATCCCCAAAGAAGAAAAAGCCATACCAGGTCTTGTGACTAATCCCCTTCCCTTCCTTGTTCCTATGTTCCCATTTCTATATTGGAAACACAGCTATTCTTCTTAATCTCTTGTACATGTGTAAAATATATGAAAATAAATTCTAATGTTCATCCTCTCTCCTACAAATATATTTTGAACATTGTTCTGAGCTTTTGCAACAACCCCCTCATCTTATACCATAAAATGTTCTATGTCTGTGAATATGTTCTTACGATCTAATTTTTAACCACTGTGTACTATTCCACTATGAGGGTAGATTTCCTCTTGCCTTAGGGGTTTGGGTACATTGGGGGATGAACCACGTTTGAAATGGGTATGTCCAAATTAAAGGGTGAATTTGTTTTTGTTTTTGTTTTTTTTTTTTTTTTGTCTACATGGCAACACAGTCCATGTCTGCAAAAGTTAGTTGTCAATCTTTCGAGGACTTACACTGAAAGAGGTGTTGGAGAACATTCTGAACAGACTGTGCAATATACCTGATTTTTCTTTTGCCTCCGTTCCCTGCATGTGTGTGTGCTTCTCTGGGTGGAGGTGTGTGTGTGTGTGCAGGTATGTGTGTGTACATGTGTGAATGTGTGTGGGGCCAGAGGCCGATGTCAGCTGTCTTCCTCAACTAAGTCCCATCTTTTTTTAAAAATTGCTTTTATTGGGTGAAAGTGTGTGTGTGTGTGTGTGTGTATTGTGTGTGTGTGTGTGTGTGTGTGTGTGTGACTATGAGTGTGCACATGCTACATGCAGAGCACATGAAGAGGCCAGAGGACAGCTTTTCGGAAGTTGACTCTCTTCTTAGAGGCAGGGTCTCTCTGTGTCTGTTGCAATACCGTATACTCCCGGGCAGCTGGTCTTCTGGCTTCTGATTAATTCCCACTTCTGAATAGTTCCCACTTCCCATCTTGCTGTAGAAGTGTTGAGATTATAGATGTGCGCTACCACATCTGGACTTTTAAACAGGCTTGAGGATTGAAGTCAGGCCATCAGGTTATCGGAGACCATTCTTCTGGCCCTTCTCCTTATTTTCATTTCTTTCGAGACAGGGTTTCTCACTAAGCCCTGATCTTACCAATTCAGGTAGAGTGGCTGACCAACAAGCCCCAGGGATCCTCTGTCGCCACCTTCCTGGCACCAGGATTACAGTTTCATGTTTGGTTTTTGTTTTTGTTTTTTTATTTTCCCGTGGCGGCTGGGAATCTGCACTCAGATTCTCACGCTTGGTGCATCAAGTGTTTACCGATGAAGCTATTTCGCCAGCCCTTCTCTGTTCTCTTCTGTAGTACAGGAGATCAGGATGAATGGGGAACCCAGGATCTGTTTGCTGGGTCCCTAGAGACAGATGGTTCATTTACTTGATTGACTCGAGAACATGAGTGAAGAGAAGGAGGACTCATTCAGGACACTCAGAATTTATGATGAAACAGAGGAGATAAAGAAGATGCCAGAAAGCTCTGGTGTTTTTCCTCATCACGGGCAACAAGAGCAACACCAAATGACAGTGCGCAGGGAATGCTCCAGCTGCCCCCATGTCCCTCAATACAGCGTGACCCTGTTTGTGAGGAGATGCACAGTATGACCCAGCAACGGTGGGATCCCCAGGCCCAGGACGCATCTGGGCTCCAGCCCATGTGGTTTTCAGAGGCAGAACCAGAAGGAGGAATCGGCTCAAGGTAAGGCTGTAATGAGCAAGGCTGGGCAGTGATGGACTGTCCTGGGCAGAGAGGGGCTTGGCATCAAGTTCTGCACTTCATGCTAGCTTCTTTTTTTTCCCACCCCTCTGTCATAGCTTTCCACTAGGAACCACTGGTAAGTTCTGGCTGTGACAATGTGGGTAGGGAGGGGGAGTGGCCCAAGCTGGATCCCAGATGGTGGACGAGGTGCCCGGTTTGGTGTCATGAGAGCACTTTCCTTCTGACCTTGTGTCTCTGTTGCCGGGATACCCTGTCCACGAGAGGTGGGTGTGGCTGTCTCCCTGCAGGCCAGTTCTGTTCTTCGTCCTTGCCCAACCGAGAAGTCTGGTCATTCCTCAAAGCCATTGTGAGTACTTCAATGTTACGTTTTCAACACTCAGGCATCTCCCTTCTCTCCCACCCACCCTCTGATGGAGAAGTGGTGCGTTTGCACACCCCTGTTCCCTTTCTCTTAGGTAGCGGTGGCCTGGGATACCCCCTTCTTAATGAGGCTACCCTCCTCATTGTTCTATCGCTCTGATAAGTAGGCCCTTTATCCCACAGCGTCACTTCTTCAGGAGATGTGACAGTATGACTCGGGGACCCCGGAGCCAAACCCTTATGAGGAAGCTTTGGAATTTGGGGAGTAGGGGCAGAGCAGACTTGCCCCCTTGGCCGACCAGTCAGTCCTCTCTCCAGCCTTCAATTCCAGATGAGGCCGTGGTCAAGCAGAAGTCCCCACACAGTTCCTGGAGGGTTGGCACTCTCCGCCATGGGAAGCGAGTCAACGCCATCGCCATCAGCAGTGTCCCACGCCACGTGTACACGTGTGGCACTGGCTACATTAGGGTGTGGGATGAAAACGCATTGCACGCTTCAGACAGTGCCCCCCAGGCCCAGATGGACTTTCAGGTGAGGCGCTGTCGGTCAGGTTGAGGGTGGTCAGACAGCACCGCAAAGGGTATTGACAGCACGTGTTCTCCCCCGCCAGGACCCTCGGAATCGTGTCCTCACGTGCAAGCTGTTCCCGGATGAGCAGAGCCTGATCACAGGGGGAATGGCCAGGGCACTAACTCTCTGGGACCTGGCACCCACCCCCCAAATCAGGGCCCAGATGGCCTCCACGGGCCCCATGTGCTACTCCTTGGCCCTTTCCTCTGATGCCCACATCTGCTTGGCATCTTTCAAAGGATTCGTGGAGATTTGGGATGTGCAGAACCAAATCTTGATCAGGTAGGACCCGCTCTCCAGAGCCATCATGAGACCCTCCCTCCATTTTCCCTTCTTGGCAGTAGGGCTATGCCACACAGCCTGGAAGGTACATCTAGGGACTTTATAACAGCACAGTTTCTGGGCTGGGGCAGACATTTCTGAAGAGCTGTGAGTCATTTCCCCACCAGGAAACACGACGTGCCCCCGTATGCATCACGCTGTGTGGATATCACGGGCTTTAAGTTCTGGACAGGTGGTGAAGACACCATCCTCTATTCCTGGGACCTCAGGAGCTACCAGAAGTTGCAGCAACACAACTTATGCCACGAGGTGCCTGCTTGGGTGCCTTCAGGACCGAGTTCAACCCCAGGGTGGAGGCTTGGGTATGGGCACGGGTTGGTGAATTTGAGGCTGGGTCTTGAGTTGGGGTACTGGCAATCTTACATGCTGACCCAAGTCTCCCCACAGATCCTCAGCATTACCCATGACCCCAGTGAGGAATGGGTACTGGCAGGCTTGAAGATGAGCGATGTCGTCATCCTCCATGCTCACCGGGAGGAGAAGTATAAAGCTGTGGTCCAAAGATACACTCAACACCACAACCTCAAGTTCGCATCTTGTGGTGAGTCAGAAGCCAGGAGGCCACCACGGGTTGCAATCTCCTTTCTTCTGCTCACTCTCCTTTCCTTACGCTTCCCTTTATCGCAGGGGCTTTCCTGCGATATTAGAATGAAGCCTGAAGGTTCAGGTAGACAGACACTGCAGGAGTTCTTTCTCATGGGTCTCTTGTTCAGGAATAACTCACCGTGTCCATGTCCTGGGTATGGGAGGAAGGTGGCAGCCAATCAGGGAAGGCCTTGGGCCATGCATCTGGTTTGCCTAAGGCAGGCTAACCAAGGCAGAGAAGATAGTGCTCTCTCCCTAGTCTCCTCGAGGATAGCTGGACTCAGAACGCAGGCTCAGTCTCTGACTCATCGTGCACCCCTCTCTGCTCTGCCCCTTGGCAGGGACCTATTTTGTGGCCACGTTGGATGATATGATCCACTGCTTAGCGGCGCCCTCTCTGAGAAGGTTGTTCCAGGTACGGAGGTGCCTGGGGGGTGTACATGCTGAGACACTCAGAGCGTGTGGGTCCAGATCCCTTCTTGATGGGGTCTGAGAGAGAACTGGAAAGTGCTGCTGAGGTGGCATTCTATGGTGGGAAGGGGCTGAGGACACCTTGGGCTCTGTCCGTCACTTAGGGAAGCCTGGGTCTACCTGCCCCTTGAAACCTCAAGTCCCCATGTCTGCAAGCCCTAACCCTTTATGCCCATCCCCTCTCTTTCTAGGCAGAGGAGTGTTATGACATTCTGTGTTGTGATGTGTCCTCTGATAATCAGTATCTGGTCACGGGCTCCAAGGAAAATGCCACAGTATACCAGCTCTTATACTGAAGATTGTGGGCTGTGGTCCTGCCGGTGAAGACCCAGAAGGATCAGACCATGTGCGCTCACAGTCCTGGACATCTTCAACATCTGCCTCCCTCTACTTCAGCCCTGTGGTTGGTTGGCTGTACTCCCAGGCTTTGATTACATAGCTTAGGGGATTTTCCTTTTTTTTTTTTTTCCCATCCCCTATCACTGGTTTCTGTGTTTTGGTGGTTAACTTTATGAGATATGGCTTTGGAATTAATAAAAGAGAGCAAAACACAGAATAACCTGCTCGTGTGTTTCAGGTAACAAATTTACAGTAATGGTTTATTTCTCTCCGTGTTTGGTGAGTGGGGGCCTGCCGTTTTTCTGGGGTGGATCTAGTAGGTACTCTCCTGGTACTGTGATAGAAGAGTCTGACCAGAAAGCAACTTAGAGGAGAAAGGTTTCATTTTTGGATTACGGAGGGATAATCTCTCAAGGCATGGCAGCAGAAGCATGGGGCCAGACAGGTGGATGGGTAGCTGAGTAGTCACATTTCATCCGAGAGAGAGAGACAGAGAGAGAGAGAGAGAGAGAGAGAGAGAGAGAGAGAGAACGAGAGTACTCAGTGGCACCTTTCCCACTATATCCCTTATGGTCTCACAACTTCCCAAACATCACCACTCCACCAACTGGGGACCAAATGTTCAGACACAGGAGCCCATGGGGCACCGTTTTCATTCGCGCGCATCGGGAAGGGAAGACGGTTAGGCCAGATTTAGTTTTATTTGTAACTTTAGAGTGGTGGCGCTGGCCATGAAATGTAAGAAAAAGTCCCTGTACCGCCAGTTCTGTGCAGCTGTGGTTTTACACCTGGCATTCAACCCATCATGGGTTGCAAGCATCTAGAAGAGCTTCCTTTTGCACCGAAATTGTGCTTTTCGCTCCCTAAATAATACATTAGAACATTTATCTATTCCTTGCTCCAATCACAGTAGGGATTGTAACAATCTAGAGGGGTCTTCAGACATAGAAAGCTGAGCACAGGCTGTATGGCATGCTGTGCCGCTTTATAAAGGGCGTTTTGGTATCCACCAAAGATGGTTTGAAGGAGGCTGTGGAGCGAAGCACAGCGAATGACTCTTCACATACAAACTTTAGAATGTATTTGGCAGAGCTTGACTCTCAGTCTAGGTTTAACATCCCAGGAGGCTGGTCCGACCGTATCCCAAGGCTGGGATCTCTGCAGTGCTGACCGCAGTTGGGTGCTGATGGGTTTGATTTGACTGAGGTGTAAGCCCCACAGTCTTGGGCATTTGAACCCTTGGTCTCCAGTTGTCTGGGCAGGGTTAGGTTGGCACAGCCTTGCTGGAGGAAGTGTATCTCTGGGGGGTGGGCTTTGCGATGAAATCCCCCTTTCCAGTTTGCTCTCGCTGCTTTGTGCTTGCAGATGAGAATGTGAGCTCTTAGCTTTCCCCTTCCTGCTGTCATGCCTGCCACTTGTCATGATTCCCCACCATGACAGACTTTTATGCTTCTGGAACTGTGAGCCCAAATAAACCCTTCCTTCTCTAAGTTGCTGTTGTCATGGTGTTTTTATCATGGTACTAGAAAAGTAACTGCTACCAAAAAGCGTTATCTGGCTCTGTACGCAGATACGTCCATTGCCCCCATCTGCTTCTTTGCCTGGCGTTGGTGTGGTGGAGACAACTATGCTCACTGATGTTTGGGGATTAGAGTTGCTTCTCAGAGGATTATGAGCGAATAAAGTGAGCTGTGTCTGAGCGAGGCCTAAACAAGGGAGTCAGAAGGGTAGAAGCCTTCTGGCAGGATGCTTTCCCCTTCTATCATCTCAAGGCAAGAGAGACAGAGAGACCCTAAAGCATGGCCGAGACACAGGGTGGAGGCATCCTGTGTTCATGTTTTGGGTTCGGGGTGGAAGCTGAGAAAACTCACTTTAGATACAGAAGCTTAAAATTAAAGCTTTATTTTCTGAACTCAGGGAGGCAGCTAGCTTGGATCCGAACGCAGTCACCCAGCCGGATTGCATACTTACAGAGTGAAAACCGAAATTAGCTCACACAGGGGTTAGGGGATAGTTATCTTTGACTCAAATTATTTATGCTAACTAGACAAAGCAGTTCTAGCTGACCTTTAATTAGTCAGGGCCAGCTGTCCTCATGCTTGGCGAATTTCTAGGAGAAGCAAGGCCACAGGGTATGTTGAACATAAACATAGTTTTCGGTCAACCTGACCTTGCAAAGAGAGCTTTTCTCTGTATCAGCAACAAGCTGAGATGATGTGGCTGTTAGGCCCGAAAAAGAAATGGCTGAAGTTGTGCTATCCAATAGGCCCCAGCACATGCATAAAACAAGGAGAGAAGCTGCCTAGCTATGTGTGTTGGTTTGGGCTCATAGGGCATGGCACTATGGAGGTGTAGCCTTGCTGGGGTAGATGTGGCCTTGTTGGGGGAAGTGTGTCACTGTGGGGGTGGGTTCTCTGAGTTCAAGGCCAGCCTGGTCTACAGAGGGAGTTCCAGGAAAGCTGGAGTGACATAGAGAGAGACCATGTCTCAAAACCCTTACCTTCCTCACACACACAAGAGAGAAAGAGAGAGGCAGAGAGAGAAAGAGAGAGACAGAGAGAGAGGGAGAGGAAGAGGGAGGGGGGAGGTTTTTATATACACAAGCTATGTCCAGTGTGATACACAGTTTCCTTCTGCGCCTGCAGATCAAGAGGTAGAATTCTCAGCTCCTTCTCCAGGACCATGTCTGCCTGCATGCTGCCATGTTTCCTGCAGCATGGACTAAACGTCTGAACTGCCAGCCAGCCCCAGTTAAATGTTTTCCATGTTCTTTGGTCACCAAAGAACATGCACGGATTGGACCTAGGACCCCTACACACATGTCATGAGAGGCAGCTTGACCTTCATGTGGGCTCCCTAGTAAGCTGAGCTGAGAGGGAGCTGCCTCTGACAAGGACTCTGTTGCCTGCTTTTTTCCATCACTTCCCCAGCATGGATGCCTGGCCTGGCCTCAGAGGATGAGGATGAGCTCAGTCCTGATGTGACTTGGTGTGCTGGGATGGGTTGGGGGGTCCCCTTTTCTGAGGAGAAGGGGAGGGGGAAGAGGATAGGAAGGTGGGGCAGGGAGGAGAGGAGGGAGGGGGCTATGATTGGAATGTAAAGTGAATATATATAATTTTTTTAAAGTAAATAAAAAGAAATCATGGTTAAAAAAAAAAAGAGTTGCTGTGGTCATGGTATTTGTTCAGAGCGATAAAGCCCCAACTAAAGCCCCATAAAGACAAATGAACTTACATTTTCACCTTGTTAATGTTGAGGTCTGTGTGTTACTGTAACTCTGAAAAGAGAATATCTTTACTTAAAAGGCCCAAGTAGTGAGCATAGCTTAGGCCTTGTTAGAGTTGATGTCGGAACTACTAAATTCTGCAGCTGTGGCATGCAAGCAGCCACAGGTAAATTGATAAACAAGTGAGTGTGAACTTTATCAATGAAACTTTGTAGATAACAACTAGTGGGACCAATTGGCCTTCTGGGTATAGTTTGTCAACTCCTATCAGTATGACTTGTATGCCTTTAAGTAACATAGGCAATTAAAAATTTCATAAAAAAATGTATAGAGTTAGCTGGGTATGGTGGTGTGTGCCTTTAATCCCAGCACCCGGGAGGCAGAGAGGCAGGTGGATCTCTGAGTTCAAGGCCAGCCTGCTCCACAGAGTGAGTTCCAGGAAAGCTGGAGTGACATAGAGAGACCATGTCTCAAAACCCTTACCTCCCTCACACACACGAGAGAGAGAGAGAGAGAGAGAGAGAGAGAGAGACAGAGAGAGACAGAGAGAGAGGGAGAGGGAGAGAGAGAGAGATACATAGAGAAATACATGGGAAGAAAGACATATAGAAAGATACATAGGGGAGAGAGGGGAAAGGGAGAGAACATAAGGGTTACCAGTGAAGCTATTCAGTGGGGCTATGGGCTCACATAGGCTTTAAAATAAATGTGTCCGTCAAGGGTGCAGGAATAAGCCGACTGTGGCGTAATCACACAGGGACACTCTAAGCAGCTGCATTGGAATGGAAGAGAATTTCTTACAGGCACCACAGTCTGGATGAGTTTCAGGACAGCTACAAAAGGATAAGCACTGCACTGTTCCAGTCATGAGGCACTTAGAGTAGTTAATTCACAGAGACAAGAACCAGGGGCTGGTGAATTGTCATCATCTGGGGCTGAATATAAAGGGGATATTGCTTAACAAACACAGATGTTCAGGGGTTTTGTTTGTTTCGAGACAGGGTCTTATGCGGCCCGGGCTGGCCTTGAACTCACCAAGACGGTCACTTACATTTTGAAGATGGTTAAACTGCATTTCAAAGTGGCCGCCTGACCTTACAATTCCACCAGCAATGAATGTGGATTCCATTTTCTCCGTGTCCCCACCAAAACTCTGTTGCTGTGCTCTGTGGCAGAGGCTGGCTTGGACTTCAGCCACAGCTTCCCGGGTGCTGAGCGTACGAACAGCACCATCATGCTTGGCCTCAGATGTTCAGTTTTGCAACGTGAAAGGCACGGTGGTGCCAGTTGGACAACATCAAATGCATGCCTTTGGTAGTTTGAATGGGACAATAAACTCTTCCTTAGTTTCCTTTGTTGGGGAGTTTGTCACTGTAGTGAGAACAGTAACTAATACACATGGGAAGAAGGAATCTTGGATAATGTTTGGGTAACAGAGACTGGCTTTTGCTGTTGCTTCACACCTCCCTTCCTCTCTGCAGAGCTGTAGTTTCTTTGTTAGATACTTGGGGACAAAACTTGTGTCATTAAAGACCTGGAGTCAGCGTGCATCAGTGCCAGGTATGGGCAAGGACCCTGAAGGCCCTTTTACATATTTCCATTTTCTTATGAGGCATTTCTCCTTCTCACTAATTCATATTTCACGCCACTTCTCCCCGCTTTTAAAAAGCACCACAGGCAGGAAACATGGCTCATGGGCTCAGAGCTCTGGCTGCTCTTCTAGGGGACTTGGGTTCCCAGCATTCACATGGTGGCGGTTCACAGCCACCTGAACTCCAGGTTCAGGGGATCTGATGCCCTCTTGTGGCTGCTGTGGGCACTGCATTTACTTGGTGCTATTACATGCAGGCAAAACACAACACACAACATAAAGATGAGGAAATCTTTTTTTTTTTTTTTTTTAAGCCTCTCATTTGGAAATTCACACACACACACCTCATCCGGGGTCATGGATAGTTCAGTGTGTTTTAGTGTGTTTACCCTGTTAGCTTTCAGTGCTGTGACAAAAGCAGCTTAAAGGAAGAACAATTGTTTTTGGGTCCTACTTTCTGCCCATACTCAGCTGGCTCCATTGCCTTGGGCCTGAAGCAAGGCAGACCATCATGTGCGAAGGAGGCAATGGAGCAGAGCTGTTCACCTCATGACATCTAGCAGTGAAATCTAGACAGAGTGTGGAAGGGGTGGGAACAAGATGCAGCCTTCCAGGCTACACCTGTCTACCTACCCCTTCCCTGCCCAGACTGACCTGCTTCATCTGTCTCAGCCCCACCTTCCCCTTTTTATTGATTTGCCTATTTACATATGCATGTGTGTGAGCACATAGGGATGTGTACATGCATATACGAACACACACACACACACACACACACGCACACACCCTTTCAAGCCAAGTAATTCCAATGATTACCAGTTGCTCAAGACAAGGAAGAAAAAGTTCTTTTCATGAGACAAGAAGAACATGGACAATTAAACTGTCTCTGCTATGAGAGAACAACAATAACAAAAAACAACATTGCTTATAAATGTCAACAGAAAACATTGACTGAAAACGTTAGCGTCATATAGAATATGTAATAGCAAGCGGACTCCAATCCTGTATAAAGACAAGATACTACGATTAAGTGGAATATTATAGAAGGTGATATTGGACCAGTATTAGGAAATCTGCTAAGAAAGTCCATATTAATAGATCATCTGCATTGAAATTAGGCACTTGCTCATGACTTTAAAACATTAAAGAATGTAGGGATTGACATCTTCCTAATGAGTATATGTGATATGCATAATTTATCTAGCCTTAAAGTTATTATTTTAGTAAGGGAAACATTACAGTCATAAGACACTTCTAGTAACATCAGGAACAACCTTAGTGTGTGCCGTAGTAGCTACTTTTCATTGATGTGATAAAATGCCACAACCAGAAGTGACTTAGGGAAGAGAGAAGGGAAAGCCTGTGGTATTAGAAAGGCAAGGCAGCTGGTAGCTGGAGCAAGAAGCTGAGAGAGCACATCTGCAACTGTAGAGAGAGTAGAGATGGCAAGATATGAACTCTCAAAGTTCACCCCCTAGTGATGTACTTCCTTCATCAGGGCTGCATCTCCTAAGGTTCCATGACCTCCCCAAAGTGCCACCAACCAGGGACCAAGTGTTTAAAGACATGAACTGACAGAGGAAGACCACCTGAAGACCTTGGCCACTCAAAACAAGAGAGAAATCAAGAAGATCAAAAGAACAGGTAACATAAGTTGATAATCCCTTTACCTAGAAACAACTCTGAAACTGACTGAGACATAAAAAATGTCTCCAGCCAGAACTCCAACAATACTTGGCCAATAACTCCTTGGCTATAATAGCCTCAAAATGTATTATGCTAATCTTTTAATTGGCATAGATAAAAATTGGCTTACAGTTTAGTTGCATCCTGCACATCTCATACATTTATAATTTTAGAACTTTATAATGCTTGTGAGAAATTATATGTTTGCAGAACAAAAGAACTGGACACCAGAGATGCTGGATCAAACCTGACAGGATTCATCCTTCAGCATGCTGAGACATTGACACATCTGTTCCAGCATCTTGCATGTTTCAGCATTCTGCTTGTTCCTGCCTCAACTGCTTCAATTGCTGTTTCTCATCAAAGTCTGCTCCCAAGAGATCTTTGAAGAAAGCAACTAATCTTAATTGGCCCAGCATTTTAGACTGTTCCAAACAGGACTTTTATTAAGCCTGAAATTTCTCAACATTCAAAGACTGGACCACAAATGTTATTGCTTGCTTAATTAACCATTTTTTCCAGTTTTTTTTTTGGGCCCCCTACCAGGCTTTCTGCATGTCCAAAATGTCAGCTAGAAGAAATCCATGAGAACAACGTCCAATTTTCCTTAAAAGGGGGTTCAGTAGGTTTTTGGTTGTTTTCTGTGAATGTTATGAATGTTTATTGTCATTGGGAGATGTTTATAATTATTAATGGTCATATTCAGAGTGAAACAAGGTTATAGTCAGGGAATTCTCTTTTTTCTATCGTTCTTTCTTAAATAAGGAAAAAGGGGGTTAAAAAGAAAGATAGGCGTATGCAGGGATACCTTATAGGAATAAGACAAAAGGTAGATTATTGAATCTACTCAACTTAGGGTTTTATTTGCTATTCTCAAATAAGGTTAATTTTAATTCTGGTATAGGATTTTGCATATTGATGCAAAAATAAGTATTTTTGATACATTGGTATAAGCTTTAGTATATTGATAGAAAGTCAAGGTTACTTCTAATACTTTTAAACAGCTATTAAAATGGGTTAAGGTATTAGGTAATGCAAGTTATTTGCTAGTTATTGAACTCATAGTCATGTCAGACACTAGTCTAATTTATCACAGGAGTATACATCCTAGGTTTAACAGATAGATATGATTTTGTGGACAGATTGATTACATAAAGATAAGTAGTATTCAAAAACTTCAAAGACCTACAGAATATGGCATTTAAAAATGTTTTATTATTTTAAAGATTATTTGACAATGAGACAGGTCATCATCTCCTGGCAACACCCCACCTACCTCAAAAAAGATGATGAGCATCGAAGAACCTCCAAATGGAGATGGCTTCAAATGTGGCAAACAAGCCACTTGGGTAAAGAAAATACCCTTGCATCACAACAGACAGAATTCTGCCAAAAATGGGCAAGCTTAAATGCAGGACAAGTCGACTGCCGAACTCTGCCAAGACAGGGTAAGCAAGTCCTAAATAGTTCCTATTTCACATTTATGTCTGTCAAATATTCTGAGCCAGGAGGCTGAAGATGATGCTTTAACGTTATAAAGAGTTATGGGTGACTGTTCAGGCAGCAAACCGTTTCTGTCAATTTTTATTTTTTGGAAGCTGCTAACATGCACTTCCTATTTACTCTAATAACTAATTTTATTCCTTCTCAAGTCTCTGATGGGGTTGAAGACCAAATAGTCATAGTGCCACAATTAAGCTTAACTTGTTTAGAAGTTAAGAAACCCTTTAACATAGATTACACCAATAAGGATAAAAGTTAATTTAGGTATAGAACTTTAAACTTGTCAAGATAGATAGGATAATCAGATACTTTCTCCTAAGTTGCTAAATACACATGAACTGGACATTGCACATGTAGATTTTACCTAACAGTTTTCGGAATTTCAAATTATTATTGTATTGAAAGAAAAGGAGCCTTTTATTGGACTTAAAGGGGGAAATGTTGGTATGTTCTTTTGAAATGTATACACCTTACCCTTGTTCATTCAAATGCTGATTTCTCCCCCTCCCCACTCTCTGGTTTCAATCCAGATATTGCATTGTGATAATTATTCTAAGTATCACCTGTCTTAACTTTGTATAAACATCTAAAATAAAACAACCAGCCACAATGTTGAGCAATAAAGAAGGAGTAGGTGGGAGAGGGGAGAAGCCAGAGGTCATGAAAGAGGGGGGAGCCAGAGGACAGGAAAAGAGTGGGAGGCAAAAGGGTGGGGGGGCAGAGCTAGGAGAGCAAGCCTGGAGAACAGATCCTGGAACAACGAGGAGAATGAACCAGACCTAAGATTTCACAAAAAGCAAGCATAATGGGTAAAATCTAAATGTTAGGAAATTATGAGGGCTTGGAGGTTTAAGAGGGAGTAATTATTGCCCAGCATTGTGTTCTAGGTTAATTAAATAAACCCAGTCTCTGTGTGGTGATTTGGTTACACAGCTGTTTAGGATTAACAGCAAGCTTTACCAGAAGATATGTCAATAGTAAATATTAATCGATACTTCCAACAATGAACCTTTGGGGACAGAAACACGTGAGCTTATAGGGGACATTTCTCATTAAAAGCACCATGCATGCCTACTGATGGCATCATTTCTGGCCAATGTAATCAGATTAGAAAAGTCAGCGTCTTAAGAATGGTTATAGCCAGGCATGGTGGCACATGCCTTTAGTCCCAGAACTCAGGAAGGCAGAGGCAGATGGATCACTGTGCATTTGAGGCCAGCCTGGTCTACAAAGCTAGGCTATTCAGAGAAACCTTGTCTTGAAAATCCCCCCCCAAAAAAAAGAATTGTTATGAGTTCTTTCCATTTGCAGATGATGTGATGGTATTCTAGAATTCTTGATATTCCAAAGCACTGCTACAGTGGTAGAGCATCTCTCTCTCTTTCTCTCTCTCTCTCTCTCTCTCTCTCTCTCTCTCTCTCTCATAGCCTTTGGAAATACAAATATCATTGTGTTGGTTTGAATGAAAAATGACTACCATAAGCCCATAGGGAGTGCCATTATTGGTGGTGTGGCCTTGTTGTAGTAAGTGTGGCTTTGTTGGAGGAAGTATGTCACTGGGAGGTGGGCCTTGAGGTTTCAGAAGTTCAAGCCAAGCCTAGTGGCTCGCTCCCTTTTCCTGCTGCCTGTAGGTGAAGATGTAGAACTGTCAGCTACCTCTCCAGCATTGTGTCTGCCTGTGTGCTGCCATGCTTCCCACCATGATGATGGTGGATTAAACCCCTGAACTGTAAGTTAGTCCTAATTAAGTGTTTCCTTATAAGAGCTGTCGTTGTCATGGTGTCGCTTCACAGCATTAAAAACCCTAAAACAAGCATGTAGTGTTAGATGACAAAGAGAAAGTCTCGGTTAGAAGAGGCCCAGGGAAGGTTAAACAAGTAGTAAAGAGCAAGATCACTGTGCCTCTAATTTCAGCTACTAGCTGAGGCAGAAGAAACTGTAAATTCAAGGCCTGTTTGAGCCATATAGATGGAATTGAAGGCCAGCTCAAACAACTTAAAACTTCTCCCCAAACAACAACAAAAGAACAACCAAAACCAAAATCAAAACCAAAATAAAACAACAAAACCCATAAAATGAAAAGGACTGAGTATGAATTTCAGAAGTGGGAAACTGTTATGCCAGGTTCAAGGGACCCTCAGAGACCACCAGAAGACGACTCGATGCAATTGCAAGAGAGCTTTATTATGAGAGTGATCAAACTTGGGACCCAAGTCTCACTGGCGCAGCAGTAGAGAAGTGGGATCCCGAGCTCTGAGTGAACAGGATTTTTAAAGGGAAAGTCTGTGAGCTGGGGGTTTCTACGGGAGCAAGCAGGCGGGCACAAGCCTTGGCGTTACAGAATTGGGTGAAGTTTAGCAGGGCGGGGTGACCTTTTCTGAGGCACACAATCACAATGGCTAAGGCATATAATCACAATGGCTGTTTTTCTAAACCATTTCTGAAACATTGTGGAGAATTTTCCCACCCGATTCTCAACCGATTCCCATTGATTATTGCCAGGGAGTTTGTCTCTATTTTCTATGAAGCATTTATTCTGTTATATTTCCTGGAGGCTGTTGCTAGGAGAGTTAACTTTGTTTTCTGCCAGGTGTACATTCTGTGATATTTCCTGGTACCTGAATTCAGTTCCCAGTCAAGATCTTTATTTCAAAATGGAGTTATATTCAGGCTATCTTAAGCTCTTCAAAACTTGCCAAGGAATATGTAAGGGTCTGAGTTTAATTCCAAGGAGAGAAAAGAAAAATAAATCTAAAATGGAAAAATATACAGCGCTTTTAGGAGACAAAAGCAGGCTGAGTGAGGTCACCTTTGATTGCAGGGCTCTCAGGTCAATATCACAAACTCTTACCAAGTATGTGAGTTTAACGCACTGTGAAAACAGCAGTGAGTTTTGTTTCATGGAATTACTAAAATGCTATGGAAAATGAGTATGTTACAACTGTCAGGGGAGAACCAAGGCAAAAAGAGGGGTCAAACCTGACAGGCATTAAGGATAACTAAATCCCAGCTGTCTTAGTTAGAGTTCTATTGCTGTGAAGAGACACTGTGACCACAGAAACTCTTGTAAAGGAAAACATTTACTTGGGACTAGCTTACAGTTTCAGAGGTTTAGTCCATTGTCATTATGGTGGGAAGCACGACAGAGCACAGGCAGACACGGTGCTGGAGACAGAGCTGAGGGTTCTACCTCTTGATCCGCAGGCAGTAAGGAGAGAGTGTGACACTGGGTATAGCTTGAGCTTACAGAACCTCAAAGCCCACTTCCACAGTGACACACTTCCTCCAGCAAGGCCACACCTACTTCAACAAGGCCACACCTCCTAAAAGTGCCACTCTGTATGGGCCAAGCTTTAAAACACATGAGTCTATGGGGGCCATGCCCATTCAAACCACCACACCAGGTGACCTCCCTCCAGACCTTGGAAAGACATCATCGGTAAGCCTGTTGGTTAGTTGTTGTTTGTTTGTGTTTTTTTCCCCCAACTTGACACAAACTAGGCTTACCTGGAGCAGGAAACTTCAGGTGAAGAATTCCCTCCCTCAGACTAGCCTGAAGGCAAGTCTGTGGGCATATTTTGTTTGTTTGTTTTTGTTGTTGTTTAATGATTGATGTGGAAGGGCCCAGACCACTGTGAGAGGGGCAGCCCTTGGGCAGATGGTTCTGGACTGTATAGGATGGCATGCTGAGCAGGCCATGGAAGGCAAGCTAGTGAGCAGCATTCCTCTGTGGTCTCTGCCTCAGTTCCTGCTTTGAGTTCTTGCCTCGGCTTCTTTTGGTTAGGAACTAGAATCTGTGAGCTAACAATAAGGCTTTTACCCTCCATGTTGTTTTTGGTCAATGTTTTATCACGGTAGCAGGGAGCAGACGATGACAGTGGGTGAGCCGGGGTGGTCAGTAGAGCAGTGTAACATGGCGTTTTGGATTTTGGTCTGTGTGTTATGGTTATGGGGAAGTCGGGTGAAGACTCTGGGGGACCTTTATTACCTTCATCACTGTTTTTTTAAGTCTGAACATTAGAAGAAACAGTGAAAATCAAAGAGTAAATTCCCATAGACCAGCGGTTCTCAACTTGTGGGTTGTAAGCCACAAGTTTGAGGGTCACATATCATATATCCTGCCTATCAGATATTTACATTACAATTCATGACAGTAGCAAAATTACAGTTATGAAGTAGCAACGAAATAAAGTTATGGTTGGGGGTCAGCATAACACGAGGAAGGAACTGTGTTAAAGGGTCGCAGCATTAGGAAGGTTGAGAACCACTGCCTTAGGCCTTACCCCAGAGACTCTGACTGAGTCAATCTTGCAAACTGGGGATCATCCTTTAACAGCCTCCCTACGAGTTTCCGGGACTCAGGTGGTCATCCTGGCTACTTTAAGAGATAATCAGCTGAATGCAATGCACTGGTGTGTCTGTGAGGGTGTGTCTTGGGAGGATTGCCATGTAGGACAGTGGCTGGGGCTGAGATGAGGGGGAATTGCTCCCACTGTGGGTTGCATTGGGCAACACGTCCCCAGCTGCAGAAAAAGCACGGGCCTGCCTTTCTTCCTTCTTTCCCTTCTTCCTTCCTTTCTTCTTTTCTCTCCCTCCCTTCCCCCTTCCTTTCCTGTCTATTTTTCCCTTCTTTTTTAAATTTTGGTTTCTGTTTGTTTGAGACAGGTTCTCTCTATGTTGTCCCATGCTGTCCTGGAATTCCCTTTGTAGACAAGCTGTCTTTGAACAGAGATCCACATACGTGTTCCTTCTGATTGCTGTGTTTAAAGGTGTTTGTCATTCTATCCTCTGCTGACTCAAGCCCCTTGACTTTTCAGCACGAACTCAACAGACCAGTGACTCTTCAGGGCTGTTCTAGGCTGTTTGAGCACCGTGACTGGCACTTGGACTGATCACCTTCTTTGCTTCTTAAGTAGAGCACTGTTGTCTACCTGTGTCAAGAAGCACATTCACATTAATTTGAAAAAACCACAGTGCTCCTATGAATCAAAAGCCCCTTGGGTTTAACTAATTCTCCATATCAATTTACATGGAATAAATTTAGTAGTTTTGAGTCACAGTTATTGTGATCAGTGTGGTGGATGAAGTCAGGGCAGTTCATGTGCCCAAAGTGTCCGTGGCTCACTGGGAAGGATGCACCCTGAAAAATAACTCTGCTAAAGGGCAGAAATGCGCATGTCCTGATGGGGGAGGGACATGGCCTGAGCCACTGGAGGGCAGAATGAGCAGTTGGTTTGTTGGAATGTGCAGGGAGTGAACAATCTAAGAGGCAGTTAGAAGGTGGCTATGAGAGAGAGGGTCACGGTTGGTAAGGAGACAGTTGGAGAGAGATCAAGGGAGCAGAATAGGGGAACTGGCCAAGGATGCTGGTTTGGGAAAGAGGTGAGGCCTGTGTCTGCCTGGCTTGGTAACAGAGACCGATGATAGTCTTGTCCCACAGGATCCTACCACAAGCCAGGGCAGGAGGCCATTTAAGGCACAGCCACGAGGAGCTTGAACTTCTGGATGGTATGAACTTAGCTCCTTAATGGAGGGCTTAGAAAAAAGCTGCCCAAGGCTTATGAAAGTTAGGGCTGGGAGTTGAGGCTGCTTGTGGTTCATGGGGCAGAAAGGTATGTGAGTGGAGATGTGGGCCTGTTGGTCAAAGAAGAAGACTCACAATAAACAAGATTTGCCCCCACAGCTATGTGAGGATGAATTATGGGGGGGTGGGGAGTACCCTGAGGGTTACAGAGTCCTGGGTAGCCTCATGTTGGAGACTGTAGGAGAAAAGATATGCTTAAGGTGCCATCTCATTGAGGCACCTTTGTGCTCAAATGCAAGTTCTGTGCCTGTGAGATTTTTATTTTATTCCCTTTTTTTGAGACAAAGTCCCATACAGTCCTGTCTGGACTCTAAATCTCTGTGTGGCCAAGAATAACACTGAACTTCCAATCCCCCTTCTACCTCCCTAGTACTAGGATTGGCTTTGTGGTTTCTTACCTCTAAAGTGATCAAAGGCTCATAGCAGGGGTGAGATGAGCTTCCGTGATATAGAAAAAGCACTCAAACAATGTTATCATTAATAAGGGGCAAGGAGAACCTGAAGGGGCAACCCAAGGGGCCATGGAGAACACCACGATGGCACAAAGTCAAGGATGCCCTGCCTGGAAATAGCAGGGATCAGGTAGAGAGGAGTCATCATGGACTTATGTACCTACTGAATACCAGGTATGTAGCATGCATGACCATAGACCATTCTTACTGTATCCTTAGGAGGGAGTATCTGTCGTCATTCCCACACTGCCATGTAATGGACTTGTGCTTAGGATATGACTGTCTAATCTGGCTATGGATGACCCTTGGCCTAATGGCTGATTTCCCTCTGAGATGGTCCCTCTTCGGAGGCCAAAGCTGGTGATCTGGAGATGAACAAGCTCTGAGATGTATTCTCCATGAGCTTCTAGAGTGAGGGCACCTGAACCCTCTGCCACCGTGCAACACCTGATAGAGGACAGAGAGCCAACACCAGAAGGTCATTCTATGGCCCAGGATCCACACATCCCCAAGTGAAACATGTTTGCACGAATCCCCCACAGCTTCCAAGGAGCCCAGGGTGTGAATCGACTCTCTCGGGTCTGCCCTGAGCCTCCAAACCCACCCAAACTTTATTAGCTCCCGCTGCTTCCCTGTCCTTAATCTGGTAGCTTGGCCACACTGACTCCTTTCCTGCCTTTAGTACTTAATAACATCCATCTTGTTTAAGTCTCTTCCACTGGCCCCTGAAATCTAACCCACCTGCACAAATCCAGCCTTCGGCTTTCTAGCACATTCCACAGCCATGCTGATTCTTTTCCCCAAGTGTCAGGGTGGGTTCATAGCACGAGTCCACTACTTAGCTGACACCACCTGTGTCTGGCCTGACCACAGGTGCTCTTTGGGCCAGGAGGCTGGCCTAGCCTTCTTTGGGCTTCCTGCAGGAAATAGGATAAGAGCTGGTGGGATTTCCAAGACTCTGCTGTGCTCCTGGCACCATTTAATGATATCCTGTGCCTGCTCCCAGCTCTGGGGCTGCTGAGGGGAAAATGAGCATGGGCATGGGAAGTCTGGGTACTTGTTCGATGCCTGAGCCTTCCTTTCCTTCTGTGCTTGGATGTCTGCGTCTTCTGTCTGTCAGTAGAGCACACAACCAGACTCCCAAATGCCTTTTTGGTAACAAAGACAGAAGTTTCTTAGACTTTAGTAGGCATCAGAATCTCCTGGAGAATCTTTTTGTAAGTGTGGGCTCTAACTCTGGTTTTAGATGGGTTGTGAGAATTCGAGTTTGTGTGTGTGTGTGTGTGTGTGTGTGTGTGTGTGTGTGTGTGTGTGTGTGTGTGTGTAGGCCAGAGGTCAGCTTCAGATGTCCTGAATCACCCTCTACCTTGCTTTCGAGGCAGCTTCTCTCACTGAATCTAGAGCTCACTGATTGGCTAGACTGGGATTCCTCAGTTCTAGGACTGTAGATTTACACAACTATGACCATGAATTTTGCATGATTTTTGTGTCGGAAATCCAAACACTTTACCAACTGAGCTCTCCAGCCTGAAAGCTTGCACTTCTAAGTGGTTTTCAGTGATCCAGTCTGGAGCTATAGAGGTTCTGCTCTGGGTTCTCAGCCCTAGCTGAAGGCTAGACTGGGCTGGCAGCGAGCTGCCCCACTTATTTTCTTCTTCCTTGATTTAAAAAGAAAAAGTGTGTGTGTGTGTGTGTGTGTGTGTGTGTGTGTGTGTGTGTGTGTGTATGTAGGTAGGTTCCATGTCTAGATGATGTGGGATTCAGGGAACCAATTCATTGGTGGTGTTGAGGTATAAGTACTTGGGAACATGGTAGGAATCCCATCACACACAGACCTAGGCTTAAAAGGGAGGTGTAGCAGAGAGACGGGCAATCTGAGGGTGGAGAGGCACATGGCGAGTTAGGAGGTCTCTTAGTTTGCTTTCTGATGCTGCGATGAACACTACGACCAATACCAACTAATCACCCTCCATCACCGAGGGAAATCAGAGCAGGGACTCCAGGCAGGAAAGCAGAATCTGAAGTAGAGGTCACAGAAAAGTGCTGCTTCCTGGCTTGATCCCCATGCCTTGCTCAGCCTGCTTTCTTCAATCACCCGAGACCGGCTGCCTGCGGATGGCACCACCCATGGTGGGATGGGCCCTCCAGCATCAGTCATTAATGACAGTCATTAATGCCCTATAGACTCGCCTACAGGCAATCTGATAGAGGCATTTTCTCGACTGAGGTTCCCTTTTCCCAGATGATCTGAGCATGTGCCACACCTACAGAAATCTAATCAGCATAGGAGGGAGGGAGCAGGAAAGAGGAAACACCTTTCTTCATTCCAAACTCCCTCTCCTTTCTCTTCATGGCTGGGGGCTCAGTCACAAACACACCTTGTCTTTTAGATTTCCTTGACGTTTATTTTTCCTTCTCGGCCCAGTATACTGCTCTGGTCTTCGTCTTGCCAAATCTATATCTCCACTGATTTTTTTGTTTTGTTTTGTTTTTTTGTAATTTGCCTCACTCAAAAAACTCTAAAGGGGTCTGAATCGTGCTTTCAAAGACAGTCATTCCGGGTCCCCCCACAGTGCCATCCCTAGTGCCTGTCATATAGAAAGTCGCCAATGATGCGGGTATGTTTCGGGATGAAGCCAGGGGAAAGTGGGGCGTGATTTGTCTACCACTGGGACCCCTGGGGCCTCAAAAGAGGGGATCTGTAGTGGACGGAGACTCCTCCTAGGACAGCTTAGCCCTGGAACCCATCCTGCAGCCCTCTGTGAAGTCTCAAATGCCTTCTATCCAGGATTTGACTTGTTCAGTAGCTAACCAACAGAGGGCACCCTGGCATTAGCTGGGGTTTCTCTGGTTTCTAGGCTGCTCCCTCTTAGTGGGAATCGCTGGCCCTGGAAGCAGCATGCACCAGGCCCCTCTCAGTCAGGGTGGAAGGGCAGTGGGATCTTCTCTGCACAGCCCGCTCTCTGTGGGTTACAGAACGAGAGCATAGATCTGGCTGTGCTTCATCCTCCACTGTGGTTTCGACACACTGACCACCTATCTCTAGGCTGATTCCCCAGCTCTGTAGAGTAGGGCTCATCCTTTCCAGGCTCATGTCAGACACAGAGAAATGACAAACCATCCTGAGCTAAGGTGCTGCTGTTTAGACTAGTGAGGGCACTGGACCCCTGCTCTGGGGGCTTCTATCACCTGTAAGGGATCGGACTCATGGGAAGGCAACCTCCTCCTGATATAGAAGGACGCCCTGAGATGGGCATTTTCCAACCCTTTTCCAAAGCTACCCATGCATGGTGACAGGGCTGAATCCTCCAGTTTTTGTTCAACCAGAGATTGTCCCTTCCCAGAAAGACCCCTTCAGAGTACACAGATAAGGACATCGTAGGTACAGTGCTTGTTAGCTATCAGAATGCACCAGACAGCAAGCCGTGACAATCCCCCAACAGTAAGAAATGCCTGGAGAAGGGCTGCACATCACATGGGGGGCAGGGCTTGGTGATGGTAAAATGCCACAAGTGTTGGGAGGCAGGAAGCTTAGCTTTGCAACAGAAAGCTTAGCTTTGACTCAATTTTTGAAAGCGGACCTTCAGGCTGGAAAGACAGCTTGGAGGTTAAGAGCACTGATCATTCTTCCAGAGTACTGCCAACTTGGATAAGTGCAGCTTCTTGACTGTCACAGGCCTCCTGTGGCTGTAAAAGTGACGTGCCGGGTGAGAATCAATAGCACTAGGACTAAAGGAATGACCTTCAAGATGTAAGGGCAAGGCACAGCTCCTTGCGTTTGGGATTCTCAAGCTCAGGACCAACTCTTGGAACGATAAGGTGGGTTAATGCATAGTCTGCCTGGCCTGTGAGTAGAGCCTTCACTATGAAACAAAAGCAGAGAAGAGGTCAAGGGGCACAAGGAGCAGTTCAGCCAAAGCAAAATAAGGAAACCTCGGGGCTGACGGTTATTTTCTTTTCATTGTTTCTAGATGATAGAAGATTTCTGGCTCTACGGGAAGCACAGAAAGGGGCCTGGTGGCCTCGGAGCAGGCAAGTCAGAGATAGCAAGTGAATCCTGGAGCTGGTTTGCTGGTGTCGCAAATCAGCCAGCGGTGCTGCTGGTCACACCCACTGGAGAGACAGGGTGGAGTGGAGAAGGAGCGTACATCCCAGAGGCGTCAGATCAGGAGCGGAGGGCCGGCTAGAGCTGAGCCTGGAGATGCCTGTCCCTGTGGAGATCAGGGCAGAGACGAGCTTCCGGTGAGCGTCAACGATTAATGGCTGGAATCCACTTCCCCAGCCACATCCATGTCATGCCTCTGCACATCTGCCTGTAAGGACGTCTTCGGGTTCTTTAGGCTCAGCATTCACACTTCATCTGTGTGAGCCAGATGAGCTGCATGAAGCCTGGGATCCCACTGCCCGGTCGGTCGGCAGGTCGGCAAGTGGTCTCTAAGCTTGGAGTTTGGGGGCGGGGGTGGGGCATTTCTGTGGCCTTGCCACTTAGTAGCTGTGTCGTCTTGGAAACATTGTCTAAATCTCGGTACCTCAGTTCTCTCTTCTGTCATATGGTGATAATGGTCCTGATTGGATACTTGTGAGGTTTAAATGAGGTTGTGAGTAGAAATGACTCATTTGAAAAAGACTTTAGTTATAGAGGTTCTTTTAAAAAGTTGGGCTGCTTGGAAAAAATAGAGTACCTGACCTTGCTAGATGGGCATTTGATTATGTTGGGCTCTCATGAATGGGCAGGAGGGGCTTACAAACCCTTATCCTCAACAAGCCCTGGGGAGCTCCATGTCTTGTGCCTGCATTTCTAGAGTCTACACTGTTTGTCCCCGGCAACAGGGAGTCTACGCTTAGCTCAGGGGCTCAGAGAAGTCCAGCTCCGACTGAATGCCAGGTGTGGGGTTCAAGTGGCCGTATTTAGGGAAGACCTCCTCCTCAGACCCAGCACTATTGACATTGGAACAGAATCATTCGTTTGTGGGGAGTGTAGGGGGGAGGCAGACTGTCCCGTGCATTGTAGGATGATTGGCAGTATCCAGCCTCCACTCATTAGATGCCAGCAGGGCCTTCCATCCCAACCTGTCCTGGTTTTAACAAAGGAAACCATCTTTAGGCCTTGATGAATGTCCCCCAGGGACCTGAGGAATGTTAATTTGGTGGAGAATCACAACATTTCTATGTTCCTTTGGGGGCCAACCTCTGTATTTGGTTATAGCCTGCGGCGTTGTTGTTTGCTGAGATTTCTTAATCTTGCAGATTCCTAACTATGTCTGTGCCCTGATTGGAGGATCCAGTGCAGTCCTGGGGAAGGTGTTTTCAGAGTTGAAGGACTGTAGGCTTTCCAAATCCCAGCCCCTTTTGAAACAAATGAATGGGTCCTGATCTGGGCAGTGGCTCACCTGTCGCTCAGTTCTTGTAGGTCCTGCTACTCAAACCTAAACATTTGGAAGCTTATGAAATGCCACAGAACTGTCTTCAGTCCTTTCCTGTTGAATAAAATATTAGTCATGGTTAAACAGTGGATGTTGTATAGGGAACAGAAACTTGATTGATCTTCTTATACATGAATATAGTTTGTTTTCCTTTTTTAACCACAGACTTGAGAGTGGGTGGTTCCTCTTTCCGGTAGGCACCAGAACAAATATTGAGCTCTTTTGACATGTTAGATGGGAAGTCATAACAGAAGCATTTGGGATCTCCATTACTTAGGGGGCCTTTCTAAACACTCTGAGGCCCACATCCGGGTCTTTTGACTGCGATGAGGGCCTTTGATGCTTTCATGGTTGACCTTTGTCCTCCACAGGCAAATCGGTGTGGCCTCATTCCTTGTTTAATGTTGGAAGAGAGCGATGTTGGCTCTAAGAGTCAATGGCAGATGCCGAGGACCCAAAGAAGCTCAGGACCGGGCTGACCCTTGTTTTGGTGTCATTTTTGTCATTTCAGGAAAGGGGGTGTTCCTCTTTGACAACATTTACACAATGGTTTCTTTGCACTTTCCTAAAGAAGGAAAGGCTTTCAGCCAAGCACCCATCTAAGGTCAGGGCAGACTTCCGATGGGGACCAGGTATAGTGCGGGCAACCCTCAGGCAGGGCTCATATTCCCAGTGTGGGATCGGCAGGCACAGGTCAAAGCAATTTGGCTCATTTTTGGCAGATTTTTGAAGGATATTTCTAGACTGGTCAAAGAGATGCTCTCTTTTTTTTTTTTTTTTTTTTTTTTTGTCCCAAGCCTCAGATTATGGTATTTATACACTGTTTTAGACAAACAGAAGATTTACTTTAGGTTATCTCTTCTGGAAGAGATATAGGGAAACAAACAATTGGTGGGTGGAGTTAATAGAGAGATACAAGAAGCTCTGTTGGCTGGGGTGGTGGCCTCCCCTGGTGGGCATTTTTATCATGGAAATTACTGGTATTTGTGCCATGTAATTTCATGGACATGGGTGTTCTTGCACTTGTTGGGGGTGAGGGACTTGGACCAAGTCGTGGTGTGTGTGTGTGTGTGTGTGTGTGTGTGTGTGTGTGTGTGTGTGTGTGTTTGTGTGTGTGTGTTGGGGGGGTGCTGTGTGCTGTGCTGGAGGCTTCCAGTGACCTTAGGATATGGTGTTGGGGGCTTCCGGTCTGGAGGGGACCTCCTCTGAGAAGAGGCTGCCCTTCGGGTTGCCTGGTGGCTTTTTGTGCTGCAGTACTGCCCTGCTCTGGAGGTCAGGAGACCCCTGTGGTGGCGGGGTCGTCGCTGCTGCTCTGAGCAATTAGGAGAGTATCAGTCAGCTGCGGGCTTTCTCTCTGTGTATCTGTCTGTCTGCCTCTCTCTGTCTGTCTCTGTCTCTGTCTCTGTCTCTATCTCTGCCTCTCTCTCTCTCTCTCTCTCTCCCTCCCTCCCTTCATGTGTTTATAGGAAACTGTGCTTCAGGCTGGCAGAGTCCCACCTGTGTTCAGGAAGTTCTCTTTTAGCCTCTAGGGCTAGGAAGAAGGCTTCTTTGCAAACTGGGAGTTTGGCAAGATGAGCCTGTGTCTTTAGGTTTTTATCCGGGTCTTTGATTTGGTGTTGGTTCGTGTTCACCTCCTCAAGCAGCTTCTTCTCTTCCTCCTTCCTGGTCAGCCGCCTGTCCACCAACAGGGTTCGCTGCAGCAGTCCCCAGCGAGGGCTGCGCATGGGTTTTGCATTCGTTTTCTAGACGTGCAGGGAATTTGGAGCTCTTGTCCTCCTTTTACAGATGACTCACCTCTTCTCTCTTAACCCTCAATTTGAAACAAAACCAGAAGACAGCCTCTTTTTCAAATCACTCTCTTCCTGACTGTGGCTGTGGAGCCCTACCCTGCTGCTGCTAACCTTCTGAAGGCTTGTGTGAGGATTCTTCCTTGCGGATCCTCTGAGGCCATTTTGATACCCTCTTTTTTTTTTTTTTTTTTTTCTCTTTATGGCAGGGCGGAGGACTGCCTGCCTTTAGACACGGCCAGCAATATTTTTGTCTTGGGGATCGTGCTCTAACTTGTCTGAGTTTCTGGGTTGTCACCCTGGGATTCAGTAGCTTTCTGACTCTTGAAGCACCTGACCCTAAGGGCGGGTGTTGAGCATGGCGCTGGGGCCAGGCTAGCAAGAGACTTATAATGTAAGGAAGCTGAGGCATCTGTGTAACTTCTAGCTCATTTGCAGGCTGAACACTCCAGAACTTGTGCTGTCAAATCTTTGGATAGTTTCTTTCTTCTGTCCTTCCACCTGTCCATCCGTCTATCCTTCCGTCCAACCCTCTCTCCTTCCCTCTCTCTCTTTGCCTGTGGCTTTTCAGCTTCTTCCCAATGATCTTGGGTCACCTCCTACCTTTAGTGAAAACCTCCCATCATTTGAGAAAAGTGACTTCAGTGTCTCTTGAAACCAGAAGCGGAGAGAAGTCACACTGGAGAGACATTCCCCAGTGGTTTACACCCCTCTGCTTTTTCTTGCAACAGAAAGTCCTTCCTGGTACCCATCATGCCCCCATGATGCCTGTCTTGAGTCCCCAAGCCCCCAGGTATCCCTCAGCTTTGGTCACCCACCCCAGGGGGCGAGAGTGGGGGTGGGGTGGGTGAGGTGGAGTGGGCTGGGGTGGGGTAAGGTGGGGTGAGTGAGATGGGGTGGGATGAGGTGGGGTGATGTGGGTGAGGCCCTCTCCTACTGCAGAACAAACTGCCACATCTCTAGAAAAGTGGGTCCATGAGGGATGGGTGGGGTGAGGTGGGGTGGTGTGGGTAGAGTGATGTGGGTTCAGGTGGGGTGGGTGAGGTGGAGTGGGCTGGGGTGGGCTGGGGTGAGGGATGGGGTGGTGTGGGGTGGGGTGGGTGGGTAGTGCCTGTTGATCTAGAGCTTGGTTTGTTCTCAGAAAGGACTTTTTGAAACGTGACTTTGGTTTTTAAAATGAGCATTTGGAAATCTTTCTGTTCCTTAACCTTCTTCAGTTTGCATTTTGTCCCACTTTTAGCAAATACACATGAAACATGAGATTTCAGGTAATTTCCCAGACACCTTTGAGACAGCGTGGCTTTTGCTCATGACAAGTTGCTGGTACAGGCGCTATTGGCCTGCTCTGCCCTGGGCTACTTGTTGAGGTCCCCTTTCTCCCTCTATATTTTAGAGGAATTGTCCTGAAGGCCTGCCTGTGTGCCAGTGTGGTCACACGCAGCCTTAGGTTTGGCTTAGCACTCACTCTGTTCTTGCCATCTTGAAGTTCTTAATGATTTTTTGCAAATGTTTACTTTTAGCACCAGGCTCTACAAATCAGTCCCACGGTTCTGAAGAAGGGCCGTATCAGAGAAGAAGTGTGCTGGTGTCCAAGTGTAGGCATGCCCATAGAAGGCTCCTGAGGGCGGGGAGGGGAAGGGCAGCCAGAGGCCAGGATGGAGGGGTAAGGAGAAGGGAGAGGGCCGGAAGACTCACAGGCTTTCTCAACAGGAGCAAAGGGAGAATCTGGGGCATTTTTTGTGTGTGTGTGTGTGGAATTCAAGAAAAAAAGAAATTCCCGATTAGGGTGATCTGCCTACTTGTGAGACAGTTATGCAGGGCCGCCCTGGCCCTTTGCCTGGCCCCGGTAGCAGTGGGGAAGTGGTGACACTATCAGAGCCACCGGTGGCCTGTGTGGAGCAGGCCTCACGCACATACATGCTAGGGCCAGCTGCTAATGTCAGACGGCATTCCTCGGGAACTGTCAGCATTTTTGTTGTCCTTGTCGCTGTTTTGAGACGGGGGTCTCTCATTGGCCTGGACCTCATTTATCAAGTGAAGCTGGCCAACAAGTAAGTCCCAGGCATCCCCCTGCCTCTGCCCCTGCCTTCCCAGTGACGAGATGGATTTCAAGAGCATGCCTGTATGCTTGACTGTTTAATGTAAGTCCTGGCGATCAAACTCAGGTCCTCATGCTTGTCAGACAAGCACTTTATTCAAGGAGCCATCTTCCCAGTCCAGTTGTTCATTCCAAAGAGCAGTCACCCTTCTGAGCCCCCCTCCACTCCCTCTGGATTCTTTGTGTCTCCGCCAAGTCTCATTTCTCCCTGTGTCTCTTGTCAACAAGGCTGACTGTCCTTGACTGCTCACTTTGGGTGAGGATATGTTGGAGAAAATGTGTCAGGATGGGCATCTTCAGGAAGGTGACAGCGCTGGGGATCCAGGAGGAGTCTTTGTCATCATTGTTGTCATGGTCACTTGCAGCTACAGCAGGATCAGGAGCTGGTGGTATTTTCCTTTGGGCAAGGGCCTGCGAACTGTAGTGCAGAGGGCTGGATTCAGCATGCACTGCAGTTCATTGTCAGTGATCTAAGCTAGGCCTTACTCTTGTTTTGTTCTCAGTGGGGGCTCCTCAGTGCTATGCCTTAACCCACGGAAAGCTACCCACTATGCCACTAAACAGTCCTCTAATGAAGAGCCTCACTTGTGTATAGGCGCCTTTAGTTTCCATAGGTGGTGTTCAGCGTCTTCCCTTCTTACTCTGAATTAGATTTTAAGATGCGACTGTCCCTCCTTGCACTTAAAACTTACTGAGATGACCCAAAGGGCCTTTGTTTATGTGGGTTAAAACTATTGATAGTCACCGCACTACAACTTAAAACAGAGGCACTTAATAAACTCATGGACTGCTTGAAAAGAGCAATGATGACACATTGACTATTAACACAGATTACATTTTGGCGTTGTTATGAAAATAGTTTTGCCCTCGTGGGCTCGCTCTTCTAGATACGTGGCAGTTTGTTCTGTAGTAGGAAAGGGCCGCGTGGACGATGAAAACTTGGGAAATGAGTTTGGTTTGCATGGTTTTACAATCCATGTGCTGGAAAAGAAGCTGTGGGATGGAATCAATTTTAGCAAAATCTGCTTGGGACAGATGGGTCTGGACCCTTAGCTCCTGGATGATAGCTTGGCTTGCATTGAAAAGGCCATGCTGGTTAACAGATGGTCTGCACCTTATCAGAATACTTTCTGGTGTTTTATGTGAGATTTGTAGTGTCCATACAACCCTCCTCAGTTTTAAATGGTATATGTTAATTTTACTGCTTGTTTTGCAAACCACACTACCTAGGCTATATTCTAAAAGAGATCTTTGCTAAAGTGCGTAGGCTAGTGGGTTTTAGCATATTATTGGGGTGTGTAAATGGTACTGCTGCCGTACCTACTATTTTAATTCTAGAACATTTTTCCAAAATGAGATCTCACACTGCATCTCCAATCCAAGGAAACCCCTACCTGTGTTTTGTCTGTCTGGATTTGTCTAGTCTGGATATTTCATGTAAATATGATTTTATTCAGTATGTGTGGCCCCTTACGATTGGATTTTTTCACGTTGCACTGTGAGCTGGTGGTTCACTCGTGATGCTGACTGCAGCAGCATTCTCTGCTATTTGTGATTAAATTGCACCCCACTACACTGATGTGTGTGGTGCTTTCTCTGTTTATCGGTAGGTGGCTATTTAAATGGCTTTCACTTTGAGACAGGTGGCTGTGGATGTTTGCTACATGAGGTTTTATATGGACACATGTTTTCAGTTCCCTTGGCTCTGTTTCCTTTTGAATGTCATTAATCCAATGAATAACCACAGCTTGCTTCCCTGCACCTGTGACCATGCACTAACCCCTGACTTTGCTGTGACAACACGTCAGCTCTTGCCTTCTCGTACTAGATGGGGAGAGATGAAAGAAACCAACCCTTGGGACATCTTTTGAGCCTACAGTGGTCTTAGAGATTTTTCCAGGAAGGAGCAGAACTTGCAAAGGCAGAGAGTTTGTTCTTTTACAGTAAGATCTGTACGAGAAGCTTTGCCACGTCCAAAGTGATGTCCAGGAGTCCTCAAGTTCAGCTTGTACAGACAGACTGGTGTTAGATCTTGTATGCTGGCTATGAGTCAAGGTTCTCTCTTGTCCATCTCTCCCTCTCTGATATACTTGGTTATGGTAGGAGTGTCACCACAGCCCTGAGGTCTCTGCCTGCAGGTGGCTCTGCTCTGTAGCTTGTGTCTTTCATGGGAAAGATGTACAGCCTCCTAGTAAATGACTGTGAGAGGTTCCTCAGACCGACAAAGGAGGCTCCTTTATCAAGTTGGTATTCCATGACCTTTCCTGATCCAGAAGCAGGTGGCTTGCTGTAAGTCGACATGATCCACAATGCAATGGGATGAGAAGTAATTGTATAAGACTGTGTGAAGTAATAGGAGAATGTCAGTGTGATCTCTTATTTATTTAAACTATTGTTAATGTTCTATTTATTTCTGGGCTACCTCAGGGAAGTCCCCCCCTTTCAGTCCTCTGTAAACCCTCAAAATTATTTAATTTATTTAGACTCTGCTTCTATAAACTGAAATAAAACAATTGAAAGTGATCATTGTTTTGCACAGGTCTGTCTCACTGTGGTTTTGACTTTGCTCTTCCCCAGTGCCCAGTGGTGTCAGTCACCTTTCATTATCAGTCACCCACACACGCTCTTCAGTGAGGCATCAGGGCATGCTATTTTGAAGGGCCCTGTGTGGGAATAGGAACTTGAGGTCCAGAAAAGAGAGTCCAGCCAGAGGGCGGTAGTCTTAGAATGGAAACAAAGATGGATATGAGGGGGTAGTTGGCCTTGGGGCACACTCCCTTAGGCCCTGTATCTCTTCAGCACCCCTCCTGCTCTCGCCAAGGGATGGGTGAGTGCAGTGGGTTCACTACAGTGAAGGGCACAACTATGCCTTTGGGGCATGCCAGGTTCAGAGGAACCACATACTCTAAATAGCGGGGCTATGGTTTGGCCGAGGCTTAGTGGCCCCACCCCCCAGGCTCATCTACTCCCAAGGGTCAGGTTGCTCCCTGGTGTGGTGCTGGGGCCTTTGAGAGCTGCGGCCTGGTACAAGGTAATTAGGTCCTGGAGGGCATTGACCACTCTGTGCACAGAACCAGTTAGTGTTAGTCTTTTTTGAGGGAGTTCGTTTTTGTTACCGTGCCATATCTAAAGGGAGCATCGCTACCAACACCCCCCACTGTGGTCGGCCCCTGCTGCATGCTGCCATTTCCTTTCTCCTTTCTCTGCCACGCAGTGTCACAGCTAAGAAGCTGTCACCAAGACGTTGACACCAGGCTGCTTTTAAAAAAAAAATATATAAAAATTTTAAAATTCATTTTACGCATGGGTGTTTTGCCCTCATATGCGTGTGCCTGAAGACTACAGAAGCCAGCCCAAGACTTCAGGTCCCCTGGAATTGAGTCATATGTGCTTGCGAGCTGCTGCGTGGGTGCCAAGAACCAAACCCAGGTCTTCTGGAAGAGTGGGAAGGGCTGTTAACCACTGAGCCACCTCCCCCCAGCCTTGGTACCATGTTTTGGACACCTCCAGCCACCAGACTCTCTCTGTAATGCGCTCAGCTGAGGCTCTGGAGGAAGCTCTCTTTAGATTCTAGCTGTTTGTTTCAGTTTTCAAAGCCAGCGGCGGCTAGGCTAGTCTTCCTCACCCCAGCCCTTTCTGGTTCTGACCTCCTAGCCTCCCCTTTCACTACATCAAGACCACAGATTTAGATTGCCCTTTCCTTCGCCCGAGCCCTGTGGGGCCATAAGAAGAATCCATATGAGGCTGAAATCCGGTCGTTGTCTCTGATCTGTGCCCTCCCTGCCCCAACCTTAATTCTCCGTGGCTACAAGAGTAATATGTTTATCACACCCAGTTATTAGCACATAGGTGGATTTGGGCGTGTCATTACCCTGACCTTCGCGAAGCCTGCCTAGCCCTAGAGAGAAAAGGCCTCAGCTAGGGATTTTCCTATGCTTTTCTTGGGCCCACCACAGTAACCACACCAAGTTGCCGCTTCCCTGGCCTCCAGCCGCCAGGGGGCGTTCACCTTCACGTCTGTGTTGCTAGCATCTCACAGGGGTTCGACCTCATCGGAGGTGTTCGATAAACACCTGCAAAATGAACAAAGACTCCTGCCTCTCTACTGAGAAGCCTAGTTATTGTGGTGGAGGAAGGCCACCCCAGAGCTGAGGTGAGGATGAAGGTAGCCAGTCCTCTGGCTGCAGTTAGTATGGGCTTTCCAGCACGCTAAGCCGGTGCATAGCTTCGAATCAGATCTGGTTAGAAAGGTAGCATGTGTTCTCAGGGCTATCTTCTCTATGGTTCCTGGTTGGCGCCATCCCTGGGACTCGGGGTGCGTGCACCCGAATCCTTTTATGACAATAGCTCCTTGCATTGTTCTCCTAAAATCCCATGTGCACAAACGGGTCATGGAATCAATGCCCAAAAGAAGGATCTCCAGAAGATGAGTCCTACAGAGCAAAGCTTCTTAACCGTGGGTCACAACCTCACACGGGGAGGCAGAACGGGAGTGGAAGGTGCAGTGAAGACACTTGACAAGGATAAAAAGCTTCAGAAACACCCCAGGTGTTTCTGTTGGTACTTACCCGTGGCACTGTCCGCCTTCACTGCAACCTGGGTTATCATGGGATAGCATGGGCTGGACACGGTGGCTCACGCCTTTCAAGGAAGCACCCAGGAGGCAGAGGCAGGCAGATCTCTCTGAGGCTGAGGCCGGCCTAGTCTACAGTGAGTTCTAGGCCAGCCAGGGCCACCAGTGAGACCCTGCCTCAAAAGATCAAAACCGAAGACAAATAATACGGCATGTATTATTTTTCTACTGCGCACACTGCCACGCCACGAAACACTAACCAACCCGCCTGAAACTCTCAGCTAAGACTTGGGATTACTGCAAGGTATGGATCACACTGCTTTTGTTGCATAAACAAAGATATCTGCTCTAATAGAAACAAGATGGCTGTGGGAAACACAAGACTTTTAAGATCTCCCTACTGTCATTTCTTGGTATGTGTCTTAATTAGTATGACTTTGATTGATAGACACACACACCCGTTGTATCAGCGTGCAAATTTTCTTTCGCTTACAGTAAATGGTAAAATTATATGTATACCAAAGAACCGTTTATAAATAAACCTTACGTTATTAGTAAATGTCCCCTCTGTGCATCTGTTTTGTATTTCCAAGGTTGTGCACGAGGGTTTTGGGTGTGAAGGGGCTTTGAGCAGAGCGGGTTTAAAAAGCTTTCTTCTTGGCCTCCTGGGACTCTGTGCTGTCATGTTGCGGTTCCCTGTGTAATTTTCCTGATTGGCCACTGGAACACTCCTTTCCCACATTCTGCCTTGTGTTCAACTAGGAAGCATCTCTAGCCAATGCATCCTCAACACGTCAAGAGGCTCTTTGCCTACACGTGTGTCTCTGAGTCAGATCCTACAATGACAGTGACAGCTGCTTGCTCTCAGGGCTGCCTTCTCTGCGTAGCCTGGTCATCACAGGGGCCAGGACTCAGGGTACATTAAGGCCCCCAAAATGTCTATGTGCTGGTCACTTGTCAATTTGACACTCATCTGGGAAGGAAGAGGCTCAGTGGAGGAAGCACTCATATCAGGCTGACCTGTGGACATTTTATTGATTAAAACGGGGCGTTTTATTGATTGATAATGTGGGTGGGGCCTGGCTTCTATAAGGAAGCAGACTGAGCAAGCCATAAGCAGCGCTCCTCCATGGCCTCTGCTTCAGTTCCTGCCTCCGTAGACCAGCCTTGAATTCCTGCCCCGACTTCCCTCAGTAATGAACTCTCAACTGTGAGATGTAACAAACCCTCTCCTCCTCCCAAAGCTGGTTTCGGTCAATGCTTTATCACAGCACCAGAAAACAAACCAGGACAGTCTTGGGGTTTGTTTGTTTAAATCCGAAGAGCAAAACTGACCTTTTAGGCTGAAGTAAGTGTGTCTGTGTCGTGTCAGTGTGCCATGGAGGTGACAAAATGCCTGGGGAAACAGGAGGAAAGACTTACTTTGGACCACGGTTTCAGAGATTTTTAGGCCATGCAATTGGCCCCATTCCTGTGGGCTTGTGTTGTGGCTGAGTATGACAGGGCACGTGTGGTGGAGCAAAGCCACTTACCTCACAGATGGCTAAGAAGCAGAGAACGGAAGGGACCAGAGACAAACTGTACACCCAGAAGCCTTCTTCTTCCACTCAGGCTCTACCTTTCCCGGTTTCCGCCACCTTCCAATACAGCAACCATGACCATCAGTGGATTAATCTGTTGATTAGGTTAGCACCCCGTGTTCCAGTCACTTCCCCGAAGCTAGCTTCCGTACACTGAACTCAAAGAAAACCTCTTGGCTAAACCCTAAGAAGTATCTAATAATAATAATGTTTAAAAACCAACTCAGTCATAAAATATATTTTACAATATGGGGATTTTTTTTTCTGGGTGACCCCTGTACCTCCCTTCTCTGGCAATGGAGTTTTCCATTCTTCCTCTGGAATTTCCTTTCTCATCCCACCCTGGTTTAATGAGGATTACGACCTGCTGGCCATGGCTGACTGGCCCAAAATTCCACCTAACAAGGGTCAAACCTTTGACATTTTACGCTGTAACTAAGGTAAGTATAGTGCCTCCTTCCCCTTGAAGCCGATTGGCTCACTCAGCAAATACCCATCGGGGATCTGCTACGTGTTGGCATCGTCTAGACACTGGGGATGTAGTCAGCAATGGACATGTTTTCTGCTGTATGGAGGATATGAGTCTGCGAGAAATCAAGCCATCAGATTAGAGGGGAAACGAGAGACAGGAAGAGTGCGGACAGTTTCAGTAGCTGGTTCAGGTTGTCGTGGGAGAACTCCCAGATAGACGAGGTGGCCTGGCTTTTGGCCAGCAATCCTCTTTATTTTAATTTATTTATTTTTGCCTGAGTTGGCTGGAGATGGGAATGTCTATGTTCCACTCAAAGACTGGACCCAAAGATCCCAAGAAGCAAATGCCTCAGCGTTGCCGGAGCCCTCATTCTATTATTTCCTACAAGCTCCTTCCTCCAAGTAAAGCTCCGGCTAGCACCCATCCTCTCCCCTTGGTGGTGATCTTTTTTTTTTTTTTTTTTCTTCTAGCCCTTTCGTCTCAGCAGGATCTGAGATCTTCCATTACATCTTTTGTTGGGGACACATTTGCTCGTCTCTCAGGGAGCCGCCCTTTTTGGTTTCTCTCCACTCACCAGCTAACCCTCTTCTCTCCCAACACCCCAGGCAGGGGTGTTGGGAGAGAAGATTCCCCTCTATGGCTTCCTGTATGCTGGTATCTCTCTGACCCCATCTTTCCACAGACGTTTTACAGATGTTCATCTCCATCCCAACTCCTTTTAGAACTCTGAATTCATACGCTCACGTGTCTGAATGTGATGGACATCTTTCAAGTCCTCTGTTTCTTGGTCTCCACCCTTCCCAGCCTTGTCTTTTGTCCTTGAGGCTGGTGGATGTAGACTCCACAATAGGCCCCTGGCTCCTGGCTTCAGGCCATGTGGAACCCTAATGTGGAACCTAAAAGGAGATGGAAGGAAACCAGTAGGCTGGATATATTTACCCTAACAGAGTTAACATGGGGCAGAGGTATAGCACAGTGATAGAATGCTTGCTAGCACAGGAGACATCCAAGATTTCACCCGCACCCCAGACAGAGTCTAACCTGGGACTGGCTGTGTGCTTGAACCAAATATGTGACATGCTCTGTAGAACTAGTCCCTCTGGTTCCTGGTTGCTTCTTGGTTTTTGGAGTTGGGGGTGGGGGTTGTTTGATTGTTTTTCAAGACAGGGTTTCTCTGTGTAGCCTTGGCTGTTCTGGATTCGCTTTGTAGACCAGGCTGGCCTCGAACTCACAGAGATCTGCCTGCCTCTGCCTCCCCGAGTTGCTGGGTTTACAGGCGTGCACTGCCTCGCCCGGCTTCCTGGTTGCTTCTTATTCTTAGTCCTTGTGGCCTGCAGGGTTAGCAGCTGAATCCATTGTCACAGCCCCTGGCACATCACGGTGCCCATGAGCCCCTTGTATTTCACCCATGTTTGTAAAGACCTTTGTAACAAATCCCCCTTGAATGGTGCATCTGGAAGGCACCATCTGTTGTCTCTTGGGACCTGGGCTGAATTAGTAATTGTCACTGGAGATGGCTCTGGGAAACAACCTGAGTATTCTGGGATTGGGTCAATCCATTATTCAAGAAGGGCAGAGGGAAATGGGACACAGATTCTCCACTGCAGGCAGGGAGAACCACAATTGCTGAGAAAACTGTCAGCAGTAGTTACAGTGATAATAGGCACGCAGAAAACAAAACATTTCAGATGGTTGTGGCACACGGTTTCCATGGCAACAAAAGGAGATTTAAAGATTTTGGAGTCACCTGGAGTCTTCAGCAAGCACATGGAGGAAAAAGGATTCTCAAAATACAAACATTTCCAAGCACAGGAAGAATAAGAAAGCATCCATGATGGTCTCAGGGTGCAAAGGACAGAGAGGGCTGAGGTGAAATATCCCTATTCACCTTTTCTTTTTTGGGGGGAGGGGCTGTTTGTTTTGTTTTGTTTTCAACACAGGGTTTCCTGTCTGTAGCCCTGGCCATCCTGAAACTCACTCTGTAGACCAGTTTGGCCTTGAACTCAGAGATTTGCCTGCCTTTGCCTACTGAGTGCTGGAATTAAAGGTGTGTACCACCCCCACTCCCGGCCTATTTACTGTTTCTTCAAAGCCCAAATGAAATAACCAAAAATGCACATTTGCAGAAGTAACTCTGCTATACTGTGGGGGAAGAGAGTGGTTCCCCTTGACCTACAGGTTAGGGGATGTATAAGCAGACATAGAGAAGGCAGAGACACTTAAATCTATTTCTCTTGAATCCCAGAGGTGGCCATTCTTCATCCCCCCCAACCCACCTGTGGGAACCAGCGCTCCTCAGCATTAGTCCCAGTTACTGCACACCTGTGATCCCCATGCCCTGCCCCCACACTTGGCAAATAGTTCCCCTGTAAACCAAGGGTCCTTTATATGTTCTGGATATTAGCTCTCTGTCAGATATAGGGTTGGTGAAGATCCTTTCCCAGTCTGTAGGCTGCCGTTTTGTTCTGACGACAGTGTCCTTTGCTTTACAGCTTTTCAGTTTCATGAGGTCCCATTTATTGATTGTTGCTCTTGGAGCCTGTGCTGTTGGTGTTCTGTTCAGGAAGTTGTCTCCTGTGCCAATGAGTTCGAGGCTTTTCCCCACTTTTTCTTCTAACAGGTTTAGTGTGTCTGGTTTTATGTTGAGATCTTTGGTCCGCTTGGACTTTAGTTTTGTGCAAGGTGATAAGTATGGATCTATATGTATTTTTCTGCATGTAGATATCTAGTTAGACCAGCACCACTTGTTGAAGATGCTATCTTTTTTCCATTGTATGGTTTTGGCATCTTTGTCAAAAATCAAATGTCCATAAGTGTATGGGTTTATTTTTGGGTCTTCTATTCCACTCCATTGATCCACCATTCTGTTTCTAATGCCAGTACAATGCAATTTTTATTACTGTTGCTCTATGGTACAGCTTGAGATCAGGGATGGAGATACCTCCAGAAGATCTCTTATTGTAGAGGACTGTTTCTTGTTATTCCATATAAAGTTGAGAATTTTTCTTTCAAGGACTGTAAAGAATTGTGTTGGTAATTTGATGGGAATTGCATTGAATTTGTAGATTGCTTTTGGTAAGATGGCCATTTTACTATGCTAATCCTGCCAAGCCATGAGCATAGGAGATCTTTCTATCTAGAAGTTAAACAGCAACAAATCAAGTAATCCAATTAAAAAATGGGGTACAGAGCTAAACAGAAAATTCTCAATAGAATAATATCAAATGGCAGAGGAACACTTTAAGAAATGCTCAACATCCTTAGTCATCAGGGAAATGCAAATCAAAATGACCCTGAGATTTCACCTTACACCCATCAGAATGTCTCAGATCAAAAACTCAAGTGACAACACATGCTGGAGAGGATGTGGAGAAAGGGGAACAGGAACCCTACTCCATTGCTGGTAGGAATATAAACTTGTACAACCTCTTTGGAAATCAATCTGGCGCTTTCTCAGACAATTAGGAATAGTACTATCTCAAGATCCAGCTATACCCCTCCTAGGCATATATCCAAAATATGCTCAACTACACAACAAGGACATTTGCTCAACCATGTTTATAGCAGCTTTATTTGTAAAAGCCAGAATCTGGAAACAACCCAGATGTCCCTCAACTGAGGAATGGATAAAGAAATTGTGGTACATTTACACAACAGAATACTACTCAGCAATTATAAACAAGGAAATCATGAAATTTGCAGACAAATGGTGGGAACTAGAAAAGATCATCCTGAGTGAGGTATCCCAGAAGCAGAACGACACACACGGTATATACTCACTTATAAATGGCTATTGGACATATAAAATAGGATAAACATAATAAAATCTGTACACCTAAAGAAGCTAAGCAAGAAGGAGGACCCTGGGTAAGATGCTCAATCCTCACTCAGAAAGGCAAATGGGATAGACATTGGGAGAGGGTGGAAACAGGACAGGAGTCTACCACATTGGGCCCCTGAAAGACTCTGTCCAGCAGGGTATCAAAGCAGATTCTGAGACTCATAGCCAAACTTTGGGCAGAGTGCAGGGAATCTTACGAAAGAAGGGGGAGATAGAAGGCCTGGAGGGGACTGGAGCTCCACAAGGAGAGCAACAGAACCAAAAAATCTGGGTCCAGGGGTCTTTTCTGAGATTGATTCTCCAACCAAGGACCATGCATGGAGATAACCTGGAACCCCTGCACAGATGTAGCCCATGGCAGCTCAGTCTCCAAATGGGCTTCCTAGTAATGGGAACAGGGACTGTCTCTGACATGAACTCAGTGGCTGGCAATTTGATCATTTCCCCCTGAAAGGGGAGCATCCTTACCAGGCCACAGAGGAGGACAATGCAGCCAGTCCTGATGAGACCTGATAGGCTAGGTTCAGATGGAAGGGAAGGAGGACCTCCTCTATCAGTGGACTTGGGGAGGGACATGGGAGAAGGAGGAGGGAGGGTGGGGTTGGGAGGGGGAAGAGAGAATGGGCTACAGCTGGGATAAAAAGTGAATAAATTGTAATAAATAAAAAATAAAATAAAAACAACCAAGGGTCTCCTCAAATCACCCTATTGCAAATGGGCCGCCTGTTTTCTGGTGGTACTCCGATGGAGTCACAGGAGGCTGGGCAGCATGTTCTAAGTCTTGCCTCATCAAACCAGCTCTCCTCCCAGGCTCAACTCTGATAGGTTCCCAGTTCCTCAAGCCAGCAGCCTTACATTCAGGGTAAGTTTGTGTCTTTCTCCTAGCCCCAACCTAGCCAGTACTTTTGACTTAACCTTATACAGTGCCAGCAAGCTGATAGTTAAAGACTCATTTTATTTTGAGTTCTGTGTATTTGTATGTGTCTGTGTGTGTGCATATGATTGCAAGTGCTGGTGGAGGCCAGAAGATACCATTACATCCCTGGTGCTAGAGTTACAAGTGCTTGTGAGCCTCTGGATGTGGGTGCAGGCACTGAACTTGTGTCTCCAGCAAGAGCACTGTGTGCTCTTAAACAATGAGTCATCGTTCTGGTCCCAGGAAGCTGGTATTTAATATGACGTCTGCCATTTTGTTGGTCCAAGTCGCCAGCCTCTCCCTACTCTTCCAGAGCCTCATCTCTCCACCTGGTCTTTCTGTTATCTCTCTGGCCTCCTACTGCTACCATCCACACCGAAACCAGAGCATCCCTCAAAATAAACCGCCACCTCTCTTGACATTTCCTATTTGCAGTCTTCTCTTGACATTTGCAGTGATTCAAAGCCCCTTTCTCCGTGACCTCCATGATACCGCATGACTTGGCCTTTTCTGTTTTCCACAGTGTGAGCTCCCGTTCGTCCTTTTCTCTTCTCCAGGTCCTGCCCTTCATCTCATCACCCTAGCAACCTTCCTGCACATGCCAAAGAACTCTTCCTCCTCCCTCAGTGCCTTTGCGCCTGCTGCTTCCTTGCTTTCACGTGGTAGCAAGGTTCACTCTCACATTCTTTGGGTATCAGCTTTAATCTTTAATATTCCTCTGTGCAGAGAATCTCATATGGCACCCCTCCTTTCCCATATTTACCTTAAAAAAAAAAAACCCTTTGGCTTCTATACATTATAATATCATTCCCATCCATTCTATCTTGGTATAAACATCACAAAGAGACTCAATAAAGATATGTTAAATGAAGACAATGGAGCAAATACATGATGTCTATCTCAACCCAGACAGCGGAACGCCATCCACGGGTTCCCAGAGGAAGTGGCGGTGTCAATGCCAGTGGCTACACAAGGGCACTGGAGCACATCAAAGGAATTTCTATTACGGGACCATCTGTGTGGTCAGAGCAACCAGGCAACATGCTTTCCCGGCAACCAGTACTGTCCCTCATACCTTTGTCTTCTCACCATCTGCTCACGGGTCAGCAAAATAGATTGTCAGCATTTTCCTCTTTCCTTTCCAAAGAACCACAATGGTCTTCACATTATACAGTTCTCCTTGGCAACATGGCATGGGGTGAAGGGACCAGCCTCCTTTAGCAACATTCCCACCTCAGCCTTGAGTGCCATAGGATGTCTTGTGGAGCGTTCTTTCTGAGTACCATCCCACTCCTCACATCCTGAAAAGAGTCTGGGTTCTTTCCCCTAGGTGGGAAATTCTGCTGACACCTGTGTTAGAAGCTGGGGCAGTTTGGGAGTTAGTTGTCTGGAGGAAATTAAGCACAAGGAGAATGTTTTAGTCCATTTTCTGTTGCTGAATGCCACAGACCAGGTAATTCATAAAGAGAAAAGGTTCATTTAACTTATTGTTCTGGAGGCATCTGGTGAGGACTCTTGTATAACATGGCAGAGGGCACCAAATGGCAAGACAATATACCAGCTTAGGTCTTTCTTGTTTTTCTCTTTTTCTTTCTTTCTTTCTTTCTTTCTTTCTTTCTTTCTTTCTTTCTTTCTTTCTTTCTTTCTTTCTTTCT
>NW_026596034.1:26150763-26164331 GCF_907164565.1 Psammomys obesus
CTTCCTTCCTTCCTTCCTTCCTTCCTTCCTTCCTTCCTTCCTTCCTTTCCTTCTTTCAGATTTATTTACTATGTACACAGTGTTCTGCCTGCATGTACACCTGCACACCAGAAGAGGGCACCGATGGTTGTGAGCCACCATGTGGTTGCTTGGGATGGAACTCAGGACCTCTAGGTGTGTCAAGAAGCACAGTGACTGCTCTTAACCTCTGAGCCATTTCTCCAGCTGTTTTTAAATGTATATGGTGTATGTAGTTATATGTGTGCACATATGTGTACCTATACGCATGTGCACATGGAGGCCAGAGGTAAACCTTTTCTTGATTGCTGTCCACCTTATTTACTTACCTGAGAGTCTCTAGCTGAGCCTGGAACTTGCTGGTTCAGTTGGCCTGGCTGGCCAGCAAGCTTCCAGGAGCTGCCTGTCCCCTCCTCCCCAGCACTGCAGTTACAGACTTGTGCTCGGCTTTTGACATGTGTGCTTCGGATCCAAACTCAGGTCCTCAAGCTTGTGGACACACGTTTTACCAATGGAGCCATCGCCCTAATCCCTCTCATCATCACCTTGGATCACAGAGTTCCATTTTCATGGCTTTGTCTACTGATCCTAATTATCTCTGAACACCCTCCCTCAAGATACCATTAACATGTGAAAATGTTCTCTGTTCCAGGGGACACACTCCAAACTTAGGAAAAGGTTCTGTCTCTCTCTCTTTCCTTCCCCTCCTCCATCCCTCCCTCACTGTTGCTGATCTAAAGCCTCATTATACATGCTAGGTTCTACTACTGATGTATGCCCTCAGTTTCAGAGAACCTTAGTGCCCTAGGAGCTGGGAGATTCCCAGGGTTGGCCCTGATTTCTAGGGCTCCCCTCTATAATAGGGTTATATGGACCAGTGCCTGGCTTTCAAAAGGGGAATGTGCTGAGAGATGTTTCTTTAAGGTGGAGCCTGAATGTGGCTGTTCTACCGCCGATTTTCTATATGGGGTTTGAAGCTTCTCTTCTCGAGCAGGGATGTGGCATTGCTTGCCTTTCCAGGACATGGGGCTTAGCTAAGATTTCCTTCGCCAGGGTTCTTACGGAGCTTAAACGAGAGTAAACCTGCTCCGTGTTCCCAAAGCATCTTTGACAGGCAGCCACAAAGGGAGAGAAATGGTCCAAATGAGTCAAATGCCATCCCAGCCCCTGTTCATTTGATGTTGTCTCCTCAGCACAGAAGAGAATGAAGACCACTACAAATGGCATTGGGTACCTGTGGGATTACTGGAACCTCTTTTGTTGTTGTGGTGGTGGTGCACAAATGCTTCTGCTCAGGGTTAACCAACAGAATTTATTTTGGGAAGACCACAGCATCAAGAGAGCACAGCTTTCCCCTCCGACAGAGTCTATGTTCCAGGGAAAGGGCTTCAGCAGCCTGGTGCAGAGCTCCAGACAGGACCCAGTTCTGTGTCCTATAGATCCTAAGGCATCTGCTCCATTTATCTTGCCCAGGGTGGGGCTTTGGGCTGAAGCTCAGAGCAATGAGGTCACAGTGTGGATGGTGGTTCCTCCTCCATTGAGACAGTAGCCGAAGACCAGAGGAGCACAGAGACTGCTAGGTAGCTTGCCTCATGCCACCGTTTTGCCTTCCTCCCTCCTTCCCTCCCTTCCTCCCTTTTTCTTCTTCCCTTTCTCCCTCTTTCTATTCTACCTTCCTTCACCTCCTTCCTCCAGTTTTTTCTTCCCTTTCATCCTTCTTTGGCTTTTCGTTTCTCACCTTTGTTTTCCACTATTTTCTTCACTATTGGCTGACTGTTCTCCTATTCCAAGGTTTGAGTTTCTGCTCTTCCCAGCATCCAAACTCAACCACAGAACCACCTCTAGTCTCAAAGCCGCACATCTACCCAGCTCAAGATGACACCTCCTTCCTGGCATCATGGGTCTCAGCCTCAAATTCCAGAACCTGGGATCAGATGTTTGCACATGCCCGGTCAGGTACAGGGGAGGGTCAAGTCAGGTGGCTCTCTGGGTTGGGCCATCTGCTCTGTGAGCAGGGTTAGGTCTTCTCAGAAATGGGTATGGCTGAGAAATGAGTGTTACATCTGATTCTTGTGGCTAGAATCTTTTGTCTCTTTCTCCAGATGGGCTCCTGGATATTAAACAGTTGGACATTTCCACAGGGGGCAGCCAAGTGCAACCTCTCACTGCTGTTCAGGAGCTATAACGCCCTGGACAAGTTACTCAATGTCTCCGAGCCTTAATTTGTTCATCTGTGCTGTATCTGTCCCATAGAATCGTTGGGGATTAATTAAAGCAGCGCTGTTAAAGTGAATCTTTCAGAAAAACAAGAATAGTCTAAACAACTAGTTCTCCCTCTATTCTAGGATCTCAGATAGCTCTGTGGACCCAAAGGCCAAGCTGATGTTACAGCAAGGGGCATCTGATCAGCTGCTCCTGGGCTATTTTCACTTTGAGGTTAAAAGTAAATGCTTTGCACATGCCATGGGTCTCTCTCCTACAAGGGAGGCAGTGCTTTAGAACCACATCCAGGTTGTTAGAGGCAGACCTTGGCTCAGCTCCCGATCGGCCATGGAGTGTAAAGTCACTTCTCAGTATTCATCTCCAGTTGCTCCGACCGTAGACTAGAATCACAGCATCTCTCTTAAAGGATGAAGGGGGGGGGGGTGTCTAAGCAACCCATCCAGTATGATGACTCGGAGTTAAGAAAGCCTCAACGAACTAGAAACTGCTATTACAACATAATCTGAGATATAGAAACAAACAAAACAAAAAACGATTCAGCTTGGTGTAGGGACAAGCGAGCAATGACAAATGTGTTGGTTAGTGTCTGTCACCTTGATGCAAGCTAGAGTCACCTGGGCAGACTGTCAGCTGAGGAACTACCCCATTGCCCGTGGACAATCCTGTAGCATCTCCTTGGTTAATAATTGACGTGGGGCCGGGCATGGTGGGCATACACCTTTACTCCCAGCACTTGGAGGGAGGCTGCAGAGGCAGGCAGAGCTATGTTAGTTTGAGGCCATCCTGGCCTAAAAAGCAAGTTCCAGAACAGCCAGCGCTACACAGAGAAACATCTTGAAAACAAACAAAGCAATTGATGCAGGAAGGCCCAGGCCACTGTGGATGTTGTCACCCCTGGACAGGTGGTCCCAAGCCGTAAAAGAAATAAAGCTGAGCAAGCTATAAGAAGCAACAGAGCAACTCTGCTTCAATTCCTGCCTCCAGGTTCCCACCTTGAGTTCCTGTCATGACTTCCCTCGATTAACGACTGCCACATTTAATCCAAAGAAACTGTCTCCTCCCCAAGTTGGTTTTAGTCATGGCGATTATCTCAGCAATAGGAAAGCAAATAGTAAGTGAAAGCCATAGTGTTTTAGTGTCTTCTTTTAAAAAAAAATAGTTGTGTGTGTCCATGGAGCTAGGGGACATCAGGTGTCATCCTCAGAAATGCCACCCACTTCCCTTTAGACAGGCTATCTGATTGGTCTACAGTAGATGGCCAGAACCCAACAGGGATCATCCTGGCTCTGCCCCGCTTCTCTGCAGTGGCAAGCACCTGCCATCTTGACCTGGGTTCTGGGGTCAGACATACGTCCCTGTGCTTGCAAGGAAAGTACTTTCCCAGCTGAGCCCTCACAACTAGAGCCTCATTTCTGTTTTTGTTTTTTTTTTTTTTTTTGGGGGGGGAGGGGTTGTCTTTAAATCCACTGTAGCCACAAGGATGCCTTTGAGCTCCCGATCTTCCTGGCATGTGCCACCACACCCAGAGGAGTCTTAAGGGGGTCCTAACCCCTAATTAGGTAGCCTCAGTGCCCCTCGCCTTCCCCACAGCAGACCCCCCACCCTTTGTCCCACAGAAACACTGCCCATGACAAGAAGAGGGTGAGTGTCCACGGCAGAACATTTCCACTTTATTCTCTGTAAACTCTTCTTTGGTAAACAGGAAGACAGGAAACCCGAAGATAAAAGGAACACAGGAGTCAAGAATACAAGAAGAGGGCAGTCACCCTCGACAGGAGCTCTGAGAAGACAATTACATCATTAGCAAGCCAGTGGGCAGAACCTGGAAATTCAGGGTCAGTGGTGGCCTGGGAAGAAAGGCGGCGGGGGGGGGGGGGGCAAAAGGGTGGAGTCTACCCTGTTGGACTCAGAAGCCTAAATCATACAGTGAGGGAGCTCATGCATTACAGCAAAGAGACTAGGGAAGCGCCACCTATGTCCCGCCCACGATCCATCACGGCTGCAGGCACAACTGTCCATCTGGCCAGGGTTGGGCTGGTTCAGCTCAAAGGAATGCTATCAGCCACCTGCTCTCCATCTCTCGTTTCCTGCTCTACAGGCTGGTGTGTGCAGGTTGCAGGGGTGGGGTGGGGAGGTCTTGCTCTCTAGATCTGGGAAGGAGTGTCAGAGAGGCAGGACAGTGGGGGCAGGGCTTAGAGGGGAGTCGCAGAAGCAGCCCCTGTCCTTCCACCCCTTTACATGGGGGGCTCACTACAGAGCACAATCTCCAGGTCCTTTCTGTAGAGCTTCCCGGCCTCAGCCAAGGACATGACGCTCTTCCTGTAGGTGGTTAGCTGTTGGATGTTCATCTCCTAGGAGGAAGAAAAGGGTGAGAGACTGCTTAGCGCGTGATCTTGCCCAAAGGAGCCCCCTGCCCATCCCCCTCCCAGCCACTGGCGCGTGGGCGCACGCACGCACGAACACACACACACACACACACACACACACACACACACACACACATACACTGCGCAAACCAGCCTCCCATTTCACTCTACGGTAAGCAGTCGAGAGGGACAAAAAGCATGGGGTTTACAGTCAGGCAGACCTGGGTTAAGACCCTCTCTCTCTCTCTCTCTCACTTACTGGTCACATTGTTTTGAGGGAAACAGCCCACTTTCCTGGGGCTCAGCCGCCTTAGCTGGAAAAGGGGAACATCACTAACTCTTGCCTCAAGGAGGCATGGTGAAGGCCAGTGGTCCAGAGGATGGGGCTACCGTGGTGACTGTTATGGTCTCTGAATGACTCACATCGACTCCTCCACCTCCCTACAACTCCACTTACTCAGGGCAAACCTGGGTCTCTGCAGGTAATGGAGGTGAAGCCATGCAAGCTCCCTGGTCCTGCCTCTAGGCCTCCTGGATCCTTTGTCCCTGAGCTGCCTCCATTTTCACAAGGAACTCTGTCTCCCTGAGCAACAAAGCTCACCAGCTCTCTTGCACTGGCTTCTGTGGTCTTTAGGGACCACTAAGGTAGAGAATCCACAAATGTATGCCCATGGTCCATATACCCTGGAGGCCAAAAATAAGCAGAGGACTAATACCTGATAGTCGTTATGTTGAAGAGGTAACTGCCTCCATACAAATGGCCAGCGGGTCTGACATAAAGCAAGGCCACCACAGTAAGGGAAATGGCCATCTTTTTCTTTTCTTCCTTCTCCTCCTCCCCTGCTCTTCCTCTCCCTTCCTATTTCCTCCACTCTGCTCATCTTGAGTATCATTACTATTTTGCATTGTTGGGGTTCAAAGCCAGGCCTTTTCTAATGCTAGACAAATACTGTATCGCCAAACTATGCCTCCAAGCCCTCTTTCTTAGTCTTTTTTTTTTTTTTTTAAACCTGTGGTAAATGTTGGCAGATATCTTAAAAATACCCTTTCCCTCTCAGGTTGATGGTTCCTTATCTCAATTATACCAATGAGAAAACAGAAGGATAAAGGTTAAGCCACTTACTAAAAGGCTGGATCACCTCATCAAAAATATCTTCAGTTCCCAGAGCCCAAACTCTACCTACTTACCTGGCCTACCTGTGTTCTGTGCTTTTTCTCTTGGGCTCAGCTGTCAGGCGTTTTTCTTATATAGTTCATAGACAATCTCTCAGAACAGTAATTCCTAGTTTTACGCCACTGTCCCCACCCAAAGGCATTTTGAAAGCACCTCTAGATTGAGGAACATTGTCTCTAAAGTTGTAAAGTTCTTTAGAAGGTCATGTAACTTGTACACACTAGGGGAAGAGTATGTGCCCAACTGTCCATCACTCAGTTAGGAATCAAGGCAGGGACCCCTTGAGGGGTCATAACAACCCAAGCTTAAGAATATTTTCAGGGGGAAGCATGGCAGGGATCGACAGCCTAATTTTACGTCTTGGAGTTCCGTTCAAAGCCCGGGAAAGGCCTTAGGGAGCTACCACAGCCTTAGGAATGTTGAGAACTACTGAGGTCTGGTCCCATTAGCTCGTCCCTTCAAGAGCCCCCAGCAGCACTCTGTTTAAAAAGCTTACCACAGCCCATGCAGGCACCACTAAAATGAGGCCACACCTGCTATGTGAGCTCACCTAAAGTGGCCTTTTCCCTTCCCAGCTCAGGGGCTGGAATTTAGTCATGCAGCTCTCCTTCTATTTGCTCATTCATTCTCTTAATGCCCAGGTGCCAAGTCTGGGGCCTGTCACATATGTGGAAGGCTTCCATGTGAACAGCCTTATTAATGCCCTGCTCCTCAACCTTCAGCATTGCTTCCAAATTCTAGCGCCAGACTCCTTGCTTTTGTCTGCACATCCAGGGCCTGACCTGCACAGCTCTATTCTTTGTTCTTCATATTGACTAAGAAAAGAGCCCAGTGAGTTGATGACCATGACATGCAGGTCACTCTGAGGTGGGTGCATGCATGTGTAAATAGTTTTTACCAAGCTCAAGTGTTAGGCGTGGCTTTATAAAGTCTAATTGTGCCTCTTTGATGCAATTCAGGTCAACGATGGGTTTTCTTTCGGCTTCCTAACATTTGTTAGAGAAGGGCTACATAAGTGATTTTCTGATTTTTTTGATTCATATGGCTACATAAGTGATTTTCTGTTGGGACACACTGTCAGGAAAAAGGTTTAACTGAGTTTTAGTATTGGCTCTGGTGAAGGCTTTCTTCTTCCTATGAACTATTTGAATCCTTATCACTTACTCCTGGACTCTTCTTACCCAATGCACGAATAGGCCACATTAAAATGTAAATGAAGGTTGAAATCAACGAAGACTGATACTCAGGGTGAAGCCAGAGAGACCAAAAAGTAATTTCAAAGAGAGACAAATGGACCCAGAGGCTGCAGTGAAAATTTTTTTTCCTGAAATTGAGCATTAAATTTAGCTCTTATTTGGCAGCCGAGGCAGTTAGACAGCTCTAGAAATTACAGAGCATTTGCCACCTAATTAAACAAAGCAGCAGTCATTTTCTCCATGAAAGCCATCTTCTGGCAGGTGAAGAAAGACAGCTGCAGAGGCTGGTCACCGTTCTACCTGATCCCTCCCACCCAGGGTACGGAGGTGAGACTGAGTGGCCCAAGGTGTTCTGGAGGATTCCTGAGAGGCGGTACTGGCTTTCTCGGCCTTTACTTTGAGAGAAATAAACTCTTCAGCGATCCACTTCTACCTTCTTCTCCAGCCCTAAATTTGTCAGTTGATGAATTTGGAACAATCTCTACCCTGTTGGCTTCTGCCCTCCAGCATATCTCTTTGTGCTAAGTCTTTCACGATGGCCATTTGGCTGACGCTTCTCCAGAATGGGCTCTGTCATTGTCATCAATCACAACAGCCAACACATGTGGGCGTAGGTGGCAAATGGGTAGACAAGAGGGTTTACACGAGAAAGGCCTCAGCATTCAGCTCTAAATGGAGTTCGGCATGCTGGGAGAAATGAGCCAGCCATGAAGGGATCAAATAATTCTGCTTCTACATGGTTCCCGCAGCAGTGAAACTTACGAACGTAGGTTGTAGAACGGCGGGGAGAAGACAGGAGAGCTGGGTTATGGGTATAGGGTTTCAGCTTTACAGGACAAGGTTATGGAGATGGCCACACAGTGTGATGAATGTGTTGGGTACGACAAGGGCATATAGTCTTTTACACTGACAGACTTTGTTACCCATATTTTAAATCAACCTGGGAAAGATGCCCCACCCCTCCAACTACCACTGTCCTGTGACCACGGGTCGGAGATAAAAGAATCCAGCCTCCTTTTTCTCTTTGAGTCCATCTCCCCCAGCCCTGGGGCCCTAACGCACTCCCGGGCTCATTTCCTCACCTTCTTATTCTTCTCGTACAGATCCTTCAGCAGGGCGTCCAGCTCATGCTCATCAATGTAGCCACTTCCGTCCTGAGGGTGGCAGCAGAGGGTTGTCAGCACAGGGCTCTGAACTCCAGGCCTCAGTCAGCCTGACCACGCAGCTCTAGTCAAGTTCTGGTCTCAAGAACTCCGTGGTGTGTGTGTGGTGTGTGTGTGGTGTGTGTGTGTGTGTGTGTGTGTGTGTGTGTGTGTGTGTGTGTAGAGGGAGTGTCTAACCTCCCCATTTTTCTGCAAAGAGAAGTGTTCAGACCACAGAAGGACAGAATAATGCACTTACACTGTTAACAGCAGTCAATACAAGAACCATGCAGTTCAAACACACCCCTGCCTCCTTTCCTGGCCGAGGTTCTTATTTGCATTACAAACATAAGTGAGGTTATATTTGTAAGCAGAAGCTTAGAGGTAACTGAATAGAGCTGTTAAGTCAACTTCCCACGCCCTCATTATAAAGGAGTCACATGGGCGGGGGTCAGCTAAGATTGGGGTGAGGCTAGGAGATGATTCTCACTCCCAAAGACCCAGAAAATAACTTTCTGAGCTATGTATGGTGGCATAAACACCCAGTCATTCCAGTACTCAAAAGGCTGAGACAGGATGATGAACAATTCAAAGGCATCTCAGACTACATAGCAAGACCCTGTCTCAAAATCGAAACCAAACCAATAATAATAATAATAATAATAATAATAATAATAATAATAATATGATAATAGTAATAATAATACTAGTAATAATAATAATTTGAAAACCAACGCAACCAAACAAAACCCATTTATATTGGCATATCATGACCTGGCTCCATCCATCACAACCACACCCCGTCTCTGAGCACAACCTTCTTCCATTAATTGTTTTCTACTACATTTGTAAGAAATCAAATCTGTGAGCGTCTGTAGGTCAGGAATCAAAGAATGCCATTTGTCTTCCCACATAGCAGAAGAAAGAAACAACAGCTCAGGTGGCCCCTCTGGAAAGCCGGTCTCTCTCTACGGACCAAGCAATTCTGGCCACTGCCACCACAGGTGACAGGCCCCCTGCTTTCCCACCCCATCCTGTTGCCTCTCACCTTGTCATAAAACGTGAAGATGGCATTGAACTCTTCTGAGGTCAGCTTCATACCCTGGAAAGACCAAAGAGGAGTTAAAGAAAGAAACAAAGCCCCAAAGTATAAGTGTGGGAGAGTGAGGGGAAATGGGTAAGAAATCACAGAAGTCTGAGTTAACCCTGTGTGTGTGTGTGTGTGTGTGTGTGTGTGTGTGTGTGTATTGCAGCAATGGAGGGCAGAAGGCTAACGCTCAGAGAAATGACGGGAACGGAGGGAGCCAAAAGAAAACAAAGCAATGTTCGTACCTGGAATTTCAGCAGGAAGTTTTCTTGTACAGGCAAGAGTCTGGAAAGGAAACATTAGAGCTGAGATGAGAGGATGTGCCACGGGCAGCAGCTACTCCAGTGAGGAGCAGGGCAGAGAGGCAGCATCTGTAGCTATGGAAACCATCGCTGAGCACTTTATAATCAGGGGTTGGTTGGAATGTTAAAAAAATAAATAAATAAATAAGGAGAGAAATGGAAAAAAATGTGGTAGCAAGATTTCCAGTTCTAGCTTTTGTCTTGGGCTCAGATGGACACAGCCACACAAGAGCCTGTTCAAAGTGACACTTTCCCAGGGGCGGGAAAGTGCTTACCTGGACATCTCAGAGAGACCCAGTTTGCCATCTCCGTTCAAGTCAAACATCCGTAGCTGTTTGGGGACAGGAAGAGGAAGCTGGGTTATCTGTTTGACCTTCTCACATAAGGGTCTCCGCCTGCCATCGTTTTCACTGGGGTCACCTGAAGCTGGGGACCAGCACAGTCTAAGTCAGTCAATGTGGGAGACACTGACGATTCAGGACCTGCTATCTCTGGGGTGGTGAAACACGACAGCCATCACCAAAGACCCGCCCTCTTGAGCTTCATCTTCTCCGGGAGCTCTATCAGTTCCCATGGAAACAGAGAACCCCCTACCCCAGTATCACTGTGGGATAGCACCTCTAAGGGCATGTAGAGCTATGAGCTTGCACTTGCTGTCATGAGACACTTTACATAAGTCTGAAACACAGGCAGAGAAAGGACCCCACACACTAGAATCCTAGGGGACTCAGGGCCCATGCTCCACACCACTAGAAGGGCAATGCTATCACTTACTATGGTTTGGGTGTACTCCTGGAGCTTAGGTTCATCATAGGGACGGTTGGCCTTCTTCAGGAGGTCAGACAGGAATCCCTGGGACACCAAAGACCTGTTCAGAGCCCGGCTTGCTCCTTTAGCCCCTCACCCATTCACTTACTCATTCATTTAGACAATCTATATTGCTCTTTGAGCTCTACCAATTACACAGCTTACATCTCTAAATTCCCTAACCCCTTAGCATTTGTAGTATGACCATAAAGGCCTTTGGGTGGCTCCTGGGTACATACAACCTTGCCCATAGAAACTGGCTTTGACTTACTACTCAGAGTCCAGTGTCAAGGGCCCAGCTATGCCCAAGGACCACTGGTTTCCCAGAGAGATTAGGGTACATGTTCAAGTTAGATAGCCAGTCTTGCAGAATTTCCTCAAGGGTACCTATATTGGACCCTAGGGTGCAGAAGAGTATGGTCTGGTTGAATGCTTGGCCCTGCCCTCTGTTGCTGAGACAGAATGTCTCCAAAGAAGTCTAATATTTATGCGAAGATCAAGTATCCCTAAGGAGACCACAAGCCCCTGTTACTCATCCAACATCCCCTTTTCTTCCTACTTCTTTAGACCCTCCAAGACTCTGGCCTTACTCTTATCCTCCATCTTATTCACTCACTTCCTTATTCAGTTAGACAATCAAAGCTGATTTTTAAGCTCCACCATTTGCACAGCTTACCTTTCTCTTACTTCCCTAGCCCCTTAACATCTGTGGTATGACCATAAAGGCCTTGGGGGTGGCTCCTGGTGCGTACAACCTTACCCTCCTCTATGCCATCCCTAGGGCCCATCATACCTTGAGCTCATTCGCTTCAATGTAGCCACTTCTGTCTGTGTCATACTTCCGCCACGCCTGCAATGCGAACGTCAGCCTATTTACAAAAACATGTCAAACTCTGCGGCCACCTTCCTCCAAGTTCCTCTTAATGGGACGATAGGATGTTGGTGTTTAAGGATGTTAGAGTCCTCATGGGACAATGGCTTAGCCAGTCACAGAGGAGGAAATGAGGGAGAGTCTCTTAGTCAAGAAAAAGTGCCTGGACAAGGTCTCTTGCTTTAATTTGCTGTAGGCCTAGGTCCTCTTTTGTATTTACTGTTTGTTTTGTGGGTTGAGCATGTGCTCATCCATGCATACCGGTGGGGGTCAGAGGGAAACTTGTAGAAGTTGTGTTCTCTTTTCAACACGTGGGCTCTGGAGTTTGAACTCAGGTCGTCAGACTTGGCAGCAAACACCCTTACTCGCTGAGACACTCCGCTGTCTCCCGGGTTCTCTTTTGGATCATCCTATAAATTAGGGTTGACTTTTTCTAAGCGCTAATGAGGCAATTTTGATTCAGGACAGAACCTGGGCCTGATGGATCTTAGGTTTTGCTTTGGGTATGAGGTCTTGTTTTAGTGATGAGGAGTGAGGGATGAGGCAGGCGTGGAAGGAAAACTCTGGAAGGAACAGCAACAGGCTTGGTTACTGTTTACTGTTCTCACTCTGCCATCCTTTTCCATCATTATTGGATTAGACAGGCTTGCTCAGTGGTAAAGCAAAATGGGTAATGCAATTGTTATTTTAGACTGTCCTCCAGACACCTTTACCTTTCTTATAAAACTTCTGTCTGTCTGTCTCTCTTTCTCTCCCCCCACGCTCTGAAAATCACCTACTCTCAAAATCTTCTACTCTCAATACTTGTGGTTCAAGGAAGATTGACCCCATCTCCAGACCTAGGCCTGCCCCTGGCCACAGCCCCCCGGCTCTGGTCTGAGTCTCTTCTTATTTGGTGAAGGTAGCAGAACTCTGCAAAAACCAGGGCCCAGCTTGCTGGCCACAGCGACTGCATTCTTTAACTCCCTCTTAGAGGCAGTTTCATCTGGGTCACATAAGAGTCTCACTACCGTGGAGAGGGCTATCTTCTAGCTCCAGCCAGGACTTCATGAACTTGCAACTCAGCTGGCATCCCGACTGAGTTCACAAGACAGTCTGGACCAGAGCCGCTAAGGTCAGCTGACTCAACCATAGACACTATTAGATAACAAGTCTTCATTGCTTTCGGGTGTTAAATGTGGGGGGATTTGTTACACAGCAAAAGGTAACTTACAATGTCCTGAGAACACGTGGTCCCATTTACAAGTGCTCTGAAACCATCAGGTAGGAGGAGATGGAATGTCAGGGAGAAACGGTCTGGGAAGGTACTGTCTGGGTCTGTAGCAAAGGGTCCCAGACAACCCAGTTCTCCTAAGTCTTTGGCCTATATTTGTGTTTCTTTTTTCTTTTTCTTTTTTGGAGGGAGGGGGTTTCACATTTTGTTCCTTTGACTTTTCTGACTATCGTCCCTAGAGTATGGCTCCAAAATGCACACTTGAATATCACACCAGGTTTCTTGAGAGGAAAAAAACGAGGTCAAATCTCTTCCCTAAATTTTCCCTCCATCATGCTTCACCTCTGCACAGGTGCCTCTCATGTTGACAAGAGTGTAAGGTCTTTCTTTTATATCAGAAAAAAAAAAAGGTGTGATTTTTCATCGAATACTAGGACATTTGGTCTTGGTTTTCTCAATTTATGAAACACAAGCAAATCCATACTTTAGACAGCCTGGATTTGCTTGTGTCATAGTCCAGTGTCAAGGGTTCAGCTATGCCCAAGGACCACTGGTTTCTCAGAGAGATTGGGGTAGACTGGCTGCTATCCAGTCCTCCTCCGCAGGGCAAAGCATCCAGAAGCTTCTCTAACCAGAGTTCTGCTACAGGTCTGAACAACCCCCCTCCCCAGCCTACCCCTACTCTATACAGGCTCACTCTCAGCTTCCTTCCCCTTCCAACAGTGTCTATCCACCAAGCTGTCCTTCTTATCCTCTTCTCATTCAAGGAAAAAAAAAGTTAAAGAGGCCTGGGCTTTAAAAAAAAAAAAAAAGGCCTGAGGCATTCCTAAAATTAGATGCTAAGTGTTGTGCCGAGCAGGATGGAATCCTTGGGAGAACACAAGGCTTTTGGGGCTTCTGAGGGACCATTTCATGTTTGCAGATGCTAAGAATGGAATGAATAGCTAACCCCAGGAAAGGGTGGTCCTGGTGGGATCCCAGAAGGTGTGTGTAGAGAATGAGGCTCTCCTTGCTTTGTAGACACAGATGGGTTTAGAAGGGTAAAGGCATGCAAGAGCATAACGTTATGCCAACCACATCAAGAGAAACTAGAGAGAAACACACACACAGAGGCAGAGACTGACAGAGAGAGAGAGAGAGAGAGAGAGAGAGAGAGAGAGAGAGAGAGA
>NW_026596034.1:26164341-26191076 GCF_907164565.1 Psammomys obesus
AGAGAGAGAGAGAGAGAGAGAGAGAGAGAGAGAGAGAGAGAGAGACTTTGCTCCTTTTGAAGCATCCCACTCCCAGACCAGTGATGAAGCCTACAAGAAAGGAAGGGATAGGAACAGTCCTCGCTTCCTTTTTTCTGTTCTGCTTATCTTCCTTTTCCTCTTCCATCCCCATCCTCCCTCCCCTTCCTGCTTTTCCTTCTGTGTTGGGCTGGAACCCAGGGCCTTACACATGCACTCCACCCCTGAACTGTATCTTCAGCCTCATATCCCTTTTCTGTAATGGACCCTGCAAACACTGCCTCCGGACCCATGCTAGGGACGTACCACTTTTCTTTGACACAGGCAAAAGAACTAAGGACAGGATTCAGAATGTCAATTACTGGCTTTATAGAATCTTGCCATCTCAGAAAAAAAAAAAAAAAAAAAAAAAAAAAAAAAAAAAAAAAAAAAAAAACTGGAGAAAATCCTTTAAATCAGCGTTAAATTAAACCCTTATCTGAAGTTTGGGCAAACTTCACTGCAAAGAACAACTCTTCCAGCCTGAAAACTGGTTCTTTTCCAACCTAGGGATCTCGTTGAGGCGTAAGTCCTGATTCAGTGTGACAGGGAGTCTACAAGGTTCCGCTCGTAGGCACCGCTGCTTATCTTTGCCTGCCTGTACACAGACCACCACTCAATTAATAGAGCGGGTGTCAGGGCAGGCCTCCCCTGGATACAGGAGGAAAGTAGGTCTCCGTTTGCAGAGAAAGAAGGCTCACCTCCATGAACTCCGTGCTGGAGCCCACATGCTGCCTGAAGCACAAAAGGAAATTCTCTTCAGTTGGCAGGATCTGCGCCAGCTGGGAAACACAGAAAAACCACATCAGTGTGAGAGGGGGGACCTCAGGGAACAGGATTGAGCTTCCCACAGGAAGGATGGAAAACCTCCAGCTGACAAGCGGCATGGAAATCGCATCTTGCTCTATTTTCGTGTCCTTCCTTGAGCACAGAGGCTGGGGGCCCTTCAAAGGGGTAAAAGGGTAAAAGGCTTACGATGGGGAGGGGTCAGCTTGACAGATGGAAAGAGCACTCCTTCAAAATGTGGCCACCCAGACTAAAAAGAATGCCCAGGAGATGATCCTCCCCAAGTGTTTAAATCTTTTGAAAAGTGCATCCTGATGCAGGATGCCTGGGAGGACCCGCTGTACCCAAGGAAAGGGGAACCTTTACAGGATTCTTGATTGTGATGGTAATGGCATGGTTCAAAGTCTAAACTGGAAGACTGCAGACTCCCAAATGGATGCTGTTTCATTGATTGTGAAATTAATACTTTAAAAATGTTATTCTTAAAAACTGCAAATACCAACCATGCATCCAACACTGCTGGAAACCCACCTAATTGTCGTTCATCCCCCTTGCTTCTTTCCCAGAATCCCCCAACTAAGGCAAATCCTAATTCATTTAACTCCACTAAATGAGATAATCTCATCCTCCTCACCAGCAATTGGCTTTGGAATAGGCATGTGGCCCATTCTGGCCAATGGCGAATGACATGTGAGAGGAAGGCTACTGTGAATTGTGGGAAAGTTTTCCTTCAGCTTGAAGAGGGGGGCATTTTGCAAACGGACATGGTTGCATCTGGATGTGAGTTCTGAAATGTCTGCAGCCCTTTGGCTACAAGATTGGGAAAGACGATAGGTTCTGTTTTGTTTTGTTTTGTTTTGTTTTGTAGCAAGGGACAGAACCAAGAGAAGAGAGGCAGAGCCAGAGCCAAACTTAACCATGGCCTTGCTTGTTAATAGTGTCTTTTGACTTAAATGAAGAATGAGTAAACCATGGCCAAGTACCACACAGGATCCAAGCCTTTTGTAAAGTTCTGGTGTACGTGGCCCCTCCCGTTCACTTGCTTATTTCCAGTACCTGCTTCCCTGTGACAGTGTCAGCATTGAAGGGTTGTGGACAGGGACTCTGTGGCCCATGAACCCTGAAACATTTCTTACAGGTTGTGTCTATTAAGGAAGATGTCTTCTGACCCCGAGATTTACAACATGGACATGTATATCATGCCCAGCCTTTAAAACTGGTATAGGGTGTCATCCCTCAGTGGCCCGAAGTTCCCACAGGTGAACTGCCCTCAGCTAAATTAGAGCAGCACCGCTGGGCAAGGTCTATGGTTCCCTCAGTTCTTGGGTGGAGCAGCCTGTACCCGGTGACTTACTGTCTGGGCCTCCGGTGAAACACAATCTATATTACAACAGAGTTTTATCGGAGATAAACCAAGGCAGAGATGGCCTCCCAGTTTAGCGCTTTCCCCGCCCTTTGGGAACATGCTCTCTTCCTTTCTGTTCTCCGCAGCATGGCACAAACCCTGAAATCACTGTCTCAAGCTTGGCTCCTGGTGTGTGGTAGCATTTGAGCCGATATGTCCTGGGAGAGCGAGGCCCTGATCCATGTGCTGTCACCATCATTCTTGACCTTCAACCATGGGTCATAAACCAATGATCAGAGTATTTATGTGTAAGTGTGAATATATATCTATGAATTTGCATATGTGTATATGTAAGCATGTAGAAATTACATGGAATGTATGTTATGCATGTAAATTATCTGCATAAAATACATGTTAAGCTTCATTTTTGGATGCCTTTAAGTGGGGTGTGCATACTCCTGTTAACTAGTCTTCTCACTGTCCTAAGCTTGGCTTATCCTACGTTTGCCACATCTGCTGGGTCCTGAGAGCATTTAGGGGTCAGATCCTAGACCATTGTTGCTCCGTCTTTTCTTGGGTGACACACAGAGAAAGCCCCAGTTCTTCTGTTTGGCTGGCTCAAGTGCTTGAGTGGGATGTTTCCGGCTGTGCCTGAGCATGGAGGCGGGGTGGGGGTGGTGGCCCAAGGGCTACAGCCCCTCAGCCAGCTCCTTGGCTCTCACCTCTGCCATCTCAATTTTCCCGTCTGAGTTTTTGTCATACTTCTGCATGAACTCCTTCATCTTCTCTCCAAAATTGTCACTCTTTGGTATCTGTGGACAGAGAATGGAGGCTGATCTTGCTGCCGAGTTATGAAGAGTCGAGGAGCCCAGTGAGGCAAGGCCAGGCATCCTTTTGTGTCCTGAACAAGTGGCTGCTCAGAGGGTCAGTCTCTGTGTTAGGTCTCAGTGATTAGCAAAGGGACACCAGACACGTGGGCATGTTCTGTACCATGTGGTTAGACATACCCTTTGACCTTTGAGATGGGGTGATCTGCAGCTCCATAAAGGGTTTTGACTTACTCCCACCACTCAGCTGTGAGCTTAACAGCTCTTAGCATAACCCAGCTCAACCCATTTACTCCAGAAGAGACTCCAACCACTCCACCGATACAAAATGAATCACTCATCTTTCTCTTCAAAGACATGCTTGCAATTCCGCAGTGCTCTTATCTGCTTTCATGCCAGAAGGAGGGTGAGGACGTCATGAAGCTGAGGGAAAATTTAAATTCTCCGCTCAACTATTCTAAGTCTAGAAAAATAGATTACTTATTAAAAGTCCCCTTAGCTCGTTACCCCTCAACTTAAGCATAGTGGTCTCTTGACAGTCTTGAATCTTTCTGTGGTTTGGGGTATGGCTGAGCTGTCATCAAAGAGCTCTTTCTTTTCCTCGGTCAATGCCACAATCCCTACCCCCATGCACACCTGCTCTTCTGCTCCTTACCTGGGGGCTCCACGGGGTTTCATGCTCATTGGGATTGACCCAAGAGAAATGCTACAAATTCTGAGATCTTTTTTTTTCTGGATTCCTGCTTCACCGTTGGGCTTTGAAACTGATCTCAATTTATCAATCCTTGTCAGTCAGGATTTATTTATATTTACAAACATACAAGGTTTGATGCCAAATACTTATCATAGATGTAGGCAACCTGTGAGAGATTTGCCATGGTCCCCGATGGGCACATCATCCCTGCATCTCACACGTATGTGGCATCCGAGATGCAGAGGCTTTCCTCACGGTCATCCAGGTAAATACAGCCAGAAATCAAAAGTCTAGCCCCTGCTCCCAAGGCCTGAGGCTTTTCTCCCACACGACAGATGCTCTGAGAACTGGTCCTAGCTGACAGCGGTTGGGATGGCTATGGACAGACTTGTCAGTCACCCTCATGCCAGCTGAGGCAAAGGATGACTAAGAAAAGGATGGTTAGATTTGAAACTCTCAGTTAAACATATTCTTCTGCATAGTCCATGATCCCAGGGTCAGTTTTGAAGCTGTGATTTCTGTAATCTGGGCTCACATCATCCTAGTAATGAAGGCTGATGAAGGAGCTGTTGGCAAGTACATATGTACACCACCTCCAGCTCTGAAGTCCATGGCTTTCACGGGTTTATCACTGAGGCACTTTGCTGACCGTTGGGCCAGGAGCTCATGGTTAACTAATTTCTCCAAGAAGGTTTACTAGTAGGTAGTGGTCGGGACAGTGGGTGGGAAGCAAGAAACAAGAGAAAGAGACCCTCAAAGGAGCCAGGGGAGCTAGTGAGGGGGAGTAGGCTCCATATATTCCAGAGCGAACACAGGACACAACAATCTAGCTCCAGCCTTTCAGGAGTTCACACGCCTCTCCTAGGAGGTTTTAGCAAACTCAGTAGGTTGGCACCAGAGGAAATAGCTTCCCTGTCATTAGGGACTGGACCATGTCATTGTGTACAGTTCAAAGTTCATGACTCCTCTATACCAATAGGATGGTCAGGGCTCAGAGGTTGCTTCCGAAAGGCTCTCAGTTTCCCTCTGGGTCCTTACAGAGGAACCAGCCCTTGTTGGTCTAGAATATTGGATTCTGCTCCCCATTCTCCAGCAGGGGACATTTGATAATGTCTACGACATTACATAGGGTCTTACTATGTAGCCCCAACTGTCCTGGAACTCACAGTATAGACCATACTGGTCTCAGACGCACAGAGATCCACCTGCCTCTGCCTCTCAAGTGCTGGGATTAAAGGTTTGCACCATCACAGCCAACTTAGGATATTTTTGATTGCCATGACTTGGCTATCACATGGGTAGATGCAAAGGCATTCCTCATGACAAAAAAAAAAAAATTATTCTGCCTCAGCTGTCAACAGTTCTGAGGCTGAGGACTCTCATCTAGACTGAAGGCACCTGGAGTCCTCTGAGAACGCCATTTTGAATTATAAATCCTTGGGACTCTGGACTGTGTTCCCAGGAAAAGATACATACATGCACACATAAACACATATCTGTGAATCTGGGGGACTCATCGACTCGTGGCTTTCATTATGGTTATCGCTCTAAGACACCAAGGAAACTGAGATGAGCTACTCTTAAGGGAAACCTGGCCTTTCTTTATGGTCTTACAAAGAAAAGACTTGTAAGTGCCAAGACCAGCGAGCCCAGGTCTGCTGACTAGATGCATCATGGGACAGACTATTCTCAAAGCGGGGTAGCTCAAGGTGACAGAAATCTCTAAACAGGGGGGCGGAGTGCCAGCTTACCATGCCAGAGCCTTTCCTTGCCTTCTCCAGCTCTTGGAAGAAGTTTTCTAGCTCTTTACCTTCAATGTACCCGTTTCCTGTAAAAACAGATGGAAATGAACAGAAAGGAATTAACCTTAGCACGGAACAGTGAGACTAAGGAAGGGTGGAATTTGCCAACTTCCTACAAAACTTTTCCCCTCCAGTCTGCAAACAGGTATCTTGGCCAGTCATGTATGGGTCCTTGTCTTTAGAGTACTTGCAGGCACACATTTAAGATTAATGAGTGTCCTTGGAATATTGAGCCCACAGCTGCAGAACTGGAGAAACAGTGGAGGAATGCTTATCTGGTCAGCTGACAGAGATGGCTGGTGTTCATGAGCAGGCCCTGAGTGTTGGAGGTCCCAGGAAGCACCCTCTGCAACAGGTCAGCAGGTGGCAGGCCTGGGACTGGGGCAGAAGTTGGGTTTCTGAGGTTGAGAAGGTATACAGAGTTGGAGAGTGTTCTTCCGGCCTCCACCTGGGACCTTAGAGTGTGACTTTATTTGGAAGTAAGGTTTTTATAGATGTCACTAGTCGTGACAGGTGTCAAAGCATAGGGAAAACAGAGGCAAAGATTAGAGCCACAAGCTAAAGAATATTGTAGATTGCTGCTGCCTCTAGAAGCTGAGGTATGCCAGAGTCTCTCCCCCAGAGCCTATAATGTGTGCATGTACACACACACACACACACACACACACACACACACACACACCCACCCCTTGATTTCCAAATCCTAGTCTCGAGAACTACAAAGGCATTCATTTCTGTGGTACTCTGCCATGACAGTCCTGAGAAATAAATGCAGACGAAAACCATGAAAGAAAATAACTTGACCCATCTCATCTGCAGAATGGGTTGTACGAGTTAAAACAGTTTTGCTTGTTGTTATTTGAGACAACGTGTCAATAAAAGCCAGCCCAGCCTGGTCTCAAACGTATGAACCTATTGTTTCTGCCTCCTAGGTGGAGAGTATAGCCACGTGGCTTACATAAGATTTTTTTAGAGAGAGAGAACATGTTCACATGTATGTACAGCTTGTGTGTACACATTTGTGTACACATGAAGACAAACGGTCAATGTCCTGTGCCTTCTTTCACTCTCTGCATTATTCTCTCACTAAACCTGGATTTGGTTTTGGCTAGATCAGTTGGTCAGTCCTGTTTGTTCTTCCTGCCAAGTTCTGAAGCTACAGACCTGTACAGCCATATCTGGATTTGATGCAAATGCTGGGACTCAGACTCGGGTCTTCACGATTGTGCAGCTGCTAAGTGGGAGTTTTCGTATGTAAACCACACAGTCTATCATGAGTATGTCACAAATATTGGTATTGTTTGAGCCCAGTTGTCAGCATCTGTGTACAGGATGGAAATGGACCTGAGGAAAAAGTTTAATGAGCAGAACCAGGTATGAAGGTCAAAACTTGACTTGTCTGAAGATCACAGGAGTAGTGCAAAGCTGTATAGTTTCCTTCAACTGGAGCCTGAGTGGCCCAGACGCCAGTGCTGAGCTGAGTCTATGGCCAAGGTCACACGTCTGTGCTAGCACTTATGAGAAGGAAACTCAGATATGGCAAGGACAATGGTTCCAAGATTTACTGCATATTGGAATCTCTTGAGGATCATTAAAAAAATGGATGTCTGGCTCTCACCATTAGACATTCTGATACCGCTAGCTTGGGTTGTGAACTAAGCGTTGTAGCTTTTCTTTTTTAAGGCTCCCAGGTGATTTCTTTGTACAGTGATGTGAGGCAATCACTAAAGTCAAGTTCCAAGAAGAGGTCCGACCTGAATTGTTAAGAAAGTGACCACTTTCTTCAAGGGCATATGGAATTGCAGCCTTAACAAAACAAACAAACAAACAAAAAACACAGAAGCATTTTCCTTAGCCTCTGTGGGTAGCACGGGGATGGGAGGATCTTTCTAACCTCTCTTCCTAGTGCCCCTGAGGTCTTAAATCCCAAATAAATAACCTTAGAGGCAATCCCTCAAGGGGAAGATGCTTCAATAAATATCGTACAGAGAGAATTGCATGAGATGAATTATGCATTTATTTTTGTCCGCAAAGAAAAGGTGATTACTGAGTTCCTCTGGGGTGAGGGAGTTGTCTTTTCCTCTAGCTTGTTCTATAAAGTACTTCGGGAGAGTTGGAGGTTCACAAGGGGGTGGGGCTTGTTGGTCTGAGAGGCCAGCTGGAGCAAGGTACAGTGAGCAGAAGCTTTCTAGGCAAAGAAGCAAAGGTTGGTGACGACCCGCTGAATTGGCACCTAGTGGTTTCGTTCTCCTGCTGTGATCTGACAATTATCCCATCCCTTAGGTGCAGCTTCCCCTGGATTAGGAGCCAAGGCCTTGTCCCCACACTCTTCCCCCTGGGAGTCTTTACAAATTTAGGCAGTGTGGTAGAAAGCTGAGCTCAGCTCTGAGTCCATCTGCAGCTTTCAGAAGCCCAAGGCTAGGGCAGGTGAAATGGGGGGGCTTGGAGCTAGTAGCATGAGCATGAACAGTGGTCCATGTTGTAGAGGCCGCAGGGGCTTGGGGCCAGGAGCCTAGGTCAAGTAGGTGGGTGAGTGGGGGCCTCCTGAGGACATTAGAAGGTTTCTGATTGGACTTGGAAGGGGAGGCAGCCACACAAGGAAGAACCGCCTTCGCTCAGCTCTGCATAGTATCCCTTACGAAAAGTCCTCAGCCGATCCCCACTTCACATGTCCCCTGATGCTCTGTCACTTCTTCAGCCCCTCCACCTGCTGCATGCGGGGGGGGGGGGAGGGACTTACTGGTCCTTCTTATCTAGGGACCAACACCTGTTTCTCCTCCTGTGACACCCAAGCTAAGAGCATCACCTCTCCAAACCTCAGTTTCTCCTACTACAAAGTGGGATCAATGATAATTCCTCCTCCTGTGACTGCTGGAGAGATGTAACTGGAAAAAAAAATGAACTTAGGGTGCTGACCCATACGAGCCTCAACCATGCCAGGGCTGTGGGCATGGTGCTGGCCTACACAAACCTCGGCAGTACCAATGGTGCATTTGAGGTTGCAATGCCAGCCAGACCCTGGGAGGTCGAGGCAGGAGGGAGGAGCAGTAGTCGGTCCCTTGTTGAGAAGGGCCAGTGACTTAGCAAATATAAGCCTTGGCTACATAGTGAGTTACTGGCTAGCTAAAGCTCCGTAGTGAGACCCTAGCTTGGAAAAAAAAAAAAAAAGGCAAAACAAAACAAACGGTGTCAGTGATCATTCCCACAAAAGCTCCTGCCTCCAGCTCCCTGTTAGGAATACTTTGGCCCTGCACTGCTAAATGATGATGTAATGAAATAGAAGTGATTTTTCCCAAGGACCTTTGAGCAAGAAAGGCCTCACCGAGAAGTCCCAGGCAATGGGTAGGGGGAGAGAGAAGGAAGAGTAAGCTTAAAGGTAGGAAGAGGGGACTAGGAGCTGAGATAATGGCTTTGTGCGAAGAAGACCCCTTCCTGGATAGAGCAAGAAGCAAAGGGGTTCCCACACACACCCACTGGGAAATGATAAGAATCTCCCCATGTCCCTGAACAAAAGGAGAAAATTAGCTCCATGCAATGAGTCTTTGTTTCAAACTGAACAATAGTTCCAAGCTGCAGACATGGGCTTGTTCCCACAAAGCAGAGTGGCCCACAGGGATGTGACCAGCCATTGAAAAGGCCGGATAAGCCGTTCAAAGTAGAGACTGAGAGGTGTGGAGTGGTCATATGAGTGGGGTCAGGAAGAACGGTTTCCACCACTGAAGGGACAGGCCTAAGGTCCCTCTGAGGTCTCCCCCAACCATCATTTAGCCATTTCATGTAGGGCCGGGATACAGGAGCAGTTGGCCAAAATCCATCTAGGAAGATTTAAGCCCTGGATGAGTGGTTTTCTTTCTTTTCTTTTCTTTTTCTTTTTCTTTTTTTTTTTTTTTTTGGGGGGGGGGGGAACCAGGTAAATCTCATGTGGATGAGCATTGATAAAGATGTGGTTACCATAGTAACCATCATTGCTAACCTCCTTTAAACCATGAACATTGGAGAGAGGGGACTAAGGGAGCTGGGGACCTTGCATCCTTCCTGAACCTACTTTTGCTTCCGTATTTCACCACTGTGTATCCCAAAGCTAAGGACAGACAGTGTTTCACCATCATTAATCTGACCACAGAGGATTGGAAATTCTTGACTGAAGAATGCTGCAACCCAGAAAGACTTATTTGTTCCTCCCTGAGGTTTGTATGTACAGATTTTCTGATGTGTGCAGGCAAAAGGTACCCAAAGAGGAGAGACTGCCTGTACCAAGGGTTTGACGACTGTCCCTTGCTCTAGGACAAGTCAATTCCTCTGTGCCTCAGTTTCTCTCTCAAGTGGACAAAACTACTTAAGCCCTCTCCACTTTATAGAGTCACCACGAGAGCCATACACAGCAATGTTTTGGAAATAGTCTGGAGAGTGTAATATCTATAAATGGAAGGCATCATTTTTTCAGCTCCTCACCTCTTCGACACTAAGGGCTTCTGACAACCACTGAGTTATCTCTTTAGAGCGCTGGAATCTTGGGAAGCTTAAGCAACAGTGCCATTGCCTGCGCCCTACACCTCTCTTGCTTAATTGCTGGGGTGCAGGTGTCTGGATGTCTTCCGAGCTTCCAAGGCTGGCAGCGCATCTCAAACGTGAGGGCATGGACCCATCGCCTGGGGATCTTGTTAAAGTGAAGGGTTTAGTTTGGGAGCTTCGGAGTACCATGGAGGGGCTGTTCCTGCTTTAGGTGTGTGGACTGGTGGTAACCTGGGAGCTGGTTAGAAATGTCAAATCCAGCTCAGTGGTAGAGTGCTTACAAAACACACATGAGCTATCAGGTTTAATTCCTAACTCCCAACCCGGAAAAAGGCAGAACCTTCGGCACCTCCCTCAGTTTTCTGAATCTCTCACTGGGTGTGGTGCCCAGGGACCTGCTTAACCATTCCTTGGGTGTTCTCTCACTTCCTGTAGTGGCAGCATTGGTGTGTTCAGGAAGCCTGTCTGTGTTCACGTTGCTTTGCATAGCAGGCACCGGACACTTCCAAAGACCTTTCGTTTCTGCCTCGCTCCCCTTGGGCTTCTGCCACAAAAACATGCATGGGTTACTAACCCCACCTTGAAAATAAAAAGGATTTGTGGGTGTTGAGAATTTTTTATCACACAGTTAACAGAGGTCATAATTTCCTTTTGCTCATCCCAGGGATAAGGTCTGTCCATAGCTGTACGTGTCTGGATGTATCTGTCCATCACACATATATGTGCATTCCACACACCTCTCCAAGTGGCTCCTGGGGTTAAAAATGCCCCAGACCCAAAGCTCATGGAAGAATGTTTGGATACTCCAATTTTAATCTGCTTTTGGGCCGGGCTGCTGGAGCTACTTTAGGAGCTGGGCTGGGTCTTCTGAACCTGTGGACAGCTGGCAGCCTGGTGCTGGGCTGAGTCCCAGGCATGCAGGAGGCCAGAAGGAAGGGGCAGATTGAGCGAGAGGTAAGACTGCAGAAAGCCAACGAGAAGGGGAGAAGGCCAGAGCCTGTGGCTGCAGATGGGGCTGGCTGGACGCAGGAGAGCATCTGATGCAATCCGCCACGAGGGATGCCAGCCGGCCGTGTGCTGCAGAGGCTCTGTTCTTGAAGAGACTAGTACCTGCTCTATTAATTCTGGCTCCATGGGAATTGGGGAAGATTTCCCTGAGGGGTCTCCTGAGCCCCAGCAACCTCCCCAAGGGCCTTAGCTAGTAAAAGCGCCTGTGTCTGGAGTGAAATAAGCAAGATGAAATGAGGGAGAGACAGAGCACCTGGGTTGGCCGCTGCCTGGGCGAGGGCTGCTGAAGTATCTTGTCAGTACAAACACACAACCTCAGTCCTGCTCCATGGTTGCCCCTCCAGGGAGCCCCATGCCCCGTCACGGACCCAGCTTTCCTACTCCTGGCTGGTGCAATCACAGTCCAAGAGGCAAGGTGATGGCTACTCAGAGGCCTCATGGCTCCGAGCTGATATACTGTGTATACTCCACAGCAAAGGGAACCATTGGCAAAACAATTAGTGTGACGGTGAAAGAGACCAGAGGGACCAGGCAGTTCCTAGGAGCTGTCCCAGGTGAGGCAGGAGGTTTTCCCAACAAGCCCTTGATGCGATGCTTATGCCAAGCCCGGCTAAAATGTCTACAAGGCTTCATTACAGGATTAGCAAGGAAAAAAAAAGCCATCTTCAAGCTACAACACCTTGGTCCCCAGACCTAGACCCCACTGACTATAATGAAGTGAGACCCAATGTGTGTGTGTGTGTGTGTGTGTGTGTGTGTGTGTGTGTGTGTGTATGTGTGTGTGTGTGTGTGTGTGTGTGTGTGTGTGTGTGTGTAATCCAGGACCCTATGCATGATAGACAAATGCTCTAGTACTCTTCTGTTATATCCTCAGATCCTCTCCTTCCTACCATACTGCTGTTTCCCAGACCCCTTCACCTTCTGCTCAAGTTCCACACCCCCCTCTCCTCCATTAGAAACAGAGCTGAGGAGCCAGAACCAGGTGCCCAGGCAGGCCTTCTCCTGAGTCCGGTACACTGCCAGCTCTGTTTCTAATGGAGGAGAGGGGGGTGTGGAAGAAAAGAAGAGCCTGGCAGAGCCCTCCTGATCTGTATGGTCCTTTTAATCATGAATGTTCAAAGTCCTCAGTGCAGGGGTTCTCCAAGTTCCACACAGTCAAGAGACCAGCCTCAGCCCTTGTAAAAGGCTTTGAGAAGCTAGCCCACCAAGGCTATTTTGAAAGTGGACAAAGCTCAGAAGAGTCTGAGTAGGTTCCTGTACCCGTAGAAAGGTGTAAATTCTCTAGGGAACCATGTCCATAAAATTATTTTCCTTCTTATATAGTAAACTCAGCTTACCTTTGTGATTTGCTGTCGTCCTAAGTAGCACTTTTGGGGTTCTTCCCCATGTTTGCACAGGCTCTGTCTTACTTCGACGGCTGTGTCCTACAGCAGAGCTGACTATAGTCCTTTTTTGTTTACTTTCAAATAACTCCTTTAACAGTCTTTCTTGTTTGTATAACTTTCTACATGGATAGGATAGAGGCTTTGACCAAGTGTCTCTCTTGGTCTGTGAGTATCTGCTTGCTCCTCTTTCTCTTCTGCATTTCCATGGCTTCTGGAAGGTTGGCAGGTACTCTTTCATTTCCCTCCTGAGTTACAACGTGTCTGGTTATAGTGGGCTTAGAAGCCTGGTAATGTCTGTCAGAGCTACACAAAGATGCTACAAATACTCCAATTTGGACAGCCATCCATCAGTCACCCGGCGATCTCTCTCTTCCTCTCCCTCCTCCCCCTCCGTGTGTGTGTGTGCATGTGTGTCTGTCTGCCTGTCTACCTGCTTGCCTGTCTGTCTGTCTCCTTTTCCCTGTTTGTCTCCTTCTCTCCCCTTTCTTACTGTGTTGCCGATGACTGAATCTAGAGCCTGGCACATGCTAGATAAACATTTAGATAAACAGTACACCTCTGAGCTTCATCTCCAGCCCTCTGCAATCTTCCTCCCGAGTAGCTGGATATAGGCCTGTGTTACCAGGCCTGACAGCCGCTTGGATCTTACAGAGGAAAAGATCTGACAAAGTGACCAGGAAGCAACGAAGTGAAGGTTTCAGATATGATGTCACGTTGAGTGTGGAGATGACATGTAGAAAAGCTTCAGAACCTACTAAGGCAAAGGGTGGCTTGGCTGCCACCTCATGATGCCTGATATTGCGTTAGTGAGACTGATGGCCTAGCCTTGCTGACCAATGCAGGAGAGCTGCGGTAGTATAGGAGAGTAGATGGTGTCCCTGGCCCTTTCCTGCCCAGCAGCTCCCAACTCTTTAAATGCATGCTTCCCCCCTCCCCGCTCTTCTTTCTGACTCGAAAGGGCCCCTATAAGGGTCACCACGTCCAGCCCCCTTCCCTGCTCTCACTGGACCAATGTTTTTTTTTTTTTTAAGGCTTTTTTTGTTTACAAGAGTCTGGGAGTGTAGGGAGGTGGTTCCTCTCCCTGGGGCCTGTGGTTGACTGGGCTCCAGTGAGCTTACTCCAGGGACCCCGGGAGCTGCAGAGAGTCTCCAGAGGCCTTTGAGGTAGTGAGTGACAAACCTCCTACAACAGATCCCTAAGTTGCAAACAGAAGCCAGCATGGGCAAGAGAAACAAAAGCCCAGGCAGGGCTTGCGTGGCTCAGGTGATGGGGTGTTGGGCTCATCTGTAGCCTTGGGGTGTTCACGAGGTCAAGGAGAGGGTCAGCCACAAAGGTACAGAGAAAAACCATCCCAAACTTACTTCTAGACCCCTCGGTGCAATTCTAGTTTGTCCATTTATGCGTTTTTCGATTCACATTGCTTTCCTTTCCGGTTCCACTTTGGGACTTCCTTGAGGAGGTGTGTGTGTGTGTGGGGGGGTGCACCTAAGGATCACTTTCTGGGAGAAAAGGAATTATCCACCACCTCCAAGGCTGGGCTGAGGATCTTTTGTGGGCTAGTCCTACATCGTAGAAAAAAAAAATCCCCTCTTCCCACCCCAGGAGGAGTTCATTTGAATGGGGACACAGGCCCCAGTTGGAAGCCAGCACCACCAACCAAGTCCTTCGTCAGCTTCCTCGCCTGCACAAGGGGGATCTTCGGAGGAGCATCGCAGGGTGGGATCCAAAAGGGTACAACTGTTCTTCTTAAAAGTCAGTGTCTCAGGACAGACTTAAACATAACGTTTTCATGATGATTGAGAGGGCCACTGGCTGTCCCCAGGGAAAAGTAGACTCGGAGTCGGCTGTTTATAGCTGACTCATCTAGCAGGAGGCCAGTGGTGTAACCTTGATGGCTCGGTAACTTTCCTTGACTCACGCAAGTCTCTGGTGCAGATACCCTGGCCAAAGCGTGTCCCGAGCAACGTAGTGATGAGGGGCTGCAGTGCTAGCTCTTTTCATCCAGGGGGTTGGGTGGCAGCAGTGGGGAAGTGAACAGACAGCCCCTCCTTGGCCCCATTTCTCAGACCGAGCCACTGAGCCACCACCTTCAGGAATTCTCTGGTAGATCAACATCAAACCCCGGACACCTAGTCCCCAGCCCCTTCAGCTTCCTTGGTTGCCTCCAAAAAACCCACAAAACTTCTACTGGCATCCTCAGACACTAACCCTCTCCTTGTCACAGTACTGGGAGCAGAGGACCTCTGGATTCAGAGAGGAGGGAGAGAATTCAGGGAGTTGCTACCTGATAAGACCATTCCTACCCCTCCTTCTCAGTCCCAGGGTAAACACCCTGAGCCACCACCCTGCCAACAGGTCTGAGACATGAGTGCATTCTGGGTGCTCATCTTAGCCAGGGCATTGGAGGGTGAATTGAAATGGCTTCTTCACCCTTCTCTCTCTACGCCCCCCCTCCTCCCGGTTTGGAGTGATAGGAAAGTCTCTAGCAATATCAGACGCTGAGGGTGCAGGGCAGAGGAGAGGTGAGGGGCTGGGGTGGTAGCATGTGGTCTCTTTGTATAACTGAGTGAGATCACTGTAGATACTTGGAATCCCAGGTCTGGAAGCCACCTCCAAAGCCATTCACGGGGACCTACCTCACTTTTTGGGTTGGTCATTGGAAGACCATCTGGAGCCAAGTGTTGGTCACTGGGGTGTGACCCCTGGCCCCATACACAGACCACCACTCAGGGTCTGTGCCACCAGGCAGCAAGCCGGAGGCTATCACCGGGGGACCCTCCCCACCACGCCCACTGCTGCTGTAGTTAGAAAACCCACATACTGGTGGGGTTGGAAAAAATAGAAAGAAAGCCCGGGTTTGTTAAAAGCCCCAAATCGATTCTCTACTCCTGCTGCCAGCCAGCCAGGCTAGAGGAGGCCCCGAAGGTTCCCTCTAGGATGCCCAGTTTTCTCCAGCTCCTTGTACTGGTGATGCGGGTAAGGAACACGAGGGGCAAAAAGAGCGGGGTTTGAAGACCTGTGGCAACAGGGCTGGAGGCAGGGCGTTAGCTTGAAGGGAAAGGTGCGGAAGGAGGCAGCGGAGTCATGGGGAGCCTTTTCTGCCCAGGCCTCCTCTCTGGGAAAGCTCCGACTTGTGCCCCGGGAACCCTGCATGGGGAAAACTTACTGGCAGTTATCACCAGGGCAGTCGGGCGTTTCCTAAACTCAAGACCCCAGCAGACTCCGCCACCAGAACAAACCACCTGGGGGCAAAGCACACCTGCCCGCATAGAGCCATGCCCCTGACAGCTTTGCCAATCTCAGGTCCCCCGGGGGGTCAACGTGCCCAGAAGTTGGGAGATTTACTGACCGTCTGCATCAAAGTGTTTCCAGATTTCCAGGAACTGGGATGCAGTCAGCTCGGCCAGATGCAGGTAAGGGGGCTGCTGCTGCGGGCCAGCCATTGCGAGCCGCTCCGGAGATCTTAAGCGTCTCAGCTCTTGTCACTCCGTGCCGCCTGGCTCCGGTTCTCGCGCTGGGGCTGCGCGCCTCGCTGCCTTTATATGCGGCCCGGAGCTGCACCGCGTTGGGCCGCCGGGAGGGGGCGCACGCACTCAGGGAATCGCGCAGGGCGCGGCGCTGCACGGGCGGCGGCTTTCCTGCCTGGGGTTCTTAGGGAACCCGGACGCACGGACGGAGCCTTCGATGAGACTCCTGGGTGCCCGCAGGGGACACCGCAGACTTTTCTCTAGAAATGGGGAGAGGCTGCTCTGCCTCCCTTTCTCTCAGTCTATCCGGAGCACACCCAGTTTCTAGCTGAAGCAATAACATTACCAAGCAGCAAGCCAAGATTTGAATCCAGAACTCTTTTTACACCCTAGTGCTCACTCAAGGGGTGCCAGAATTGCAGGAAAGCAACAGTCTCAAGATTTTACCGTAGGTGGGCAGCTGGGATCTGCACGGTGCAGGGAGGATTCAGGTGGGAACGGGGGAGGTACTCCCTTTTCCCCTCAGGTATCTGTCACCTCCTGAACATGCTCTCGGGACTTTTAGACCTCTGTCCAGGGATGGCAGACTGGAGCCTCTAGCTCCAGCTATGAGCCACACCCACCTAGGGTCGTGGTAGGGACGTGTCTACTCCATCAGGTAGACAACACTGAACTCTGACTCAGGGATGCTCTGAGCTTCACTTAGACAAAACAGAAGCTCCCACAGACGTGAGGACCCCTCAATCAGAGAATCAGCCTCGCGCCAGCCTCGCTCCAGTCTAAAGATCTGCAGCCTGTGCTAGCGTCCTGAACACCTTACCCTCAGAAAGACAGCAGCGCCCGCCCCTAAAAAGGACAGAGATGAGAACTGGCGCTCATTAACATGTGCTAATGAGTGTTAGCTGAGCTGCCTTCGAATGGGAGGGCAAAAGAGAAGGAGGTGAGAATCAAAAGCAGGTCGCTAAGGGTGAGGAGAACCGGGGGAGGGGGTGGAGGGCAGACAGGAGCAGGCTAACTCTTGGGGTCAGGCTGGGGCACCCCTGTGCTAATCTCAAAGTAGGGAAGAAGAGGCAGAAAAAGCTAGCTGTTGGGCCTCTGTAACCCAGCATGCCTTGCTGCCAGGGCTGGGAAATCCCCCAGCTGGAGGCCCCTTGCCTCTAAGAAGGCAAGAAAGCTCAGCGCTAGAGAAGATCAAGCTCCTCAGGTCTGGTTCCTAAAAACAAAACGGAGCAACAAACCTTTCGCAAGCTTGTTTGGATTACACAGCCCTTTTGTGCCTCGCTCTTCTACTCTGTAAAATGGGAGTGTGGGTATTGACGTCTTGGGATGTTCTGAGGATTGCGTACCTTTGCGTTCCTGTCCTTCACGCTGTGGGTGCTTGTGAGCTCTGTTGAGCTTGGCAAGGATTCCTTGATCGGAGAGTACTGTATCCAGTCAGCTTTCTGTCCCTGTGACAAAAAAGAAACCTCGAGAAAGTCAAGTTTAAGGAGAAAAGGTTTATTTCGACTCATGGTTCCGGAGGCTTTAGGTTGTGGGCATTTTTAGTTCATTGTTCATGGGTGATGTCACAGGGAGAATGTCCTGGTGGGAGCCTGGGGTGGAGGAAGGCTCCTTATCATGTGGCCAGGAAGCGAGGCTGGAAGAGAGAAAGAAATGAGACAAAGGAGAGGAGACGCATAGCTGGGACGAGACAGCGCCCCCCCACTGACAACTGAGTCCGAGCCTCCTACCGTTAGCACCACCTTCCAATAATCTATTCATTCATGGCCCCATCAGTGGATTAATCCATAAACGAAGTCTGAGCCCTTACCATCCATTCGCTCTTCCTTCCCCAAATCCCAACTCAAAACACTGATGCCTTAGAGACCTAACACACAAGCCTTTGGAGACTGGTCCAGATTCAAACTCTTCACTTCCTGCATCCCCCGCTGACAGCTTTTGACTTCTGTGCGCCCAAGGGGCTAGGCTCAGTCCCGCTGGCTCCGCCACCCGGCTCTGGGTTCCTTTGAGGTGCCTCCTGTTCCCTCCCAGCCCAGGTCTGCAGGCAGAAGCTGTTTGCTGGCTCTGTAAGCAAGACGGTGTCTGATTCCTTCATCCCAGAGCTGCCAAGGCTAGAGGAAGATGGCTCTGGTTATGACTGCAAGGGGTGAACTGTGAACCCCAAATATTGCATTGGGAGAGACCACCTTGAGGGTCCATTTCTGGGGCCATCTTTGCTTGTCTCAGCCACATGCCCACGGGGAACTAAAGGGTTCAAGCAAGCCCCTTGGTACTCAAACTGAGTTCTGCAAAAGTCACCTAGGTATTAGAAGTCCTTGCTCTGGAGTCAGACAGCTACGAGTTTAAAGCCAAATAACTAATTTGGGAGGCCTTGGGCAGATCATTAAACCTCTTTGAACCTTCGTGAAAATAGAGGTGGTGATAATAATAAGATAGTCTCTCACGATCAAGATAAGGCAAACGATGTAGCCAAGGATTTACTACCAAGAGTCCCCTGCATGCTCAGGGCTAAATGGAAAAGTAGATACAGGTGTTAACATGGGCTAATAGGAAGTTTTCATGATGTCCTGAAAGACTAGCCCTAGCCCACGCCTGGCAACACAGGAGCCAGATTCCTTCAGTCTGCTTAGCTTGCCGAGAATGCCCTCTGTCTCCAACTGAAGCCACTGGCTGTGAGAGGAAGGCTGGGCAGGGTTTCTTTTCTTGCTTCTCTGAGGCGGGAAACCTCTCCAGATCCGAGGGCCACTGTGGGAAGGGGCATTGTGAGCCTGCATGGTCCCAGACAGAATAAGATGAGCAGAATATGGGAATTTAGAGCCCATGTGAAGACAGAGAGAGAGAGAGAAAGAGAGAGAGAGAGAGAGAGAGAGAGAGAGAGAAATCAATGCAAGGGAGATCCAATGGGTTTATCTTAGAGCAGTAACATAGAAACAACGCTTTTCTGCTTGCTTCCCAAGGAGCTGAAACTCACGCAAATATTTTCAAATGTCTGAGGTTTTGTTGTTCCTCCAGGACTTCTGTTGGGCTTCATAGCAGCCATGATGACGGTGATGGTGGCGGCGGCGGATGTTGGTGTTTGTATGTTGTTTCATGAGTGGTTGTGATGTATCATACTTTGTGGCTCTCACAGCTGCCTTTTTAGATGTTCTGTGTAAGATTTGGACCCATCTTCCAAACAAGGAAGCCAGGCTCGGAGGAAACAATACCCTAGTAGGGCCTAGCATGGGGGATGTTAAGGTTACTTTGGCTCCTTTGGGTACCAGGGCCCTTGTATATCAGAAGCTGTGTTCCTGGTAATATCTAGAAAGACACTCCCCAGACCCTGGCCACCAGCACCATGTATAGCATCTCCTTGTATCCACAAGCTATCCGTCGACAGGACTCTTTCTTCCCCAAAAGGGAAGGTCGAAGCTTGTTTTCTTTGTTTGTTTGTTTTTCATCATCATCCCCAGCCCACTGACTGTCACCTCTGAGGGCTGTCACTGACACAAGGTCATGGTAAGCAGGTTTTCCCCCCATGAAGCCTCTGCCCCAGGTCCCCAGGAAGTGAAGAATGTGACTATGAGACGGGATGCCAGAGATGGGATTGGCAAACACCTTGTGGCCCGCAGTGGGCTGCGGCAACTGGCTGCGTTCCTCAGAGCACCCGGCGTTATTTTGGAGCACTTCAAAAACAACTCAGAAGTGCATCCTGGTTCCTCCCTCTCCCTGCAAATGCTTCTTTTAGGTGTTGCCTCTTTGGTCTTTATAATGGTCAGGCCTAGCTACGAGGGCACCAGAGAGCCGGCTTGCTTCCCAGAAAGAAGGATGAAAGGGATGCAGGAGCCCAGCAGTTTCCATGGAAACAGAGGAACCCAGAGGTGGGAGCAGGACTTTTGAGTTACCCAGTCTAAAGCTTGGGATCTTTTGGGGGGGAAAAAATCTCCCCGTGTACAAGGAACCTCAGTCAGAGGGTAGCGACAGGTGGTAGAAGAGCATGATGGGGTGGGGTCAGTAACTGTTAAGTAACCTCTGCTGCAAAAGGCAGGCACATAGGGGCTAGGAGCTCAGGGTCCTGAATTTCGCACTTTTAACTCCTGGATACTGGTAGGTCTGTTCGGTACTAGCTGTGTAACCCCGGGTCAGGTGGTCACACTCTCTGAGCTCCGATTTCCCCATTGATAACATGGGATATATAAGTGTCTCGGGATGTTTCATGAGTTTTAGGGGGGGTAACGTGGGGGGACAAACATTGCCGGGCCTGGCTCTTACTAAGTAAGTTGGGAAATTGGACCAAGGGGTGGGGCGGGGGGGGGGGGGAGTTGTTTCTCATCTAAATAACACATTGATCTCCACCAGCCCAAGTGGTCGCTTCAGGGATAATGGGTGAGGTATCGCATCCTAAAGTGAAAAATGCTGCTGGGACTGGTTGCATCTTGATTTGCAGGTTGGCGTAATGCCGTGACATGAGGCCTTGAATTGCTGTAGCCACCTTGAATACCCCAGTGGAGAATCTAGAGCAGACATGGATGGAAGAGGACAGAGTGGAGACCGAGGATCAGGCCATCCCTACAAAGCAAAGGAAGGACTAAAAGAAGGAGGGTCTAAAAGACATGGGGTCACAGGAGCTTCCATTCTGCTGCTGGATCAAGTTGAGCCTGAAGCATCTTAGGACTTTTTAGTTACACGAGCCAGTATACACCTAGCAGTGAAGCCTTCTTACAGCAGCTTGCTTCCTTTCCTTTCTCCTTCCTTCCTTCCTTCCTTCCTTCCTTCCTTCCTTCCTTCCTTCCTTCCTTCCTTCCTCTACACCCTCAAAAGTCCCAGTTGGTCTAGGAAGACAACAGTTGTCCTCATGGAGCTGGAATTAGAAAACATTTAGGAACCAAGGCTTCTCTCTCCTTGCTCTTAGAGCACCAGGCATGGCCACTCCTTCCAGGTCCTCTGACTTTACTTTTTCCTCCAGTGACAAAATGCTTCTTCTCATAACCTTTCCTGCCACAGACACCAACCTCAAAACCCATAGCTTGTACATCCCTAATAGATGGAGACTCTTGGTTTCCTTAGTCCAACTCCCAACCCTGCCCCAGGGACAAGTCAGGTTGGTGGATCTCACCTTTCCATGGGAGCCATTCACATGCCAAACAGTTAGGCAGGCAGTGGGGCATGCTCAGGGAAACACAAAGGACCCGCAGAGGACCCCAAATTCAGTTCCCAACACCCATGCTGGGTGTTTCACATGTTCCTGAAATATCAGCCACAGGAAAACCAATGCCCTCTTGTGGCCTTTGCCAGCACTGTGCTCCCATGCACATACCCACACCCAGACATACACACAAGTCATAAAAAATAAATGTAAAGGGTCAGATTATACACACACATATATACATATACACATATGCATATCTATCTAATTATGTGTATGTATGGATTTTTAAATATAGGGATTCTGTCACTGTAGCACAAAAATAGCCATAGGCAAATGATTAAACAAAAGAACACAGATCTGTATTAATAAAACATTCCGTGTTAATAAACTGTGTGGTGGTCCATACTTGGCTTGTAGGTTATAGTCAGATGACCCCTAATCTTCAAAAGGAATCTTGGTCCTCCTCAAGATTCTTTTTCCTCCAGGCAGGGCACACTAGGAGAGGCCACAGGAAAGGACCATTGCCACTAGATGTGTGCAGAGGGCTCAGCGCAGTGACCAGCATGGAAGCAGGGAGCCTCTTGCTCCTTCCTTAGGGAATGGCTCTCAGAACTGCTGGATTCCAGGCCCTCCGTGTCAGTCTGGAGAGCCTCTCTGTCTTCCTTGGGCTGCAGCTGATAGCTTCTTTCCAGACCAGGAGACAGGGTGAGTAGAAAGAGACAGAGGCGCAGGTAGATAAAGGCAACACCCAGGCCAAGACGAGAGGAGACACAATAGTAAGCGAACCTGGATCTGTGCGCTAGTGCGAGGCTGGCTTGGCTCTGCTCGGGGTCCTGGCAGGGAGCACCTGGCTTGATTTGAAAACAAATTTGTTCCACTTCCTGCCAGGATGGAACTTCCTGGTGGTTGGGAATTTGGACCTGTATATCCAGGATGGAAAAAGAAAATGTCCCTAGAGGGGCAGTGTCCCACTTCCAGAATTCTCCAGGATGCAATGGGAATATTAAAACAAGACATTAAAAGATAAGGGCTATGTTTCATTCATTCTAGGAGTTTATTTAAGATTTTATTTATTCGGGCTATTAAAAAAATATATTTAGTCACCATCTATACTGTTCCAGGCACTGTACTAGACCTTCAGGGTTTAATTTAGGTTAATAAAACAGAAACTGATGGTCCCTTCAGAAAGCTAAAGCCCAGTAGATAGTTGACTGTAATCTTGCCACTTGGGAGGCTGAGACAGGAGAATTATGAGTTCGAGGACAGATTGGGCTACAAACAGATAAGAGCCCAGTGGGGGAGGCCCTGACCTAGCCAGACTACTGAATGGAATGGTGTGTAGAAATAGAAGCCGGTGAGTCAGAGGGACTGGACTGCAGTAGGGGCGTGGAGTATGTGGCATGTCCCAACCCTAGAGACAGTGACCCTAAAAGAAAGGTAGGGCCAGATCCTACCTAAGGTTTTCTGTTAGGAGCCACCAGGGAGTTGTCTTTGTAAAGGCTTCCTCTGGCCCTCTCTAAGGGGGTGACTGCAGAACAGCATAAGTAGAACCTATAGGTGACCCCTTTCTCGGGGAACAGTTATGCCTTGGACTTAGGAAGGGCCAATGCGTGCGGGCTGAAGGAGTCAGGAGTCTATCGGGGCAACAAATGGGAACTGGCTGAGCTTGGTGGTGGTGGTGGCAACGGTGCACGCCTTTAATCCCAGCACTCATGAGGCAGAGGTGGGCAGATCTCTGAGGTTGAGGCCAGCTTGGTCCTCAGAGCAAGCAAATGGGAACTGGCACTGAAGGGCGTCAGAGGCTGGGGAGAGGGAAACACCCCTTACTACTGGGTGGCCCTATTTGGGAGGGAGAGCCCCAGTTATCTTGGATGCATTGTTTGAGTTCATTCTGAATTAGTCTGCTGTGGATGACGACCATTTGTAAACCTTACGTTGAGCTTACTCCCCTACCAGCATCCTGGGTGGAGGTTGGGATTTTAGAAGGTGATGAGGTCATGAGGACAGAACCACTATGAAGGGGATTAATGTCCTCCTAAGATGATGTGGTGCAAGGGACCCCTCTTTCTTCTCTGCCACGTGAGGACACAAGAGTGTCATCACAAATCGGGACGAAGGTTCCCAGCAGACACATCTGCCGACACATTGACCTTAGACTTCCCAGCCTCCGTGATGGGGAGAAATACATTTCTGTTGTTCAGTCAGTCCAAACGAAACAACGGCATATGTGTCTTTGGTGAAGATACTGTCTAAGAAAAAGAGTGGGCCAGGCAGGGAGACTTGTAGGTTAGGAGCTTGGAGGAGGGTCCGGGGTGGGAGAAGCAAGTTTGGAAACTCATAACCTCCAGGATGTGGCCAGGCGTGCTTATGCTGGGCCTACCCTCTCAGGCCGGGGTGGCTCTCTGTTTTGAGGTCCCTCCAGCCGTCTCCTCTCCATTGGAAGAGCAGAGAGTGCTTCAAGGGTTGGAGGCATCATGGTCTTAATTCTACATCTCTACCCTCACCCACGGAGGAAGGAGCTTTTCTTAAGCTGGACGGGTTGGCAAGCAGTAAAGCTGGCAAGTTTAAACTCTGTCCCCACCCCTGGAGCATGGCAACCCTGGAGGGAAATCAGACCTATGAGGAAACAGAGGGAACCAGTTTCGTTGCCCATGAGACACGTTGGACATCAGAAGAAAACAGGAAATAACCTAGGAACCTGCCACAGAGGGCTTCCAAAAGCCTCTGCCCTGCAGACTATCAAAGCAGACGCTAAGACTTATGGCCAACTGTTGGGCAGAGAGCATGGAATCTTATGTAAGAAGTGGGAAATAGTAAGAGCCAGAGAGGATGGGAACCACACAAGGAGAGCAACAGAACCAGAAAATTTGAACACAGGGAACTTCCCAGAGACTCATACTCCAACCAAGTACCATGCACGGAGACAACCTAGAACCCCTGCACAGATGTAGCACATGACAGTTCAGTGTCCAAATGGGTTACATAGTAATGGGAAGAGGGCCTGCCTCTGACATAAACTGATTGGCCTGCTCTTTGATCACCTCCCCCTGAGGGGGGAGCAGCCTTACCAGGCCACAGAAGATGACAATGCAGCCACTCCTGATGAGGTCTGATAGACTAAGATCAGAAGGAAGGAGAAGAGGACCTCCCCTATCAGCAGACTTGGGGAGGGGCATGCATGAAGAAGGGGGAGGGAGGGTGAGGTCGGGAAGGGAGGAGGGAGGAGCTTATGGGGGGATACAAAGTGAATAAAGTATAATTAATAATAATAATAATAAAAAGAATGGAAATAAAAGGAAAGGGTATCTAATTTAATAAATTAAAAAAAAAAAAAAGCGCAAGCCGAGCCTTCTTCTTGAACCTCCCCTGATCCAGAACAGAGGAAAGGCCCTTGTGTGTGTCACTCACTCATCGTCCTTCCCCGGCTCTTAGCAGTTTGTGCCCATCTGCGCTTAGCGAATAACCATAGAACAAATGAAGGTAGCACAGAAGAATGGAGGGTGAAAAGGTTACAGCGCGTGGAGCCGCGGCCCCTCTGGAAGCTATAGAAATGACCTCTCGTGTGGACGTGGCCAGCTCGGCTCTCGGCCACCAAAGCCTGGGCATTGAGCCTGCCTGGGCTGCCTCAGGAGGGCAGCTGCTCACCCTGCTGGGGGCCATAGCTCCGGCTGGTGAGGAGGAACAGCCTGGCCCGGTCTCTGCCCTCATTCATGATCCCCAGGCCTGGCGTGGGGCCGCTGCTCTGTGCCGCCTTCCTGAGTGCGTCATTGGGAATCCCCTCACAGACAGACTGCGGGAAGGGGCTTAGGGTGAGCGGGCCCCAGCTTGGAAGAGTTCAAACCGGGTGCTTCCTGTACTCTTCGACTGACTGTGATTGCTGAAGGTCAGATCCAAGAGCCAGAAACTTGAGCCCCACTGGGCCACGATGAAAAAATCTGGAAAGAGGAAGGGAAAGAGGGAAGGACGGTGACATGCTTCTGTGGCGGTTGAAGTCAGGCAGGGATGACCCTGACTCCTGTGTCCCCTGCTCCCAGCAGATGTGCATGGCATCCTGCCCAGGTCCTTCAACAGCGTCCAGCGTTCCCCAGCTGCCCTGTCTGTTGGGTGCTGATGCCTGCAGCTGCACCATTCTCTGGAGAATTGTCACTAAGCCAAATGCCCTTCCCACCTCCCATGCAGGAACGCTCACAGCAAATGATTGACAGATATGAGAGGCTAAGGGTTGACCCCTCACCTCAGGAGGCAGAGACCCCACTGGGACCAGGAAAAGGCCAGACTTCCTCTTGGTGTCTTCCTCTGACCATTGTCCTCTCCCTCCTTATTGCTGTCCCTGAGAGCCTTCCTCCTGACACAAGAGAACCTGCTTTGGGCTCTGCTTTCAGAAGTGACTAAGACATTCCCTCAGACTAAAATCCATCTCCCACCACTCATCAGAGCCCAGCCCTTCAGGCTGGGACCTTGGTTTCTGGAGCAGTCATAAATGTGCATGTTTTCACGGCAGGCAGGGCTGTCCTAGCTTGCCGCTGGTGAGTGGCTCCTGAGAAAAGCACTTCGCCCCCACCATTTCTCAGCTGTCCTTACCCTGGGTGAGCTGGACCCTCCCTCTCAGAGCTTCTCTTTCTTCATCTTCACTGCATCAGAAAAACCTGGGTCCTCACCTGACCTTGCAGGGAGGTTTTGAGACTGGGAGAGGCAGCAGAGAAACCAGCTCCAGAGCCAGGCAAACCTGAGTGTTCAGCTCTGAGGCCCTGAGTGTCACCAACTCTCCCCACTCCCTGCCTTCTCATGCATGAGCCTGAGGGGGTTGACAGCACTGTAGTTTGTGCATGTCAGGCCTGGCTTGGTGAATGGCGGCCACGGCAAGAACACATAGTGTCTGGCAAAGACTAAGTACTTGGTAAGATGTGAATGCTGCTCAGTTTATTAACGGGTGCTATGTCTAAGTCAGGGGGTAGTGATAATGTGCTGGTGGGTAGAGGTGCCTCAGAAGCAGATGGACCTCATAGGGCATCATGTGCCAGGTATGGGCTGGGGAGGGACAGACAGGTCAAACCCACCTGAGCTTGCCTCTCGGTGACCTGGTGTGAACTCCTAGGCCAGTGTTCCTCAGCAGCCCTCTGCCGGCAGTGGCTTGCCTGCACACTAGCCCATTCATCACCCTGTCATCGCCTCCGCACTTGAAAGCAGATTCCCCAGGGACAGTGGGCAGAGAACAGCTCTGGAGAAGCCACTGGTTTCCTGCTGGCCTGGGTGTTTGCAAAAGAGCTCGTGGGGGTCTCTGACCCCTTCCAGATGTTCTCCAGAGCATCAGAGACTGGCTTCTGCTCTGTGCTGTTCTCCCCACTCCCATCTCTTTTCAGCAACTGTCCATTTCAGGTCTTGGGACTTTCTTAACACCGGGCTACTGCAGCGGGAAGGATCTGACGAATATGTTCATGCAAAGGTGTTGGTGACTTAATGTATCGCACCCTTTCTCCCAGTAGGTTGGACTAAGGGAATGTGGATTTGAGTAGCAGAGCTGGAAGAACTGTGGAGCGTGTGTGTGTGTGTGTGTGTGTGTGTGTGTGTGTGTGTGTGTGTGTGGTGGGCGTGTTGTAGTCTCAAAGGATAGACGCTAGATTCTTCTGGACCCAGAACCAAAAGAAAAAAAACAAATAGTTCTTCCTTAGTTCTTTCTTTCTTTCTTTCTTTCTTTCTTTCTTTCTTTCTTTCTTTCTTTCTTTC
>NW_026596034.1:26191086-26285106 GCF_907164565.1 Psammomys obesus
TTCTTTCTTTCTTTCTTTCTTTCTTTCTTTCTTTCTTTCTTTCTTTCCTTCTTTCAACACAGGATTTCTCAGTGTAGCCCTGACTGTCCTGGAACTCATTCTATAGGACAGGCTGTCCTTGAACTCAGAGATCCACCTATCTCTGCCTCCCAAGTGCTGGGATTAAATGTGTGTGTCACCAACCTGGTGACAAATAGGGTTCTTTGGGGACCCAGCCACCAAGGACAGATTGATATGAACTCAAGACCCCTCTGCAACATCAGGCTTCTTGGATAAACCGGATAATGCTGGAGGGAGTCTATGACCAAGTTACAACAATGGGTACCACTGTCTGGAGACCCAGGACTCAGGAGGTCAGCCCTCTTCCTTGTCTTTGGCCTTGAGGCCTGGTGGCAGTTGGCTTTGTGCTTCTAGTGGCTTTGCCTTGCAGATCTCAGAGGTTCTGGGTACTTGGTATTTTGTTTTCCCCCAAGTCTGGAGTTGAGGGTCAGTCTGTGATGGAGAAGAGGCCCAGCTCAGCCCCTGTAACGTGGCTCAGCACTTCAGACCCCAACTGGCTGAACAGATGCCCACCTCTGGTCTTTATTCTGCAACTGGTATTCCAACCAGAACCACAGTGGGCTTCGCACAATGCCAACCCAGCTGCAGAGGCCCCCATGGAGATCTGGTGCTCCTTTCTCTGAGGTCTGTTCTCTGCAAGGTTTTCCATCCCCAGGCATTCCCCAGCAGTGTCTTAGTGAGTGTCTCCTGGGAAGCTGGTGCCCGCACCTGGCCAGTGTGATCTCATTTACTTCTCAGATGCAAAGTGGGCATCACCTACTTCCTGCTTCTAGGAGGGTGTCAAGGAGCATACGCTAATACACTGAAGTGCTTGGCACCCTGTCTCCTGCCTGATGAGCTTCATTAATGGGAACAGCTACCAACATCCAGGGCAAACTCCATGTGCTGTGCCCAAGTCCCCTCCAGGCCCTGCCATGACCCAGATTTGTGGGGTTTTCATCTTCTCATGTATACTGCCACCTTCTTCCAAGACTGTATGAGTCTCGTTACCTAGAAAAGATCTGGTGGGGTCCTTGGGATCAAATTGGAGACTCTTAAGATCATGAAACCACAAACTTGCTTGGTCTGCTGTATCTGTCTGCTTCCCTCTCTCCCTTGCTTGTTTCTCTCAGCAGCATTTCCTTGATATGTCACTTGCAGCCAAATTATCATCTCAAGTTCTGCTTCTGGAGAAAGCAGAATTAACCCTGAAGTGGGTTAATTAGGCTTCCTATAAAGGGCCAGGTAATAAACATTCCAGGCTCAATGGGCTATTTTGTCATCTCTATCACAGTGACTCAGTTTTACCACTTGTAGCTTAAAGGAAGTTGGAGCTGTGATGTAAATGAACGTGCATAGCTGTTTTTCAATAAAACTTTATTTGTAGAAACATGACCAGGGCCAGATTTAGCCTGAGGGCCATAGTTTGCTGACCTTTATCTGAGGACAACAATCTTCTGTAGAAGCCTGATGCTCTAATTTATGCCACTGCTCATATATGAGAACATGGAGTATAGAAAGGCTACGCACTCACGAATAGTAAGACCAGTAGATTGGCTCTAAAGTCACCACACTGAAATGTCCCCTGCAGCACGGGTTTAGTCAGGTCCAGTCAGTGTCTCTGGGTGGCAGAGAAGGGGTATTGTATTAGTTAACTTTTCTCATCATTGTGACCACATAGCTGGTAGGCAGCAACTTAAGAGAAGAGGGGTTTGTTTGAGGGGGAACAGTCCATCATCCATGCGGGGAAGGCATGACTGCAAGAAGATGAGCAGCTCCATGGAGGATGGTCACGTCGAGTCTGTGGTCAGGGGGCAGAAAGTGACAGGAAGTGGGTGGGGCTAAGAAACTTCAAGGCGTACCTCCAGCAGCCTCATTCCTTCTGCTAGGCCCAACCTCGAGCCCCATCCACAGCTGAGGGGGCCAAGAGTCCAAACACACGAGCTTTGGGAAGACGTTTCACATGCAAATCCCAACAGGGCTGGCCCTGGTCATGATGCACCCCACCTCCATTTTTAGAAAGAAAGGCTTCATATAGATGGATGATGGTATTTTCCTCTAACGTCCTGAGTAGTTTTGTTGCCTTCCTGAAGCACTAGGTAACTGGGCAGGGACTCCTGCAATCTTTTCCTAAGCTGATGTGTTGGAAAGATTTTTAAAAACAGCACCAGGACCTTTGACAAAGTGCAGGGCTAATTATTCTGATGCTTTGGTACCCTGCTCCATATGAAGTCTGTGTTGGAAAGGGAGGGAGGTACCAGCAGGCTTTGAGTTTCCTAAGCTTGGACTAAGGAGCTATTCTGCTACAGTCTCCAACCCAAACTTGACTTTGATGGGCTTGGAAACAAAACCTACCTTTCCATCCATGTCGAGGACTAGAGGAATCCAGTCCTTTCCACCCATCTTGTGACCTGCTAACAACAAGGCTTTCTGACCAGGTCTGTGTGCTCACACACATGCACACACAAAAGCACAAACACATATATGCGCGTCTTTGAAAAAAAAAACACAAAATAAAACACAAAAAAACAAAACAAAACAAAAAACCTCCTTTCTACTCATTGTAGTAAATGCTTTAAATGAAAAGAAGAGCGTCCCTCAATCTCAACTCTAGAGTTAGCCTTTAGCCATGGTTTTTGTCCTCCTTGACTTCCTTTGCCTCTGCGAATATTTCCATATTTGTGTGTGGTCGTGTGAACTTGCTTAGGTTCAGTGAGATCTGCTGGCAGTTTTCCGTGCCTGTGTACTGTCCTATGAAGCCTTTAAAAGCTCCAGACAAGCTACATTTCTGGCTTCCTCTTCTGCCAGTGCCCTGTCATTGCGGAGAAGCTATTGCATCTATTATTTTCAGGCATGCAGCATTTACCCGCATTTCTTAGATGAACAGAGAAGCTATTTCTATGCTGCTTTCTTGGCTAGTTTATGTTTTGTTGTTGTTGTTGTTGCTTTGTGTTTTTGTCCTTGTGTAACTGGGCTTGGGAGAAGTTTGGGGAAGTCAGGACTGTTTGGAGCTGCTCTACAGAACTCTTAAGACATTATAAGAAAGCAAGTATAGACACAGGTTCATGGCCAGTGGTTTGAATCCCAGGAACTAACGCAGGACACTGGCAAGACAGGAGACTCTGTGATGTGGGCTATATCAATGGTATGATAATGACATGACTCCCTGTCGCCTCACTGACCTGGTCCCTTCCCTGTCCTTACTCTTCCTCCATAGCCTCACCCACGGAACACACCAGTAGGTAAGGCCCTTTACCCCTTGTTTGAAAATGGAAATTGTTCTAATGAATGAGCTTTGCATGAGAAGCTCTAAGCTTCCTGTCTCAGCTCAGCTCCCACCTGGAAAACAACCGGATTCCTCCTCCCCAGTCTGGTGCCTCTGCAGCCCTCCTCGCATGCCTGCTCTCATCCGTTATTAAGTTGCTTTCTAATTCTGCTTCCTAACCAGCTTCCCGGACTGAATCTATTGGTGGCCACAGGGACTTGGCGTCTCTCGGTGCCTTGCTTGTCCAGTGGGAGAATCAATAGCAGTACATTGAGCACCGTGGGCATCAGCGCAAATATCTTTGGGGCAGCCCATTTGCTCATTGTCACCAGGTACCTCGATGTGAGGACCTAGGCTCCATCTCTCAGGGCCAGGTCCTGTAGATGGTTTCTGGACAGAGCAGCCTTTGTGTCCGGGGAAGCGACATCTCCGCGAGGGAGAATTTCAATTGGACAGTGGCTGCCATGGCAACCGATACTTGTTAGAAGTTGCAGGACTGAGCCCAGGCCGGGCCAGGTACATTTTAAGAGGCACTTTTCTGATCCTGCAGGGTTCTGGAGCTTTACCAGCAAGTGCTAACTTTGCCCAAGGTTCCCCCAACCCACACCAGCACTCTAGCATGGAAAGGGATTAAGGCTCTTCCGCTGTCTCCAGCTTCCCCTCTTAGATTTGAAGCAGGCTAAGGTCTTCTTTGGCATGCCAAGGTTATAATATTGAAGAGAGGGCAAGCTAAAGCGGAAAGAGGAAAATCAGTCTCGCTTTTGGCACTTGTCCACAATTTTCCAAGTAGCCACCCAGGCTCACCCTCTCAAGCTTTGTTAAGGGCAGATTTGGTTTCGCATTGCTTACAAAGAACTGTTTGCAACCCCACGGCGGCTCAGGTTGTGCCTACGTCCATCCAGGCCACATGCACATAGCTTCCTGAACTACAAAACATGGTAAGGGATGAAACAACAACAGGGAAAGGGCAACGCTTCCCACACTCAAAAAATCCTTTGGTCTTAGTGTACAAAAGGGACTTGTAGCAGCCAGGAAAGGACGGGAGAGTCTAAAGAAAGCTTCCTTGGGCTGTTGGAGGGAGAAGCAACTAGTGTAGCGACACCATGGGTTCATCGGAACAAGAGATTACCTTCTGCTTCCTGGACTAGTCTGGGAAAGGGAAAGGGGTGGGGCCAAAAGTAGTGGGTGTGGCCAAACTCCTTAGCTGAGAGCAGTGAAAGTCCAGAAGCCACAGTGATCCTGGGCAGCAGAGTGAGGTTCCATGTTGTGGATGTGGTGTCACAGCCAGCTAGAGAGCTACTGGCCCCGATCAACCATGCTGTGGTCAGTGTGAACCGCGCTTAGCAGCCTTCTTGGAGAGGCAGCAGGGGGAAGGGCAGGGTGATGGCTGAGTCCAAGGAGGTGACAAGCGCCAGATTATATTCAGAACCCTCCATGCTCCTCGGATTGTACAGCCACATTGCAGGGAAGAGAAATTTGGATGTCCTCATTTCAGTCAAGATTTAGCGTCTGTTCTCTGGTGTGGCGAGGGATCAGAATAGAGATTAAGTTGTATTAAAGAAAAATAAGGTCATGTTTCTTGTAGCTGTGTATCTTGGAGGCAAGATTTATTCCCACAACAAATTGCTTTAAGAGTCTCAAAAAAGAAACCAGATTGGGTGTTGTTGCTTTATGTTGTTTGCGCCATCAGGGCTGCTACCCAGAATCCCCTGGGAGCTCTGCAAAAACCCCATGTGTTTGGGCCCTGCTTTCTGTCATGTTTTTACTCTTGACGTTTTTCGCTCCTGTGCACAGCTTTGGCCTGACTTCCTCCACGCTTGATTGCAATTTCGCAGAATGCTTCTGCATATTTCTGTGACTGATTCTTCCAGACTCAGAGAAATCAGTGTTCTCCGGGCAGGGCAGGCCTATGCTGGATGAGTTGATGATATGTTAGCTTTCTGTGACAAAATACTTGAGAAAAATTAGCTCAAAAGGATGAAGGCTTTATTTTGGCTTTTAGATTTCAGTCCATGCTTGTCTAGCCCTTTGCTTTGGGCCTGTGGAGATGCAGAATGCTACAGCAAAAGTGCAGATGAATCTGATTGTTTCATGGTGCCAAGGAAGGGATGGAGGGATGGAGGAATGGAGGGAAGGAGGGAGGGAGGAAGAGGAGGGAGAGAGGGAGAGAAGGAGAGAGAATCTGAATATAATCCTCAAGAGTACACCCAATGATTTCTTTACATCAACTCTAAACACCCCCTAAGTTTCTGCAACCTCCTGACAGTGAAACTAACCAGGCACTATGGCTTTGTGGGAATGTAGCACTCAGACCATCACTGCGGGAGCCTTAGTGGGTTTGCCAATTCTTGAGAAAAGGTTCCCCTCTTTCCCTATTTCTTTGTGCATTAAATGAGTCAAACCCCTCTCTTGTAAATAACTCCGAAGGAAGGCTCTTAAAAGAAATGCCTAACCACGCCGTTTGCTTAGACGCCTCCATGATTACAGTATAAAAGGGCATGTCTTTCTTTGCCACTTAGCAAGAAGTTTAAAATTCAGTGGCGCACGCCTGTAATTCCAGAACTTTGGGAGGTAGACGCAGATGAACCTCTGTGAGTTCAAGGCCAGCCTGGTCTACAAAGTAAGTCCAGGACAGCCAGGGCTACTCAGAGAACCCTCTCGAAAAACAACAACAATAACAACAAATCGTGTCTTTCATTATAGGCTTATTTGTATTGATTATATTAACAAAGCAGTGTACCAGTAACTTTCAAAAAGCAAATTCTCTGTGGGTGGTGGGAAGAAACAGGAGGAGGGACAGACGTGGACTTTTCCATATGTACCTTTCCTGTAGGTTTGACTTGGTGGCAGTCTAAATGATTACAGCACAATTTACTGAAAAATATGGATAATCTGTGAAATTTGGAAAGAAATGCGACACAAGGGAATGACACTAAGAAAGATTATTTCAAATGATTTTTAAAACAGTGATTTAGGGGTTGCGGAGATGGCTCATCGGCTTAAGGGCTTGCTGTGTAAGCATGAGGGATGCAGTTGAGATCCTCAGAACCCAACCACATGACGAGAGCTGGAAATGGTGGCCCATCTGCAACCCCAGGGCCCAAAAGGGAGTCCTTTCATCAACATGGCTAGTTAGCCTGATATACGCATATAACTAGCATCATGCCCACATGCCCACATACATGCTCAAACACTCAGGCACTCAGGCACTCATGCACACATACCCCAAAGGCACGTGAAACCCTCTACGGTAATTTAAACTGCACACTTGTAGTAGAATATATCCCAAGAACAAAATGTCTAAAACCAAACTTCTTTCAGTAAACATTTCATTACAAATGACATTACTATTTCTGTTAGTCATTTTCTGTCACAATAACAAAATGCCTGAAACTGGGGGCTGTAACAGCCCTGCAGAGACTTTTGGGAGGTAAGCCACATATAAACATAGAATAATTTTATTATTTTACAAATATCACATACACACACACACACAAACACACACGGGCATACCCAGAGTACACTGGGAAGGTGCAGAGAGGCGAGGGAGAGACTGTATTTCCTCCATAAAGGCTTAGAAGTAATGAATAGCTCCATAGCAACTAGGAGCCCAGAATTCAGTTTATATCCTCTAAGTCTCGTTTCCCACAAAGGGGTCATTTCCACAAAATGGTATGTGTGCAACTCATTTTGATCCTGATTTGGATGAACAACTGCAAAGTTGCTGCTTATGAAATGATGGGGAAACTTGGAAGACCAATGTGATGGCAGCAAGGGATGATGGGGACCATGTTTTAACTGTGGCTTAAAGATGCATTATGTATTTAAGATATATGCTGCAGTTTTCACTTCAGAATAGTCCCAGTTGGAGGGGGGACACACTGAATGAGCACGGGAGGAAAAGATGGCTATGTGTTGGTCAGCAGAGTAGCTGGGTAAAGGTAACGTGGGTATTATGCCATCGTCTGTACACCAACAGATGGTTGACAACTTTAGGATATTTTTAACGAGAAGGAAAAGAAAGAGAAGGGGAGCAGAGGGAAGACATCCCACGGGTCTCCCAGTGGAAGGCTTCTTGTCATGATGAAGCCCACGCAGTTCCACAGAGAACGGCCACCTCCCTCCACCCCAAAGTCATGCTGTCCACAGGGCCGAGAAACACAGGGCCCCAGAAGCGGTTGGTTTGGAAGCTGCGGCATTGAGTTGGATAGTCTATTTGGAAGCAGCTGGCTGAGCCGGGATGGTGGAAGGGCAGCTCGAGCCTGGCACAGCACTGCGAATGAGGGACTAGAGCACCGGTGGGTCCTCTCTCCTGACCATGGCTTTAAAGGAAACGGCTCCAGCTCCCCCTTGAAGGTGGGGCACCACTGATAGGGTCCCAGCCACGCAGGTATCAACTAAGTCGGCCTCTTCAGGTCTTTGTGAAATTTTAAGCCGGAACTTTCTGGAACTTTCCACCTCTGGGACCATCCCCACCCTCTTGTTGCTGGTTGCCCACTCTACTCAAGAATGACCTTGAACTTCAGTCCTTCCTGTATCTCCCAAGTCCTGAAATTACAGGCAGGCACTACCACATCCAGTGAATGTCAGGAGTGATTGAGCCCAAGGTTCTGTGCACACCGGATAAGCACTGTACCAACCGAACTGCTGCTGGTCCAGCCTGAAAATGTTCTTGAGAGTGCAGTGTTGATAGAAAAGAGTCGACTCCAACAAACTACAGACTATAAAAAACAGCATAGTTTAACAGAATAAAGAAGTTTCACAGGATTCAACTTCCTTGTTAGACACTCATGACATGGTGATAGTTATATGTTTATTCTTCAGCTTACTAAGGTACAAATGTATGTTTTAAGGGTGTATTTATTTATTTATTTATTTATTTATTTATTATTTTTTGAGACAGGGTTTCTCTGTGTAGTCTTGGCTGTCCTGGAACTTGCTTTGTAGACCAGGCTGGCCTCAGACTTACAGAAGTCCTCCTGCCTCTGCTTCCCAAGTACTGGGATTAAAGGCAGGCGCCACCACCGCCCAACTATGTCCTTCTATTTTATTTTAAGTATTTTGGCTTACTGTGTGTATGTTTGCCTGCATGTATGTATGTATGTGCACTACATTTGTGCCTGGTGTCCTTGGAGGTCAGAAGAGGGTGACCTGGAACTGGAGCTGTTATATGGGTGCTGGGTTCTCTCCCTGAGCAGTAAGTTCTATCAACCACTGAGCCGCCTCCCCAGCCCCGAAATGCCTCTCTTTCAGGGTTGGATGGGAGAAGGAAGACAAGATTTTACTATGTGGTCTCGGCTGGCCTGAAACTTTCTATGTACACCAGTCCTGGAAGTCACAGAGATCCTCCTGCCTCTGTCTCTCTCTCTCAAGTACTGGGGTTGGCCACCACAGCCCAGCCTTAAGATGTCTTTTTAAATGTTGTGCATTTGGCTCACTGGTTAAGAGCACTTGCTACTTTCACAGAGGACCTGGGTTTGATTCCCGCCTACAGGTCAGCTCACAACCACCTGTAACTCAAGTTCTCTGGAATCCAGTGGCCTCTTCTGGCCTCCATAGGTACTGCATACACATGGTACACAGACATACATGCAGGCAAAACACCCGTAAACAAAATAAGAGTTTAAAAAACTGATTTAAAATGCTATGTGCTTTGTAATATAAATCGTATACTATAAAAGAAAAAAATGCTGCCAAGTACATGAAGAAGCTCAAAATAGAAGCAACTCGTCTGCGACTGCACTGCTAAAGGCACCTGCTGTCAGCCCTTCGGGGTGGATCTTTCAGGGGGTTAGGCTTAGTGGTTAAGAAGATGATCTCTGAGGGCTCGGGAGGTGGCTCAGCAGTTAAGAGCACCAGCTGCTCTTCTGGAGAGATAGAGTTCGGTTCCCAGCACCCATAGCATGCAGCTCACGGCCTCCCGTAACTCCGGCTCTGAGGTGTCTGAGGCCTCATGTGCCCATAATCCACATGTAGACACATACATACGCCTGCATGCAATTAAAAATCATGAAAGTCTTTCAGAAGATGATCTTAAAGCAGGTTTCAGATCCTGGCATGGCCACTAAATCAAAATGTGCCATGCGGCAAGGTACTCCCATTCTCTCAGCTCCCCATAGTCCTTACCTTTGCAGAGTAAGTGATCGTACCCACTCAGACACCTTCTCCAGCCCCGTGGGGTTTGGATTTGAAGGCAGTCCTTTTGTTTCAGAAGCCCTCAAGCCCTAGTTGCAAGGCATACGGGCTCTTGTTTCCATCTGATAACTTAGAAAAGGACACACTAGGAGACTTTAAGTGACAGCAGCATCAGGACACAAGCTCCCAGCCCTCTCATCACTGAGCTGATGACTGGGACCTTTGAGCTCATGCATTCTGAGCTGGTTGGTGCTGTACATATTACCCCTAAGTCTCTGCTCTCGCCACACAGCTTCCGCCCTGGAGATGTCAAGGCTAATCAAGACCAAAGGAGGGTCCGTGAAGCGGGTGAAACAGGCTGCAGACTTAGCAGGTGATGAGGAGAAGCATCTTTTGATTTGTGAACTGGACCCCTTTGATCTGAAAATCAACAAGAGTCAATGAGTTAGACCCGAGGAAGTCTTTCCCTACCAGGCCCTCTACGGTGGCTCTTGAACTTGCCACAGTCCTCCAGCCTTGTGACTCCCTCTTGAATTCCCCTTCAGTCACCTCCACGGAAAGTGGGCATCAAGTAGACTTTTTATTCTGTGAATGCCGAGCAAGCGTGTGTGTGTGTGTGTGTGTGTGTGTGTGTGTGTGTGTGTGTGTGAGAGAGAGAGAGAGAGAGAGAGAGAGAGAGAGAAAGAGACCCCCTTGGGTGATTTCAATAGCTCTTCCCCACTGTTCCGCAGCTGCAACTGTCCTTGAGTCTCAGCTGTAGGAAGAAGGCCTGGATTTAATAGGTCTTTACTGCAAATGTCAACTAGACACTAACAAAGCCTCCTGGAGCGTCCACAGGGAGCACAGCCCCGCCATTTCAAGACTCCACAGCCCAGTTCAAGGGCTGAGCACAGACTCTGACCAGCCAGGAGTTTAGGGTGACTGTGTTTCTGGGACGTTATGCAGCTCCCAAGTTTGAGCAGAAGGTATCAGAGGGCAGCTTGTGTGGCAAGTGCTTTACCTATGGAGCCGTCTCCCCAGCACAGAGACACGAATTTTACGTGACTCTTGATCTCTTTCAGAGTCAGCTAAGGCCAACTCATGAGGAAGCACCTGGCACTCAGTTGGCATTGTAGCAAATCATCATGAATGTAGGGATGTAAAACAACAGAAATATTCTTTATATCATCTCAGAGGTGAAAGCATAAAAATCAGTAAGGGGTCAACAATCAGTAATGGCTAGCACGACACTAGTATGGTGGGAGACCATTCTTTCTGGCCACTTCTCACCCGTAAGTCCAGACAGGCTTTCCTGGCTTCAGTGTAGACCTTTCTATTTCTCATTATTCCAAGGCTTTGAACTCTTTCATCTGGCATTTCAGTAAGAAAAGGAGGCTTTATGAGATCTTTGGAGTGACTCAAGATAAGAAATGAAAAAAATAAATGTTTGCCTATCATAAATGAGTTTGGCTATCTTAGCTCGTTTGGCTCAAGTTTCTAGAATATTCTCTTCCACCCTACCTGTTGGAAGAATCCTTAGTAATGTGTGTCTATTATTCAGGAATTGGGTTATTTCATTTTTTTTGTGTGTGTCTATGATCATCAAGGTGTAGGGATGTAGCTTTGGAAGAGACAGATGATAAAATGACAAAAGGAATTATTGGAGGGGGTGGTGATTTGTGTGTGTGTGGGGGAAGTAAGGCAGATTGGATGCTGCCAAGAAGTATTGGTCATTCCTACAGGGTTTTTGTGTGCATTTCTATTGTACCTATAACACAATGCCATAAACCTAGTGGTTTAAAATAATAATGCTGTAGTTCTGGAAAAAAAAAAAAAAAGACACCCCAAATCATTTCCACTGGACTAAAAGTCAAAGTGTCACCAGCAAGATTCCCATTGGAGGGTCCAATGGGGAGAATTTATTTCCTCGCCTCCCTCAGCTCCCAGATTCTAGATGCCGTCTTCAACCCATAGCTTGTGGCCTTTTCGTCCTCACATCAGAAACATGGTACTTATCTCTTACAAGATACTTATCTCTTACAAGAACCACCGGGCCCACCTGGAGAACTCGGGGTTATTCCTCCTTCTCCCACTTAACTTACATGAAAAGACGCTCCTTTGTCATAGGAACTGACATACCCACACATTCTTAGGCTTGGGAGAGCACCACTGTCTTCAAGAGGGTATTAGTCACCTCGGCAAACCTACAGTTCTTATCCAGTTGAACCCGGTAAGTCCCAAGCTGTGACTTGTGGAACAATGGCAGCCATTCACGTAAACCAACTCGCCCAATTCTTAGCGTGCGCTTGTCACAGAGACCGATGGCTATGGACAGACTCTTCCTAGCGAGAGCCCATACGCCCTTTGTTTCTGCCCACTGTCCCTGTTCCTCTCTGGCATGGCATCCAGGCTTGCCATTTGACATTAGGTGTCACATCTCTTTCAGGTTCCTCTGGTGACCATTGCTCAGGATTTACCCCACTTCCGATGTCCTTGAAAGTTTGGAAAGTGCTGATCAAATATTTTGTAGACCGCCTGTCAGTTAAGATTTGTCTGCTGTTTTCTCATGAGAGGGTTATAGACTTTGAACAGGAAGCCTCCAGAGACAAAATGCCCTTCCCTTCCCATCCCATCCTTTCAACAGTACACGCTGTCAGTATGACCTTTATGCGCAAGCTTAGTTTGAGTAGAAGGAATTGTTTCTTAGGTGTTTCTGCTACAAAGTCTTGTTTTTTGTTTTGTTTTTTTTTTTTAATTTTATTTTTTTCTTATCAGTTACATTTTATTAACTCTGTATCCCAGCCGTGTCCCGATCCCTCATTCCCTCCCAGTCCCTCCCTCCCTCCCTCATCTCCACCGTGCCCCTTTCCAAGTCCACTGATAGGGGGGACCTCCTCCCCTTTCATCTGATCCTGTTTTATCAGGTATCTTCAGGACTGGCTGCAAAGCTCTCCTCTGTGGCCTAACAGGACTGCTCCTCCCTTGGGGGGTGGGGAGGCCAAAGAGCCAGTCATTGAGTTCCTGTTAGAAATAGTCCTTGTTCCCCTCACTATGGGAAACCAATTGGTTACTGAGCTACCACAGGCTACATCTGAGCAGAGGTTCTAGGTTATATCCATACATGGTCCTTGGTTGCATGTCAGTCTCAGAAAAGACCCTGTGCCCAGATATATTTGGTCCTTGTGGAGCTCCTATCCTTTCCTCATCAGACTAACTCCCCTTCTTTCTTATGATTCCCTGTGCTCTGCCAAAGGTTTGGTCATGAGTCTTTGCTTTGAAAACACTGCTAGTTAGAGTCTTTCAAATGCGCTCAGTAGACTCCTGTCAGACGTTCAATGCGTATCCCATCTGTCTTTCTAAACGAGGATTAATCATCTTACCCCATGTCCGCTCTCTTGATTATCTTTTTTTTAGGTGTACAGATTTCATTATGTTTATCACATCTTATAGGTCTATATAAGTGAGTATATACCGTGTTTGTCTTTCTCCTTCTGGGATATTTCACTCAGGATGATCTTTTCTAGATCCCACCATTTGCCTGCAAATTTCATGATTTCCTCCTTTTTGATTGCTGAGTGGTATTCCATTGTGTAAAAATACCACAATTTCTGTACCCATTCCTCCGTTGATGGACATATGGGTTGTTTCCAGGTTCTGGCTATTACAAATAAAGCTGCTATAAACATGGTTGAGCAAATATACAAAGTCTCGTTTTTATTTTGTTTTCTTTTTTCCATTTTTTTCTTTTTAAAGTTATTATCAATTTATTTTTTCCTTAAACTTATTTTCATAATTTATTCACTTTACATCCTGATTGTAGGGCCCTCCCTTATCTCCCAGTCCCACCCTCCCTCCCTCTTCCCCCTATTCCTCTCCCCTAGTCCTTAGAAATGGGAAGCCCTCCTCCCCTACCATCTGACCCCAGCCTACCAAGTCACATTAGAACTGCTTGCATCCTCTTCCTCTGTGGCCTGGCAAGCCACACCCCCTCCCTCCAACCAGGGGGAAGTGATCAAAGAGTGGGCAACAGAGTCCATGTCAGAGGCATCCTCTGCTCCTCTTACTAGGGTACCTACATGGAGACTGAGCTGCTTACTGGCTATATCTGAGCAGGAGTCTAGGTCCTCTTCATGCATGGTCCTTGGTTGGTGCATCAGTCTCTGCAGTCCTCCCTGGGCCCAGATTTGTTGGCTCTGTTAGTCTTCTTATGGAGCTCCTGTCCACTCTGGGTCCTTCTATTACCCCAGTCTTTCCTATGACTCCCTGTGTTCTGCCCAAAGTTTGGCTGAGAGTCTTAGTATCTGCTAAGATCACCTGCTGGATGGAGTCTTTTAGAGGACATTTATGGTAGACTCCCATCCTGTTCCATTTCTTCAGCCTTTTCTAGTGTCTATTCTATTTGCCTTTCTGAATGAGAATTAAGCATCCTCTCTAGGGTCCTTCTTGCTATTTAGCTTCCTTAGGTCTATGGATTGTAGTATGGTTATTCTGTATTATATGGCTAATACTCGCTTATAAGTCAGTACATTCCATGCATGTCTTTCTGGTTCTGGGTTACCTCACTCAGGATGATCTTTTCTAGTGCTATCCATTTGCCTGCAAATCCCATGATTTCCTTGTTTTTAACAAATGAGTAGTATTTGTGAAAACTTGTACAAGCACTTTGGAAATCAATCTGCTAAGTGACTTATATGAACATTCCCATTCAATGCCTGTTAAATGTAATAATAGTATAGGGATAGATGTCACAAAAAGTTCTGCGATGCAAGTATCAGCATTAGGGAACGGAGGCCTGGAGAGGGTAAAGGCATCCTAGCTAAGGCCGGAAGCGAGTGAGGGGCAGATCTAGATTCTAGATTCTTTCAATGCCAACATCCATAGTGCTTGTCAGGGCGTTCCTTTTAAATCCCTGGGGCGTTTCCTCTTATCTTCTCTTTATTTGCTTTTCTCCTTTTTGTGGAAAAGGTGCTTTCTAGTTGGGTAGACACTGGCGTGTCTGTAGGAAGGACTGACAGATGAGAAAAGGTAGACCCCTCGGCTTCTCCGGAGCTGCACCAACCAGGCAATAGCCTCTGACGACTTTGAACTGCTTCTCCTCTCCAGGAGATGGTCATATATATATTCATCTCTCTACTCCTTCTCTTCATCCGTCCATCCCAGAAGCATATAGAGCACCTGGCAGATGCTTGGGGTGCCGTGAGAAACAAAGTGGAGATGCTTGTAAATCTTACCTCCTTCTTGAATACTTTTGAACATAGATGGCCAATTCCATGATGGGAAGTGACAGAGGCTTATCACAGTCCTCTGACCCCAGCAATGTCTCAGTTAGGTCTCTGTTGCTGTGATACATCACTGAACAAAGCAACTCAGGGAAGAGAAGGTTTATTTGGGCTTAGAGCTTACAGTCTGTAGTTCCACTACGAAGGGGCAAGAGCTCCAGGCAGGAACTGACACAGAGACCATGGAGGAATGCTGGTTACTGGTTTGCTCCTCATGTCTTGCTCAGCCTGCTTTCTTATCCAACCCAGGTCCAGGACCTGGCCAGGGATGGCATGACCCTGGCCAGACCCTCCCAGACCAATCACTAATTAAGAAAGTGCCCTACAAGCTTCCCAACAGGCCAGTCTGATGGAGGCATTTTCTCAATTGAGGTTCCCTCTTTCAAGATTACTCCAGCTTGTAGCAAGCTGACAGAAACCTGACCATCACAGGCAAGTAATAAAAGTGGGTTTGCTATAGTTTGAGTAAGTGGGCAAGTTAACTCTAACTTCTGAGGTTTACCTAATAAGCACAGTCGCTTCCCACGTTGAGCCAATCATCCTGAACACAGCATTGGCAATAACTGCACTTTCTCAAGAAGAAAATGGGAGAGAATACTTTGCTGTGAAGGCTTTCAATTTTAAGTTATGGGCAATTGCCTTCCTGTGTATCCCTCCTCCATTTTTGAGTCTGATCCAATTTATGGGTTGTCAGTTTGCAAATTTTGCTTTAAAGTAATCCAGTTAATTAAGTAAGCATGGCAGTTCTATGCTTTTCTAATTAATAAGTAAACTACTCTTTAACATCATCTGCGTTACACTTTGGCCTTTAAAAAAATTTGAATTCTGTGTCCCAGTCCTTCAAATATCAATTTCTCTGAAACATGCTTTATGGTTATTGACATGTCTAAGGAGTGTATGAATATGCATACATTTAGATTGAGCCCAGTGGATATTAAATTCTAAATGCTAGCTTTATTTTCTAAAGGCCACATTGCTTAGGAAACTCTCAGAGAGAAATGGATGATAGGAAAACTCTTGGGCCTTTTGGAATTGACTTTGACGTGAGTGTTGGAGATGGAAGGACGAGACACACAACTCAGACACTTGGAACGGGGACATGCAGTCTGCATTGTCTAGGTCACTGGACTGAACCCAGCCCAAGGCAAAACTGTCTGCAACGTGCAGGCATCAGCATCTGTTCAGTGGCCTGTGCGAGGGACTTGGGAACTCAGCTTGCTGTTAGAGCCAGGTTTCCCGCACCATCCTGTAGCTGTGCTTTAATCACATCCTTTAATGCTAGCATCACCATCCCCTGGTTACATGATTATAGAGACAGAAATAGAGGGAGGAAGGCTGGCTCAAGTCTTTATTTTAGTTTGTCTGTCATGTGTGATACAACCGTGCCGAATGCCAGGTCTTATTTTTATTTATTTCAAAAGTCTATCATCATCATCGTGTGTGTGTGTGTGTGTGTGTGTGTGTGTGTGTGTGTGTGTATGTGTGTGTGTGTGTGTGTGTGTGTGTAACACAGCATGTGAGTACTACCACAGGGAGGTCAGAGGACCACTTTAGCAACCCAGTTCTCTTCTTCCATTATAAAACTGAAGACTGATCTAGGGTGAGAAGCGCTTTTATCTGCTGGGCCACCTCCCTGACCCCAGGTGTTCTTTTATTTCCGTGAGTCATATTATATCTCTGTCCCAGCTACACTATTATTTACATAATCTTAAAGAGCGAGTCACATTTTACTTAAATAATTAATTTCAGATGGAAAGTTTGCTTTGTTGTCATTAATCACAAATCAATATTACTTGCCATAGATAGGAAGCAGTTATAAGGTGTAGTATAAGTTGCATAACCATTAAAGCTTTGTCAACAGCTGTCTACGAGTTACCTTGTTCACCACTGAGGGAATATGTTAGACCTAAATCCTTCTGTGAGGAAAGGAGAGAATTTCTAGCCCTGGATTATACATGCCAACAGGCCTAGGTCACCATTCTTTTTCTAAAAACAAAACAAAAAACCTACTAATTCATTAATTTACCCATTGACTTGAAGTTGATCAAATCCCTGTTCTGAGTCCAGCAAAGTTCCCCTGCCTGTGCTTCCTTCTGGGCCGTGAGTGTTGGAATTTTATTGTGCTCTCTTGGTAGCCCACTGAGCGGATACTTATTTTAAACACACTAGAACAACCCCACCAGTTCCATGGCTGGCACCTTCCTGGCACCATGGTTCAGAGCATTGGTTCAGATGATTCAGTTAGTAAATATTTTTTTAACACTGTCCTTAAAATTTCAAGTTAATGTGCATGAAAGGGGGTATGATGGAAAAAAACCAAAAGCCCACAGATTTCTTCGGAGGCTGAAGGACCAGGTCAGGCGGAATCAAGGGCTCTCCAAAACATAGTTATGGCCGGACACTTGTCAGGAATGGGCCCTCTGGGACCCCCCCCCCCACCTTTACCTGCCTGCTTAGGAAAAGGAGGAGCCAGCAGCTCCCTGTTTCCACGCTGAGTGTGGAGCTGTCCGCAGTGCTGATTTCTGTCTGCGGGGTTACATAAGGAAAAAAATCCTAATGGCCTTTGGAATGAGCTGTGAGGAGATGTGCTCTTTTACTGATTTTCCTTTTTTCTGCCTCCTAAACTATTTTTTTTTGTGTGTGTGTGTGTTATAGTTCTGGCTGTGTCGATGCAGAAATGCGTACAACAAAATCAGCTTTTGCTAGCCATCAGCCACGTCCCCAAGCACTTTGCATATATTATCATCTCTTTTAGTCCACGCAGTAACCTTATTCATAAATAATTATCCCCACTTTCTAGATAAATGAGAATGGAGTCTGTTTAACTGGTTCGGGGTCCCACAGTTAATGTAGAATGAATTTAAGGTTTAAATATTCTGACTCCAAACAATTTTAAATGAAAGTTTCTACTTTAGTTGTCTAAGTCTGGATGCTGACTGACTTAGATCAGTTACCAAGCATGTAGTTACTTTCACAGAAAGTCTTGGTTTTCTGAATAACAACATTCACCCCAGGACCGTGGCCGCTGGGGTATTGTCCGTGTACAGCTGCATGTGATGCTCAGGGCAGGTGACTAGCCAGCACTGGTGACCGAGCCTAGCTGACAGCCAGAAACATATTTTCTAAACTCCAAGGGCTCCGCTATCTAAAAAAAACGCTTCTCTTATGTTGGAGGGATCTCTAAGCACAGCAGACCCTCCATCGCAGGAATCACACCTTTTACATGCCTCCAGGTTGGCTTGGAACAAACTCCAGCCACAGAGAACACAGCCAACTCAAGAGAGGAGGAAGAGAGTGAACGTGTTCCAAGGGCTCCTGGATTTGCAATCCACATAAATAAACCCTGGTTACAGTATCATTTACTCTATCTACACAAATACTCAGCATTGCACAGTCCCACCCTTCCCAAGGTCGCCTGCACGATGCAATATTTTGTAATCCAAACAACTGACAAGAATCAGATGGCTCACTTCTTCTTTTATAATAAACTATTTACTGCTTCCCAGCCTCCACCTGACATTTATAGAGTACCTGGATATAGGAGCAAGAGAAAATAAGACTCATCTGCTATTTGAAGCTGATGCAATCCCCTTCCTACCAGAACTGCCTATTACAGGGCTTTGTGCATTGCCTGAGGCTTCACCTTTCTTTTTCTGCCAACTCCTCCTTTCTCTCCCCAGGGATAAACACAAATTAACGTGTGTACTGGAAACCGGTGCGTGATGACATCAGGGTCTTAAGGAAGCCAGTTGCACTGTGTAGAAACGATGGCTTCAGCTCCCCATGGTTCCTTGACTTCTAATCAAACATGCTAATTAGAACCTCACAGACAAGCCAGGGCTGAGAAGAGGGTGGTTTCAGTCAGGAGGAGTGCAGAGAGCTATTCTCAACCCTACTCAGCTTGAGCTTGATGTTTCTGCCTTTGTTCATCAGCAAGAATTGTGCTGCTGTTGCCACTCATCTTCTTACCTATGACACAGAGTAAAAATCAATACCTTTTCCCAAAAATGTTCTTGCCATTGTCTTTAATATGGTTGACAAATAGCCGCCATTTTGGTGTTTGATCAACTGACACGCCACAAAAGTACTAATAGCTCCTCTGATTATCGCCTGACTGTTCGCAGTAGGGGTTGAGCCTATTTGTTGAAATAATTAAAAAATGATGTGGCTGCATTCCCAAATGACGGTTTCACTGCTAAGATGTTAAATTGAACCAAGTCCATCTAGAACCTTCTGATGTGCCTACATAGCTTAAGATGAAACCTTCTCGGAAGAAAATTCATGAGACCTCTGGGAGTCTACATAATCTGTGGATTGCGGGCGAGGTCCTACTAACTGGTTGGTTCAGTATGCCAGATTGACACAAACCAGAGTTGCCAAGGACGAGGGAACCTCAGTTGAGAAATTGCATCTAATGGACTGCTCTGTGGGGCCATTTTTCTCACTGTTGATTGAGGTAGGGCACAAGCCACTGTGGACGGTGCCATCCCTGGAAAGGTGGGCCTGGGCTGTACAGAAAGGGTAGGTGTGCAAGCCCTGGTGAGTGATCCAGTAAGCAATGTTCCTCTGTGTCACAAGTCTATGGTCTCTGCCTCATACTCTTGCTTTGGCTTCCTCCACAATGAGTGATAACCTCCAAGCAAAATAAATCCTTTCCTGTCCAACTTGGTTTTGGTCAGTGTTTATCACAGCAACCGGAAAATCACCACCGTCTTATAGGGCCCTTTTCCTTGTCATGGAGTGTGACCGTGCAGAAAGCTAAGCCTAAGAGAGGGTTGTAAATGTTACAATGAGAGAAGTTTGGAAGATACTTTGACGCTATGGATGCTTTTAGTTCCATGGACAATGACTACAGCCTTGTCTCTAGACCTGGCACATATTAACTGTCGATAGCATGTCCTGGAATGTCACGATCCAGACCTCTTTTTCTCCTTTCACTGGATGCAGGACTTCAGGGTGCTCCCTGAGTTCATAGACTTTTAGAGCTGAAATATTTTTGCCATTACCAAATACATAAATAATAAAGTTTTATAAATGGGTCTTAGGCTCGTGGATTTCTTTCATTTATGTCTCATTTTTGGAATTCTTTCTCTATGTTACTGATGACCTACTGGATGCTAGGCTCTGAACTACTAATATTTTGAGTGTTCCTTTCTCCACGCCTTATGTGCTTTGTATCTGAGTGGGTGACACAGAAGACAGAAAACACCAATAGAATGATGCATGGGGAATGTCTTAAAGAACACAGGACAAAGCAATATGACCAGAATCCCAGGCCATACAGCCTGGTTTGGGGACTGGCTGCTTGCTTCCATTAAGAGAAAAAGATATGAAGTCTATAAAAAAGGTAAAAGTGGGTTTATTTGCAGTATGAGCCCAAACCAGGTAGAGTTATTCACTGTCTGTACCTTCCCCGCCATCGCACTTTATACAGATAGACCAAAAGCCAGAAGATGCACACATGTAGATTTGGCTATCCACTCCAGTGACGTAGCTTTGCCTGTCCTTGCTCCAGGTCAGGGGGCTTCTGGGAGTTATCTTTTTGTTTGGAATGATATTTCTTATAAGGAGCTGGACCTGGGAAAGAAGTTTGTTTCTGGATTAATTAATCAATTTATCTTTTAAATAGTAATATCTAGGAGCTCTGTTACCAGGGGACAAGAGCTCTGTTACCTGGGGAGAGGACAGCCCTGAGAGTATGGGAATGTGTCCGTGATGAATGATATTCGAGCTGGGCTTTGGCAGGAAGGAGCCAGCCTTGTGATATTCTGTCAGTTTCAGTAACAAACATTCCAGCATAGCAGGAAGTCTCTCATACTGAAGAACAGAACGGGAAAGCCAGCGTGGATGGATCACAATGAGGGAGGGTGAGGCAGAGCCCAAGTGCAAGATGAGGCAGATGGACAGTGCTGTCTCAGGGACATTTTTCTAAGTCACAAGTAGGGGTTTTTTTTGGGGGGGGATTCCATTTTTATTGTGTCTATTTATTTTATATGTATGCATAGGAGGGGGGATATAAATACAGATGTGTGCCACGGAGTGTGTGTTAAGGTCAAAGGACAACTCACCAGAGTTCGTTCTCTTCTGCCACCATGTGGGTCCCAGGGATTGTACCCAGGTTGTCTGGTTTGGTGGAAGCCACTCTGCCAGCTGAGCTGTCTCAGTAACACTTAGATTTCGTGTGTGTGTGTGTGTGTGTGTATGCGTGCAGCAGAATACCACTGAGAAGATTTAAGCAGGGAAGTAAGCTGACATTCTTAGTTTTGAGGGCATAGTTTACCTGCCTGAGGAAAATAGCTCATTGTAGGATGGTGAGGAAGGAACAGGGAGTATGGCTCAGGAAGAGGTTTCGAAATGTCGCAAGTGGGAAATAAATCAGGTAACCATGAGGGGCAAATCCTGAAGCGAAAGTTTTAATTTCTTTCCAACAACTAATAGACTTAGGCACAATTGAGGAAATATAGAAGAAGCACGCCGTTGCTGTTTATAAAGCGTTTAGCGTTTCCCAGGCTCTATCCCACCTCATTAACTGTGCCATTTCATCCTGTCCTAATCATCGGAGGAGCCTGCCATTCCTCGCTGTATCTGGCAGATGAGGAAGTTGCAGCTGTGAGAATCGAAGAGCATCGCCCACATCCATGCAGGCAGGCGGAAGCTGAACACCCACCCTAGTCCAAACCCGTAAGCCACCAAGCTCAATCCCATTACTGGTGATGAGGAGCAGGAGAGCTCAGTGGTTACACAGGTGGTGTTGAACCCAGAAAATCCTCGACCCCAGCCTGGCTCTCTTGCTTCAGAGCTCTATGACCTCGGGCTGGTGGCCTCATCAACTTCTCGTTGCCTCTGCCTCTGCTCTATAAATAGAGAATAACAACAATAGATTCTTGTTCTCAGGGTTGCTGACTTTACATATGCATTTTAGGACAGTGCCTGTCACAGGAAGCATTCGGTAAATATCACTATTATCATCATGAGAATGGGAACCACACTTTGGCCAATATTGCAAAGACAGCAGGCTCTTCCTGGCCTTCTGTGCAGGTGAAAAGCTTAGCTCAAAAGAGAGAGAGAGAGAGAGAGAGAGAGAGAGAGAGAGAGAGACTCAAAAGAGGTTAGCTGGGCATTATACTTTACTTGAAGCCATATGACTCTCGTTCATTCTTATTCTAAATGAGCTTGGAGCCCCCCCCCCCCCCCCAGTGACCCTCCTTCTCTCCCAGAGTGCCCAAAGCATGGATGCTTCTCCCTGGGAAATTCTGGCATGACTAAGGGCCGCTGAGTGTCTGCCATTGTTGTGGCATAGAAGGTACTGGGGGAAGGAGCCATGGAACAAGTGAGTTTTTGAAAAATGGGTCGAGTCAGGTGGCCTGGGGTAGTTAGAAGAGGTCCCTCCATCACCTGGAGGAGAGCCCAGGAATGAAAACAGAGGGAGAATATGAAAGGGGCATCCCCTGGAACTGTAGTCACAGGTCATTTTGACCCACCTGACATGCTGGGATTTGAACCCAGGTTCTCTGGAATTGCAGTAATCGCCCTAGGCCACTGGACCATCTCTCCAACCCCACAGCCCTCACTTGTAGAACGGAGAGCGGCAATGCCAGAGGGAAAGGAAACAATGGATTTTCCAGATCTCTGGAAAAGCTGCTGCTCTGCTGGGTGTTATAACTGATGCTGAAACTGGGCGGGCAGAAGTCTGGCAAACTCAGGTTTGCTCTTTTCAAGGGCTCCCCAGCACCTGTGCTCTGTTCCGTGACAGTCAGCAGGGGGCGGCGTAGCCAACGCAGCGCTGTGAGGGAGGGGCTGTCTGCTCTTCAGCTGAGGGTCCCCCGAAAGAGTCTGTGCAGCCTAAAACTGCACCTGTTTGCGCAGGTTCTCTTCACTTCTCTTTGGAGTCCTGTCCTTTCCTTCGTGTCTCCTTCCTCCTCCCTTCCATCCTCTGTTCTCTCTCTATTGGGTCGGGATTCCTCACCCTATTCCTCTGAAAAGTATGAATGCTGACACTCACTGCCTTCTTGGAGCCTCTGAAATATTTTCAGAGAGACAGGTCAAGCTAAATACTGATTATTGTGCAGATCAAGAGACAGGTCTAAAGAGGTTCCTGTTCCCTCAGCCCTGTTCTTTGCTCCAGTGTATTTACAGGCTCACTGCCAAGGCTTATAGTAGTGTATAGATGCAAAGATGTCTCTCCAAGCCTCACTTAGGACTAGGAGGGACCAGATCTGTCTTTGTGATTTTTAAGGACAGAAGCCACCAGCAGTTCTGGCTCAGGGCCAGCTGGCTGGACTGTGCTAGCAAACACTAGGCAAATATTATATGCAGTGCTGAAGTGTGAGGCTGTGGCAAAGTTCCTTCACCTCTTTAAACACCAGGCCCCCCCTCAGAAAAGGGGTGACTGTAGTGCCATGCCTATTTCCAGGGAAGTACAAGAGCCCACCGCACACTCTGCCTTCAATCAAAACTGCTCCAACCAGGAAGTTCACTATATTCATCTCTTATTGCTCCTCCCTCCTCCAAGCCCTGAGACAGGGTATAACATAGCCCAGGCTGGCTTTGAACTCCCTGTGTAGCCAAGGATGATCCTGACCTTCTGGTTCACCTGCCTCTTTGTCTGCCAAATGCTGGAATTGCAGGCATGCACCGCCAGACTTGGCTTAGGAAGAACAAGGGACTGAACCCAGGCCTTCCTGTATGTTAAGTAAGCACTTTCCAGCTGAGCTGTAGCCTCCAGCGGAGCTCATCATGACTTGGTGTAGCCACAGCTTTTGTGGCAAGTTTTGAAATCCCATCCCCCTCCCCCCGTCCCCCACCCCCCTGATGACTCAGACTCCAGGATGGCTGAAGTAACTCTGTGTTGATTTCAACTTGGCCTTCGGTGCCTTGAACTCTTCTGCTCTCCATGTGGTTGTTCTGTTTGGCTGGCCTGGAACTCACAGGAATCCACCTGCCTCTGCTTTAAAAGTGCTGGGCTTAAGGGCCCTGGCTCCCTTTTCTAGAAGATGGAGATAATGATGAGCATTTAGTGTGATAATAAATGTGGGGGGGGGTCGTGAGGTACCCGGTCCATGATGCCACAGTCAAGAGACAGTAAAGCATCGCTAGTAGTTATCTCAGTTACTTTTCTATTGCTGTGACAACACACCAGGACAAAGGCAGCTTACAAAAGAGAGTGTTGCGTTGGACTTACAGTTCACAGGGTCAGTCCATGGTGTCAGAGCAAAGGCACTGCAGTAGCAAAAGCTGAGAGCTCACATCTTGATCCACAAGCAAGAGGCAGAGGAGGAAAGGCACACTGGGGATGCAGTGAGTCTTTGAAACATTAAAGCCTGCCCCTGGTGACACACCTCCTCCGACAAGGCCACACCTCCTAATACTTCCCAAACAGTCCCACCAACGGGGGACCAAGTATTCAAACATATGGAACTATGGGGACCATTCTCATTTCAACAAGCACTGTGGTAACGATTAACTGTCCAAAGGCCATTTCTCTATATGATCCTGTGGCTGTTATAGGTCGAGCTGGTACTCTAGGGCACAGTGTCACAATTCACCTAAGATTTTGAAAGTAAAATTATAACACACACACACACACACACACACACACACACACACACACACTCACTCACTTTTTTGAAGTACTGGTGGTCAAATCCAGTGCCTTGCACATTTTAGACAACTATTCTAGTACTGAGAAACACCCCCAAGCTTTTTTGTTTTATTTTGAGAGAATAATTGCCCGTGCTGGCCTTGAACTCACTATGTAGCTTAAACAGGCTTCCAACATGCAATCCTCCTGCCTCAGACTAGTCTCAGACTCTCAAGTAGCTAGAATTACAGGGTTTCACCCAAATAGTTTTGTTTTGTTTTTTTTTTTAAGTAAGATCTACAATGCGCTGTAACTCAAAGTACCTCCTAGAACTGAGTAATAAGTTATAATTGTGAGTAATGGGCTTCAGTGCACTAAAATCGACCTTATTTTCTAAAAAAGGAAACTGCCGTTGGAGAAGGGGCATAAATCTTTTTTTCTGAGTGCAATAACTCACTTCGTCTTGTTGAATGAGGAAGCAAAAAAAATTGTCTACCACAGCCAAGGTGAGAAAAACAACCACCTTTCTGTGTCCTCTCATGAAAAGTCTTATCCAGGCAGAAGTTCTCAAAAGAAGACCAGCCTCAGGGTAAAGTTGAGGGTGAAACGTCAGGATTCACTTTCTTGCTGGGTCTTTGGACTGTAGTTATTGATGCTTATTCTGGACAGAGAAGAAACCCCATGGTGGAGGGGCTGGGGGAATGGCCCAGATGGTAAAGTGTCTGTCATACAAGCATGAGTACCTGAGTTCGATCCCTAGGACCCACATTAAGAAGCCAGGCACAGTGGCCCACGCTGCTGAGGTTGAGAAAGGATAAGCTGAGGGGCTCACCAGCCAGTCTGACTGAGTCACTGAGTCACAGGTTCAGAGGGAGATTCTGTCTCAGGAAAAAAAAAAAAATCAAACAAACCATAAGGTAGAGGAAAATCAAGACGGATACCTGGCACGTACATACCTCTGGCCTCTGCATGCATGAGTATATGTGCGCGTGTGTACACACACACACACACACACACACACACACACACACACACACACACACACAAGCAAAAAGGAGCACTGTTGGGGAGACAGTGGCTGAGGTGGGAGGTGGGAATTCTGCGGGCTTCTCCGTCAGTGTCTCTCTGAGAAGATTTAGTCTGTGTGATCATCCACTCTGTCTGCTGACTCTAGTTGACTCAATTGAAAATAAGAATAGACTCGACAAAGTGTCATGATGGTCTCTGGTATCCTGGATGTTAGTTACAATCATTTTATTTTCCTTTTCCCCAAACCGATTCTTGGGCTTTCTTTTTTTGTGTGTCCTTTTGGTTATGCCACGGGAGTTTGTGGTAAATGATTCATACCTGCAAATGTCCGTGAAACTGTGCACACAGTATGGAGGGATTCACAGTCCCTGGGTTGTGGGGTCTGTTTCAGAGAAGTGGCACGCTTCCCAAATCCCATTCTCCACCTCCTCTCACAGCTCAGACACCGGCTTTGTGCCCCTCACTAGGACACTTGTGTGTGCGCTTCAAGGGATCCCAGTGAAGATCCAGGAAATGCTGTCCCTCAACATGGAAACCACGCTTGTGGGTGGTCCGCTACCCTGGCTCCCAAAGGGATGGAGAAAAAAAAAGCTGCAATCACACCAAGGCTACTGAGTGGGGCTTCTCCTCTCTCCAGGTGATTTGAGGTTCTTAGGCCTCACCTTTCCCCCAGTGCAGCCCACCTGAGACTGACGCTGTGGTTTGGCAGTTTGTATTCACCTTGGGCAGGGGGCTAGTTGGGCTGGTGGGTACCAGCACCTGACGTCACCCCCAGTTGTTTGTGCAGAGGTCCCCCTGGAACTGGCTGGTATTTGGACATTATTGGTCGTTAAATATTATGGATTTCAACCCTGGCTGCAAAGTGACAGAATCCTAATGCTTTCATTGAATTTCTCCAAACCCAGGGGAGGAACCGCAGCCAATCTTTCTGCGTGTCTCCATCTCTCATTTTCTCTTTCTCATCTAGCCGCCTCTACTCAGCAGTCCACAGCAGAAGATGGTGGTTTCCCCATAGCTGCCAATTAATTTCATTTCAAGACTGCAGCAGAGAGCAACGCAAGCCTCTGAACTACGATTCAGAGCTCTTGTGGGGTAGAGTCTCACAGGCTGGTGGAGAGCAGTGTCCATCTCTGGTTCAGCCGCTGTGTTTAGGAGGGTGTAGGCACATGCTGAATGAATAAACACAGTTAGCATGGCCCTGTAAGTGACAAGGGGTGGGCAGTTTTGAGAAGGGCACTGTTGTGGGTAGCTTCTGAAATGACTTATCTCTGTCATCCTCTCCCCTCAAGTAGGGGCTGGATTTAGAGAAATTCTTCCGGTATATCGATGGTATCAGCTGGTGTGATGCTTTCTCTAAAGTTAGGTTGCAAGACTGGGCCCTCCATCCTATTTGAATTCCTCCTGGCTTCCCTTTGCTGGCTCTGGTGAAGTAAGCTATTACGTGTGCCACCGGGCAAAATCTGTGAGGCAAAGGGCTGAGGACAGCTTCTGGTCAAATGTCAACAGGGAACTATACTGCCAACACCCAGTGGAAAGATCTTGCAAGTCGATCCTTTCTACTCAAGCCCAGAGATGTCTGCAGCCTTGTCTGGCTCCTTGACTATAGCCCTTGGAGGGACCTTGAAACAGAGACACCATACTAAGCCATGCAAAGGTCCCTGAGCCACAGAAACTACTGGAAAGCAGATGCTGCTTTTAGCCACTTTGACTCCATCTTTGTACAAGTCCATCCCTAAACTACTAAGATTTACGGTAGGAGTTAATTATGCAGCCCAAGATGGCTAATACAGGTTTTCCACTGAGGCTCTGAGGTCAGAGCTGGCATCTAGTCCTTCCTTTACAACACCAGCCTATGAGTGTCTGCAGGAGCTACAGAACCTCTGCAAGTCACTTGCTCATCTGTAAGAGAGCTAACAGCATAGTTTTTATCAGGCTACATGAGAGAATACAAGTGAACATGGTTAGTGAAGCTACACAAAACAAATCAACAGACTAATATTAATTAATTAGCTATTATAAATTAACAGTTACTGTATCAACAAGGTTTGACTCTGTGGTTAAGAGCGTGTACCGGAGTGCAAGGAATCATACGATAAAAGGGAGAGTTAATATGACCAGGAGAGGACAGGAGCTCCACAAGGACAAAATATATCAGTGCACGGGGGTCCTCTATGAGACTGTTTTTCCAGCCAAGGACCATGTATGGATATAAGCTAGAACCCCTGCTCGGATGTAGCCCATGGTAGTAGCTCAGTATCCAAGTGGGTTTCCTAGTAAGGGGAACAGGAACTATTTCTGACATGAACTCAATGACTGGCTCCTTTACCTCCTCCCTCCCCCGAGGAAGGACCAGCCTTGCTAGGCCACAGAGGAGGATATGGCAGCCAATCCTGAAGATACCTGATAAGCTAGGGTCAGATGGAAGGGGAGGAGGATCTCCCCTAGCAGTGGACTTGGAAAGGGGCAGGGAGGAGATGAGGAAGAGAGGGTGGGATTGGGAGGGAATGAAGGAGGGGGCTACGACTGGGATACAAAGTAAATAACCTGTGATTAATATTAAAAAAATAAAAATTAATTTAAAAAGAATGCATAACGATCTAGCAGAGAGCCCAAGTTCAGTTTGCAGCACTGTTTTGTGCAGTTTGCAACCCTCAGTAATTCCAGCTGCAGGATAGTCAATGCCCTCTATTGACCTTCTCGTGTTCCTGCATACATGTGTACAAATACACACAGACCTACACACAAACACCTAATTAAAAAATAAAATGCACCTTAAAGACTTAAAGAAATCCTAAAGAGCGTTCACATGTCTGTTAAGCCTATTCACATGGGCCACTGGAACCCTGGCTTCCTCTTAGAGAAATCTAGAGAATTCCGTGCCCCTTATAAAAATTATCTAGAAAAAAAAAAAACCTAAAATACCACACATTCTCCATGAGGTAAATATCTACCTAACTACATAAAACAGTGAACTATTTTCATTGTAGACCTTATAGTAAAGCACAATTTCGTGTCATGGAGAAGCTGGCTACAAACAGAACCGGTACTTTCAGATTCAAAATCTCAAACATATATTTGAGTTGATAGAATTGAATTTGTTTTTGCAGTTCCCTTTCACAGAAAGGCATCCAACAACCTTCCACAGCCAATTATTTTGCGGGTTGAAATGCCAGGGCACCATGCAGGTGGCAATCCATCACAAAGATGGAGTCTGAAGACGAAGTTCACAAGGGTAATCATCAATGCTTAAAGGGTCTCTGTCTTCTGAGGGCAAAGCCCATGATGTCAGCAGTTCCATGGGATCTGCTTATTAATTCCAAGCAAAAACATGCAGCAGCTATATCTGCAATCCCCCCCGGGACGTTGCTTTCCTCCCGCCAGGAGCTGCGTATCTCCCCAGTGGAGGGAGATTTGCAGATCTCCCCCACCTCACCTCACCTCACCTCCATCTTTTCTGTTCTCCCTCCCAGGGCCGCTGCTCAAGCCCAGAGTTCTCACTCTCCAGGGCTGTGACTCTATTATAAGTGTCCTCCCACACCAACACACCCAGGGCTCAGCCTGCCTATCCCTCTTCTAGGTTCATTCACCCCAAGGAGCTTCTTTCTTCCTGGCTGTAGAGTGAAAGCAGCTTCTGGAGCACTCCACTCTTACTGTCCTAAAGCCAGGCACAGTAGAAGCCTTTCGGGGTGAAGGATGCTGGTACCATTTGCTGAGAAGAACAGACAGTGGAGAAAGACTAAGCAAGAAAAGAACTGGTGAGATATCTTGCTCTCCCTCCAAAAAGCCCAAGCTTGTGAGCAGCGCCTGCCACTGTGTAGTCGGGGTCATTTGGAGTCTGTTTAGGGTCACCACAATTCATCTCCCTGTTCCTCTCGTATGTTCCTAAGAATGCTAGAGGAACTTGCCATCCAAATATGTGTATGTGTATATCAAGGTACATAAAAGTCATATATAAAACAATTCATTCTAAAAGATTAATCATTAGGTGATGGCGTCCTTGTTCGGACACCGTAAAGTACACCTGCATTAGCTAAGATACCTACACTGTTTCTAGGCATCCTAGCTTCATTTCTATCGCTGTGATAAATACACCCTGACAGAAATCAACATAAAGGACAAAGGATTTATTTAGCTTACAGTTACAGGTCTCTGTCCATCACTGAAGAAAGTCAGGCTAGGAACCTGAAGCAGAAACCATGCAAAAACACTGCTTTTGCTAGCTCTGGTGCAGGCTTATGGTTAGCTAGCTTTCTTATACAACACACCTGCCTCCCACAGTGGGCTAAGCTCTCCTACATCAATTAACGATCACGACAGTCCTTCACAGACCTGCTCACAGCCCCACCAGCCAATCTTATGTGGGCAGTCTTTAAATGGAGACCCCCTTCTCCTGTCACTAAGCTGTGTCATGGACACTAGGGCAAGGGGATACCTCAAAGTAGACATTACTAATGTCTTAGATGAGGGGGTGAGGCTAAATTATGCCAAAGGTTTCAGGGTGTTGCTGAGCTCTCTCCAAGGTCCTGCCCTTGGGCTAGAAGAGGGAGATGGAAAGAAATCTCCAGGAATCAAAACATTCACTGGAAAGGAATAATGGTCTTAGTCAAAGGGTGGAAGGTGTCAGTATGAATTCACTTGTTTTCCTTTGCCAGAGCAAAAGGAACTGGGCAAAGCTGGTGGGATGAAACACAAGCAAGATGATTGGAGCAATGTGGTTCTCAAGCAAGTGTTCTGCAGGGGGAGAAAGTGAAATACTAGAGTAAAATGAGCAGAGCAGACGAGAGAGAGAGAGAGAGAGAGAGAGAGAGAGAGAGAGAGAGAGAAACCCAAGGAACCACAGAAGACTTCGCTGTGATGGCTTCAAGCTATAGAGGAAACTACTAAGAATGTAAATTCAGTAGATGAAACAAAAAGCAAAATGAAGCAAACGCGAGATATGAATTTCATGAACCAAAAGGTGAATAGAAAGGTCAAGGAAAGAACTAATGTTGTGTTATTCTCATTTCTATTTTTTTTCACTGATGTGTTAATTGTCTGTATTAATGAGGCTCAGTATTATGAAAACCATGTATACAGGTGCACTGAACAAACCAACATTTAAAGGTTTTTGAAATTTAACACCTAGGAGATCTTTCGAAGCAAAATTAAAAAAAAAAATCTTAAAATCATGATAAAGAAAAGGCCTTAGTGGGAAAGCCACAGTAAAAGTATTTCAAATGCATTAGCATGTATAGTGACAGCTCTCTCTGCCCAGCTGAGAGAGAGAGAGAGAGAGAGAGAGAGAGCTGCTTCAGTTCAGTCTCTAGTCCTTGATACGTAGGAGGCTGCAGGAGGGAGACATCTGTGCATTTGGGTCCATTCCAGTGTGTGTGTGTGTGTGTGTGTGTGTGTGTGTGTGTGTGTGTGTGTGTTTCTGGGAACAAACAGGGTCTTGAAAGTGTCTCAGGACTGAGACACACTCCTGGCCTTTCAGTTTTTAAGACAGGATCTTAGTATGGTGTTCAGGCTGGCCTTCAGTTCTCTCTGTGGCCTGCAGTGGCCTCAAACTTGCCATGTTTCTGCTCTTTGCCCATACTTGCCATCATGATTCCCTGCCGTGATGGTATTGGGCTCTTATCCACCTGGAATAACCTAGAATAAACCGTTCCTTCCATAAGTTGCCTTGGTCATGATGGTTTGTCACCGTGACAGACTAATTCGAGGCCACACTTCTCAATTCCCATGGAGGAACTAAAGCTCCATAGGAGTGCGGGTGGTAACAAACCATATTCAAATCATAGCAGCTGCTTCCGTGAACTCTTCTATTGAACTGATGCTGGACGTGGCGAGGTACACCTGTAGCTCTAGTGCCAAGGAAGCTGAGGCAGGAGCCTTGCAGCAGAAGCCGAGCGACTTCCTTCTGCCGAAAGCAGAAAGGGAGGAGCCTTTGAGACCTCAAAGCCCACCCCCAGTGATGTATTCCTCCAGCATGGTCTTACATCCTAAGTCTCTCAAACACTGTCGCCAACCGGGGACCAAGTATTCACATGTGGCAGTATACGAAGGACAATTCATACCTAGTGGAACATACCTGGGCCATAGGCGTGGAGTCTTATGAATGGATCCATACTTTTCTTACACAAATGACTTCTTGCTCTTGTGGGCTTGTATTAATCACTACATGTTTGTGATCAAGAGAATTCATCCCTCACGTTTTTCTTACAAGCCCCCACTTACTTTCCACCATGAATGGAGGCAGTATGAGACCCTCACCAAAAGCCGAGTAGGTACCATTGCCACGTTCTTGGGCTATAATCACCCAGTTCCAGCCATTCTGTTATAGCAACACAAAATAGACCAAGAAAGCATCGTAATGAAGCTACTGAGCAGGATGTCAGGTACTGGAAGAAGAGACTAGAGGTTAAAAGACAGATCTAGGCTAAAGACACACTTTGAGGTCATTGATGTGTAGATGACATTTAAGGCTTAAGAATGGATGAGGTCCCTCAGGGAGTGAGTACAGAGAGGAGGGCTGTGCTAGCTAGCTTTATGTTTACTTGACATAAGCTAGAGTCATTTATCTAGGAGAAACCCGCTCATTGAGGGTGGTGCCACTTCTGGGCTGGTGGTCCTGAGTGCTCTAAGAAAGCAGGCTGAGCAAGCAATGGAAGGCAAGCCAACAAGCAGCACCGGTCCATAGTTTCAGCATTGGCTTCTGCCTCCAGCTTCCTGCCCTGACTTCCTCGGTGATGGACTGTGACAAGCTGAAATAAACCACGCCCACCCAGTTGATTTTGGTCATCTCATTTTATCACAGCAATAGAAACCCAAAGACAAGGAGTGCATACTGGTTCACTTTAATATTAAGAAATCAGAGCCAGGCATGTGTAATATATCTATATTGCCAACACTCAGGAGACTGAAGCAAGAGAAATACAAGTTTGAGGCAAGCCTGGGCTACAGAGCAAGTTGTTACTGTGGGATGCATAGAAAAAAAAAAAAGTTCAGTGAGGGAAGGAGACTGAATTAGAGAGTCACTGATGAGGAGAGTCAGAGGAATAGTCTTTGGGACTCCACATAAGGCGCTGTTATCTACAGCAAGCAAGAGATCAACTTATCAAGTACAACTGAAGGATCAAAGGAAGTTGAGCCCCAAGTCTCATCCTCTGACTTAGCAGTGTGGATGCCAGGGTGGCAGTGGATAGTAGAGTTGAACAGGTGACTGGAAGGGTTTTTAGAGAAATAGTTGGAGAGGAATTAGAGCAGCACAGAGAGATAGAATTTCCAAGACGTTTTGTTGCAAACAAACATAGAAGGTGATGGTAGAAATGCTGGGTTCTAGACCATATCTGTCGATTCTAGTTCTGGAGGAAAGGTAACCTTGAGAAAAGTCTCAACTTCTGGGCTTGTTTTGCCTGCCAAACAAGAACACTGTTCATTAAATCATTCCTTCATTTAACAAACATTTATTGATTGCTTACTATGTGCCAAAAGCCAGGAGTGCAGAGATCGATACACTCCACCTTGTCCTTTCAAAGCCCACAGTCGAACAGCAGCCTAATAGATGGGAAACAGATAATTGGAATACTTAGAGATAAATGCCATGCACCCACTGGGGGAGGAAGGGGAGTCACATCTGACTGGGTGGGGCTGGGAATGTCTTTACAGCACATGGACTCACCATGATTGAGAGTAAAATCTTGGAAAGGACAGGATAAAAGGAATAGGTAAAGGGAGACAGAAAGGGAGCAGAGAGAGTGATAGACAGAGAATCAGAAAACTGCTGGGATTATGCAAGGTGTCTATCATACCGTTCCATTATCCTGCCCTTGACACTGCTCGCCAGCCAATATCCGCCAGTTACCAAGTCCAGACTTGACTTCACAGTCTTTCCCCCGAATTTCCCTAGGCAGCCACCATCTATCAGCTAGACTTGGCCCCTGAGATGAAGCCTGTTGCCTGTCTACTGTCAGCATATATACCAGCAATTTGCTAACTACAAAACACTTTCCCTGGGTGTAATGTGGTATTACTGTGGCTCATTAATGACATGAAACACAAACCCAGTTCTGTAGGCATACTTTAAATTTTTTTTTAATTTTTCATTCTTATATCTTTTTCTCCAGGAATTGGTGAACCCCAATTCCTTCCAACACCCCGACACCAGGTAGGAGAGAGAAAGGGTTAGTGGGAGAGGAGCCATAGTTCTATCTTGGCAGCTTCCTGCTGGTCAGCGTCTTCAGGTTCCTTGGAGCCAGACAAGTCCTCATTTCAGGAGATCTCCCACTTCTTGTCTCACAACAGCAACTAGGAGCAGCCAGGGGGAAGCAGCAGCAGCCTTGTTCTTTCTCCCCTCTCCACATTCTCTGGACTCTGGCATTTATTCTCTCTCCAGAGTCCTCAGATTCAAACTATCTGCCGTTGGCAAGGAGTTCCTCTCTTTGCCAAATAGTCGTCTGCTGCTGTGGACTATCTTAATCAGTCCCACATCCCATAGCAAAACAAAACATGTTTATATCAACAACACAGTTCAATAGAGACAGCTCAGAATTTGAAGTTTATCTTGGTGAACATGCACAAATACATAATCCATTTTAATAGTCATAAAATCTTTTAAAATTGGATCTGAAATGGATTTCCATTCCTGACAATCATTTGTGCATATGGTTTAGCCAAACAAAGAAGACGTTTCTACAATGGATCAGAGTTTGGATGGATTTAGAAATGGAGGAGAGACTCTTCCTATTCACATTTCAAAGTTTTAGGAAGTATTTTATACTCAGACTAAAGAAAAATGTAACAGTGATGTATCCACTACTCCAAATTTTAAAGTACTAAGATTTGCTATTGCTTCGGGCTTACTAGAAAGAATGAAACATTACAAATCTAACCAATGTCCTTTGTGCCCCTTTCCTATGCCTGATTGCCTCAACTTTGGCTCAAGGCCAGTAGGTATCTTTTTCACCCATGTTTGGATAATAGTATTTTTGTTTGTTTGTACCAAACACACTAAACAGAATTGCTTTCTGTATTTTAAAACTTTGCATAAATGATCATCACACCAAGCTAAACTGTTCTGCGATCCTCTGTCATCATCTCTTAGGTTGTGAATGCATCCAAGGTGATATGTGTGCTCTATAGCCTTTCCAGCTTCTCTCAAAATCAGTCCAAACTGCTGAGGGCAGCAGACAGATAGAGCAGACCTATTCTCAGTGGCAGATATGGAATCATTTGGCGTCAATCATCTTCTCTCTTCTCTCCATCTCTTTTCCTTCTCCTCCGTCTCTCCTCCTCCACCTGTCTTCCCTCCCTCCCTCTACTGATTATCTTGAATATATAAGGAAAAAGTAGCAGAGAGAAAACTCTGAGACAGAGGTCTGAATTTAGCACTTTAGCTTAAAAAAAAACAAACAACAAATTAGCATTTTCTAGGCATAGCTAGCGCATATCCAGTAAGCACTTTATGTTTGGTAATTTAATGCCACCTCGTGGGTCTTCCTTGCCCAGGGTTACAAAGCTGGGCTGTGAAGAGTTCAGCCCAGGCACTCAGTTACAAAGGCTGGTGTGTTTCACCACTCGCCAACAGGAGCCATATTGATCCCAAGGGGACACAGTGTTAAGTGAGCTCTTAACTCTACAGCTCCCCAGGGCTCCTGCTTTAACAAGTTGGGTATTGATTCCAGTTAAAAATAAAGTGTCATGATGCTTCCTAATAATAAACAGTAATGAAGCAGTTGCTGGAAAATTCACAGGGCGGGGAGTTAGTTCAGTTTCCTCCTATGATATTTAACCACGCTTTCATTTACAACTTCCTCTGGGAAATTTTGTTTCACTGTTTCAATATTGGCCCTAATTCTTTAAGAACAAAACGGTTGTTTCTTTCTCTCTTGAGAGAAAGAACAGGTGTGGAAATCTAATTTCCATGGTCCTCTGTATCATGGCTCACTCATTATTTTCCCCCGGATTGGATTTCTCCTACTGCCAAATCCATATGCTGAAGGATTAATCTCCCATATGATATTTGAGGTTGAAGATTTTGGAAGGTGTATTGCTTTGTTGTGTGCTTTGTCGTTATTGTAACATACCCCAAAAGCACAACTCTTCAAGGCAAGAAGGGTTTATTTTGGCTCACAGTTTTCAGGGATACATTCCACCACGGTGGGGAGCTCATGATGGCAGCATTGTGAGGCAGCAGGCTCTAGTTTGGTTTCTGGAATTCTGATAAATGCCATGACCAAAAACAACATTGGGAGGAAAGGGTCTTTTTTTTTTTTTTTTTTTTTTTTTTTTTTTTAAAGCTCCTGGGTTCATATCATAGCAATATAAATTCTCTCTTAAGTGCTTACAATTTTTCTAAAGTCATGTTGGTACTTTCTACATGAAAGAAGATGAAGAAGTGCATATCGGTCTGCTCAGGCAGCCATGAAGTGTTAAGCTTGGGTGGCTTAGAAGAGAATTTTATTTTCTCAGAGCTCTGGTTGCCAAAATGTCCAAGAGCGAGGCACTGGCTGGCTTGGTTTCTGCTGGAGTCTTTGTTCTTGGCTTGTAGCCGGCTGCCTCCTAGCACTGTTTCTTCGTTAAGAGGGAAATCGGGGTCCCTTTGGGGTTTTTAGTCTCATCATAAAAGAATTAAGAATGGACTTAAAATAAAATGCCAGGATAATTTTATTTGAGTTTAAAAGAAAAACTCCAGGGTGGGCAAGCTGCAAGTCGTCAGCTGCCTGGGAAGGGGAAGGGATGCTGCTGAGTTCAGCCTGCATGGACGTCAGACACCAGGCAAACAAGCTGACTCAGGGCAGGGAAGGAGGGCTTCAGAAAAAGAATAAAGGTGGTGGCACACGCCTTTAATCCCAGCACTCTGGAGGCAGAGTGGATCTGGTGGATCTCTGTGAGTTCAAGGCCAGCCTGGTCTACAGAGCAAGTTCCAGAGCAGCCAAGGCTACACAGAGAACGCCTGTCTTGGAAGAAAAAGAAAAAAGAAAAAGAAAAAGAACGAAGCTCAAAGTGTTAAGGAAAGCACAAAGGGCAGAAGGGAGTTACACTTTAGAGGAATTCGGAAAATCAGGCAGACTTAATGAAGCTACTTATGCTACAGCTCAGGGAACAACTGAATGGAGGGCAAGAGTTACAGGGAGGAGAAGGACACCCTCTCATCAGGACAGAGATTCTCAGCCTGTCCGTGTCCCCTTTGGGGGTCACACACCAGATGTCCTGCATATCAGATATTTACATTACAATTCACAACAGTCGCAAAATCACAGTTATGAAAGCAACGAAAATCATTTTATGGTCAGGGTCACCACAACATGAGGGACTGAATTAAGGGCTCACAGCATTAGGAAGGTTGAGAACCACTGACCTAGAGCAATAAGTTAATATTCCTCCCATCTATTCTGCATGGCCTAGGTGACCTTACACACACACACACACACACACACACACACACACACACACACACGCACGTACTCATCTTCCAAAGGAAGTCACAGCAAGAGTTAAGGCTCTAACATACAAATTTGTAGGGCGGGAACACAACCCAGTCTGTAACAATGAAATTGTATTGTTCTGTTGTTGTTGTTTTTCATTTTTCATTTTTACCATTTTGCTGTGCTGGGGAGTGAACCCCAAAGTTATTTTAGTGAAAACCGTATTTAAGGTTAGCACATTATTAATGACAACATTAAACTCTTGCTTTAAGGTTAATTTAGAAATATTCTAATGATATCATAACCTATAAGATACAGCTCAACTTTTTCTCACTTGGTAACTGATTCAACACCATTTAGTCAGAAAAAGCATGAATTGCTGTGAAACATTTTTTTAAAAAAGACAGTTCATATTGAGTTTTAGTACCGAAAATATATTAAAATGTAGGGTGAAGTTTAACTATGTGGTATAGCAGCAAAATGGACAAAAATTGCTTTTATGGCCCTCTGTGTGGAATTCTTACATTTATGCTTAAATTTTAACTTTTGTAATATTTATTTCTAAACAGTATGCAAAAAGCTTCAAGATCCTATTTGCAGGTGCACTAAATATTACAATGCAGGTCTATTGATTTAATTATTCTGCTCCTAATACATAACATAGGAGCCAAGCTGGTTACTATTTTCACTCCACTTCTCCTTCTCTGTGTGTGTGTCTGTATATGTACTTCTGTATGTATGCATGTGGGCAGGTGTACATGTTTACATGTGCGGAAGCCAGAGATCAATGTCAGAGACTTTCAATCATTTATCCACTGTAGGTGTTGAGCCTAGAGCTTAGCCACTCTGCTAGACTGGCCGTCAAGCCCCAGGAAGCCTCCTGTTTCTGCCTCCCTGATCCTGGGAGGCACTAGGGCAGCCCCCAGGCCTGGCGGTGTGGTCACAGGGGACGTGGAACCCAGGTCCTCACGCTTTTTTTGGTAAGGCCTATGCTGAGTGAGCTATCCCCCCGCCACCCTCACTGTGTTTTGGTATCAGAAGATGCCGCAGGAGAATTTAGATCCGAATGCTGTTTAAACATCTAGGGAAGCCCTTGGGGAAACTGGTAAGGTTTAGTTCAGGTTTAAATCCCTTAAAGCTCTGTAATTTTTTTCCTTTTTTTTTTTTTTTTTGATATTTTGCTTCTGGGGACAGAGTCTCATGTAGTCTAGACTGACCTGGAATTCACTCTGCAGCCAATAACGCATTAGACACACATCAAACGCGCTCACCTAACTGCATTCCCACCCCATCCCACCCCGGAATTTGTTGCCATAAATATCGTAAATGTTACTTTTCTTTTAAAAAGTGTTAAATATCCGTTTCGCACGTCCCGATCGCTTCATCTTTTCTAAAATCTTCCCAAGAATCTACTGTCTTCCTTTCCTGACAACATGCATGCAGGTCACAGTCTTTTAAAGCCATTGCCAACTGCGCAGCTCTCTGACTCTCAATAGGAACGACGTAGTTCGGCTTCAGGCGGACCCGAGCTCACACCCCGACCCTGCTGTCTGTTGGTTACATAACCTTCAGCAAAATGTCTAATTATCTTCAGTCTGACTTCTGTTTATAACATGGAAACATCGAATGCATTTTTTTTTCAGGTAATTAAGAGAATTAAATGTTTTTATAGTGGCGCGGGTCTTCAGCACGGATCTTCTCTTCCCCATTAGTGTTGTGACTATTATTCTCAGGGCCCATTCACCGGGCTTTGCTGTTTGGAGTAACCCTGACAGTATTTATAAACACAGTAACTTTATTTAACAGGTCACAAGTCGTCCATATTCTATTTGTTTCCACGAAAGAACAGCATTCCTATACTGACATCCTAAGCTCATATTTATTTTCAGGGGTGTGGCATTTTGTAAGACACCCATGGTCTAGTGGGTGGTCCCACACCTATGGACATACTGACAGCCCTGGCTCATTAGTTATGGGACGAAAGGCATAAGCCACTACACCAGATAGTTCTTTTTTTTTTTTTTTTAATTGGCTCGTTAATATGTAAAAACATTATTTAAGTGATGATGATGCTATCTTTACTTTGGCTTTGAACTTCCTTATCGTTTAAGCTCCAGTTTTAATGCAGCGTCTTCTTAGGAATACTCGTCCGCCCATAGCCTGGATAAATCTTCGGGTTCCAAAGCCCGGTTGCGTTGCCATGGCGACCCGCGGACAAGGAGGCGTCTCTCAGCGGCAGAGCTCAGTTCTCGGACTCGCGGTCCTGAGCGACGCGGACGCGCCTGCGCAGCGTGGCCGTCAGGGTCTCGCAGCCGGGGGGGGCGTGGCCTGGAGGAGGAGCTGGCTCCAGTTGCGCGTGCGCAGGTCGGGGCGGTCTTCTGGGCGCCCGCCGGTCCTCCACCCGGGCTGCGGGGTACGTAGAGCAGGCACCACCTCCGGAAGCTGTTCCCGGGACCGGAAGTGGAGGACGGCTCCCCGGAGGGAGGACCGCGCGAGTAGTGCCGCCGCTCCAGGCCGTGCGGCGCCGGTGGGCGTGTGCGGAAATAAAGCGGCTCCCGCTCCTCGGTGAGTGACGGTCCCGGCACGGTTCGCTGCGGACTAGGGGCGGGGCTGTTCGGGACCCCTGTTCCCCTAGAGCAGGCGAGGTCGTGGCTGGCCTGGGCCGGAGTGCACGTGCCCTGGTGTTTTCACTTCCTAGGAAGAGTTGGCAACACTGAAGACACTTCCTGGGGCTCAGTTAGACCTAACAGCTGTTGAGGACTCAACGACTTTGGTGTTGGGATAGCGACTTCTACAAACATTTCATGTGTGCCTTCGGACTTCTGCCTGCGTATAGATGGCATTGATCTATTTCCACAGAATTAGGATGACACGAATGCCTCTTCAAGGAGTGCTTCATGAAAGGCACCGAGGTCCACAAACTGGGGAATCTACATATGCACTTTGGAAATGGCATGCTTTTAATTTAAAAAAAATGCAAACAAACAAAAAAAACCCCACTTTTTTTTTTAAAGTTGTGCACCGAAGTGCTGGACTGAAATTGAAATGCATTATTCTGTTCATAGCTGTGTTTTTTGGGCAACGTGTAATGTTTGTTCATTTATCCAGTTAATACTTGTGTGTTCACTGTCCACTGTTGGAGCCTTTTGGGGTGACCTATAAGTGAGCAAAATAAAGATTCCTGTCCTGTGGAGCTCACATTCCAGTTTGGGGGAGACAAATCATAAACAGAAAGTGTGAAATAAAGAAGTGATAAGTTAGAATGCCATGGAAGAATGTGAGGTAAGGGACGTTGGGAGCCCAGGATGCAATTTAAAAATAAGTATGGTAGGGTAGGCTTCACACAGTAGTTATTTTCGTTTGAGCAAATAATAGAAGGAGCTGAGGAAATTAACTGTGCAGATACTCGGGGAAATGCAGTCCGGATAAAGATGCCTCTTAGTGTTGGGAAAATTGTTTCAGTGTGGAATGTGCCTGGGTCATCAGTGAACATCAGGGAAGGCTTGTGTGACTGGAGTGGGAGTAAGGGGGAGAAGGGTGGTGAGATTTAGGAATTCGCTGACAGCTGGGCATGGTGACGAATTCCTTTAATCCCCATACTTTGGAATCAGAGACAGGTGGATCTCTGTAAGAGCGAAGCCAGCTTGGTCTACGAAGCAAGTCCAGGACAGCCAGGGCTCTGTTACACAGAGAAACCCTTTCTCAAAAACAAAACAAAAGAATGAGCTGACAATAGGCTCAAGTACAGTTGGGAACACTGGAGTATTTGAATCCCTTTAGTTGTTTGCAAGTGAAGGTAATTATCTACTTAATTTTAGTAAGAGTTCACAGCTTAACCACAGCCACTAATTATTATGTGAAGTTAATGACTGAAGGTAGACTTTTTCCAAAATAGAATGCATTTGAGGTCCAAGTGGAGCTGCAGTTCCCAGGAAGTCCTGCATGAATCAAGACAGATGAGCTTGTTGTTGTAAACTTATTTGGTCCTATTTAGGATTTTTGTGCATGCAGAAATACCCCATTTTTGTCTTCCTTTAGAAGCTTTCTAGATACAGTAACTGTTAACTGATGTTGATGAATGTTTGTGACTTAAAAAAAAATCCCTACTTACATGTGACTTGTAATAGTTGTGCAAACTAGAGTTGTGCTAAGATAACCTGTTGCTTTGAGGAGTGTACAGACTTGTAGACCGGGTGAACACAGGATAAAATACAGGATGAAGAGGGTGGGAAAGTTTGCTAACAGTGTAGGACTAAGGAAACACCAATATCATAGAATCACATGCGTGGTCATGCCCAACCTTGATTTCTCATTTTAAACTTCTTTTAAATTTATTTTGCTCAGCATGCAAAGAAATGAGCCTGACTCAACATTTCATTTTGAAATGTCTGCTTTTTTTGTAGGTTATTTTGTTGTCAGTTTTTTTATGTCTAACCAATTTATTGTCTGAATTGACTGTGACATAAGTGCAGATCATGAACTGAAAATTTAAGCACCTGCTCAGTTCACTGACATGTAACACTCAGGGCTCCATTTGCTGGAACTTAAAGCTTTTCCAACAATGCCATTAAGGCATGCTGGCTTTCTCTCTTAGCCTTTCTCTCTCTCTACAAGATAGACTTTTCTAGTCAGTAGGATGTTTTGTTTTTGTTTTTAACATTTGTTACAGTTAATTTTCTTAAACTGTGTTTGTTTCTTAGTTTCTCTCTTAATGCAGCTATCACACAAATAATTGAGACTATTTTAACAAGCTTCACAGCACAAGAACTGAGCAGTTATTAATCTCTTCTTAACCCTCAAAGCTAATTTGGCTTCCTCCCATCAAGCATCCCAGAGATACTTGCACTTTATAGCTTTGTTTGCTGAGCTCTCTCTCTCTTGGTCCCACCTGGACATTTCTGCTGTGGTTCAGTCCCCTACTTCCTCCTCTAACTCATCCTTCCCTGGCTGGCAGGAAGTCTTCCTTGCTCAGCAGTTGGCTGTAAGCTGCTTTATTAGCATATCAAGGAATATTTGAGGAGCAGTGTTTACACAACGTTGAGACAGGAAATTCTCAGAACAAAAATCGCAACCACATATGGGGTCTTCAGAAATCAACATTTGAATTACATAACAACCTTGTGCCTACAAACATTTATTTATTATGTGTGTGTACATGCGTGGGTATACTTGCAGGAGCCTGTTTCCTCATACCACATGGGTTTGTAGGATTGAACTCAGATTGTCAGAGGCTTGGTGGCAAGTGTCTGTACCTGCTGAGCAGCATTGCAGTCTCGAATGTCCAGTGAGTAACTGCAGTTCAATTCAGGACAGATTTTTTTTTTTTCAGTTAAAAATTTTGTTTTTTGACATCTGTTAAGTTTATAGTAGAGGCATGGGACTGTCTAACAAAGCATATGGGAGGCAGGAATCTGAGAGATATACCAGGGAAAATATTGGACACTTTTAGCATCACCAAGAAGGCCAATGACTTAAGTGCAATTTAGTTTACAATCCGTATGTGTTGGTTAGCTTTACATTGCTGTAACAAAACACCTTCAGTAAACAGTTTACTAAGGGAAAGGTTTATTTTGGCTTACAGTTTGAGAAGTTCCAGTTGGTGGTCAGTTGGCTCATTGCCTTTGGCCCTGTGGTGAGGCAGGACATGGTGGAGAGTGCTTGGAAGAAAAGGCCTGTTCACCCCATGGCAGCCAGGAAGCAAAGAGGAGAGGGTGGAAAGGGCAGGGGTCCCCATAGCTACTCACTAATCTAACTTCCTTCCATTAGGCTCCGCCTCTTAGAGATTTCTCCACCTCATAGTAGCAACAGGAACTGGGAACCAAACCTTTCAAACAAGGGTCTTTGGGCAATATTTAAGATCCAGACTATAGTTCCAGGCTCGGGTGTAGCAGGCACCATCTCAGTGCTAGAAGTGCTGCAAGGCTGCTGTGTTAGGGCCCGGTTAGAGGTCATGTTCAAGGGTGAAGCTGAAGGGCGTACATGTTTAGAGCCACGAGTGTTGTGTCTAACCTGAGGACAGCTTTGGGGAGGAGCCAGGTGAGTTGCTGCAGCAAGAGCTGCCACCCCCAGCTAACTGGTCTCTGTTATGCGCCATCTTCTAAAACAGAAAGAAGGAAGGAAGGAAGGGCCAGTATCTTAAAATAAGAAAAAAAAATTGAACCCCAGAATAAAAAGTAAAATTTCCAGGACACTGATTAAACTGTAAGGAGCAGAGCTGGAATTTGAGCGCAGTCTAGGCCTTTTCCTATTTCATGTTGCTTGGCTTTGTAACAGAGTTGCCCTTTCACTCATCTTAAAGTTGACTCGCGTAACTTTCTGTCTCCTCTTCCCAGATTTTAGCTTGGTTTGAAGATGAGTAAGCGCAGGAAGCTCCCGGTTCAGCAGCCAGCCAGTCCCGAGACCTTCAGCCCAGACGTTCTCGCCGACGTTTCTGAACTCTTCGCCAAGAACTTTACCTACTGTCCGCCACTTGACGGTGAGTGGCGGCCACCAGCTCCCAGTGAGCTCTTCACCTGTGACCACACAGAGTTCAGTGCTCTTCTTGACCTGAAGAACTCCCTAAACGAGGTGAAAAACCTCCTGAGTGACAAGAAACTAGGCGAGTGGCACAAGCACACTGCCTTCACCAACAAGGCAGGGAAGATCATTTCCCACGTGAAGAGGGCGGTGAACGCAGAACTCTGCACGCAAGCCTGGTGCAAATTCCAGGAGATTCTGTGCAGTTTCCCGCTTATCCCACAGGAGGCTTTTCAGGAGGGAAGGCTGAATTCCCTGCACCTGTGCGAAGCCCCAGGAGCCTTCATAGCTAGTCTCAACCACTACTTAAAGTCCCACCGGTTCCCCTGCGAGTGGAGGTGGGTGGCCAACACCCTGAACCCGTACCATGAAGCCAACGACACCCTCATGATGATTGCGGACGACCGGCTGATTGCAAACACCTTGCCCTGGTGGTACTTCGGCCCGGATAACACCGGCGATATCATGACCCTGAAGTACCTGAGCGGGCTTGAGGACTTCCTCAGCAGCGTGTCCACCATTCACTTGGTCACTGCTGACGGGAGCTTTGATTGCCAAGGAAACCCAGGGGAACAGGAAGCTTTAGTCTCTTCTTTGCATTACTGTGAAGTTGTCACTGCTCTGACCACTCTTGGAAATGGTGGCTCTTTTGTTGTAAAGATGTTTACGCTGTTTGAACATTGTTCTGTAAACCTCATGTACCTGCTGAATTGTTCCTTTGACCAAGTCCATGTTTTCAAACCTGCCACCAGCAAGGCGGGAAATTCAGAAGTCTATGTGGTGTGTCTCCGCTATAAAGGAAGAGAGACTGTGCATCCTTTGTTGTCTAGGATGGTGCTGAATTTTGGCACTGAGATGACCAGGAAAGCACTCTTTCCCCATCATGTGATCCCCACATCTTTTCTCGAGCAACATGAAGCGTGCTGTACATTCTTCCATAGACACCAGCTAGAGACTATTTCCAAGAACATTCGTCTTTTTGAGTGCATGGGAGAGAGGGAGCAAGAGAAACTGAATAATTTAAGGGATTGTGCTGTACAGTATTTCATGCAAAAATTCCAACTGAAGCCTCTTTCTAGAAATCACTGGCTTGTTAAGAAATCCAATATTGGTTGTAGTACAAACATGAAATGGTTTGGGCAGAGGAACAAGTATTTTAAAACCTATAATGAACGGAAGATGCTGGAAACCCTTTCATGGAAAGATAAGATAGCCAAAGGGTACTTCAATAGTTGGGTGGAGGAGCACACTGTCCATCATCCTGGACAGAGTTCCCTCTTAGAAGGGACTCCTGCTGATCTTGAGTGCCACTTGTGGCATATTTTAGAAGGAAAGAAACTGCCAAAGGTGAAGTGTTCTCCTTTCTGTGATGGTGAGATTTTAAAGACTCTTAATGAAGCCATTGAGAAGTCCTTAGAGGCTTTGAGTATGGATTCCAGGTTCAGTCCCAAGCAGCAGTACCGCTGTTGTGACATTTTTTCAGAAGGCTTGATACTATCCGAGTTGTTTGGCCTTACCCAGTGCCTTCAGGATGAGCAGGCTGTCGAACTGGGCAGCCCAATGAAGTGCCTGCTCGTGGGTTCACCGACTGTCCATGATTTCAAAGTGCACACGCCCCTGGAGGTCCAGCTTCTGGAATCCACCGAACTCCTAACCTTCAGTTGCTCATTGCTTCATGACGGCGACCCGACGTACCAACATTTGTTTCTGGATTGCCTGCTACACTCACTGAAGCAGCTTCACACAGGGGATGTGATGGTTTTGCCTGTACTTTCGTGCTTAACAAGATTCATGGCCGGCTTGATCTTTGTCCTCCACAGCTGTTTCAGATTTGTCACATTTTCTTGTCCTACGTCCTCTGAGCTCCTCAGGACCTGTGCTGTGCTGCTATGCATTGGTTATCAGGACCTTCCAGAGCCAGTTTTCGAGTATCTGCGGAATGTTAAGGAGCTGTTGAGCACTTTGCTCCACTCTAACGCACCGCAGCAGGTTTTGCAGTTTGTGCCAATGGAGGTGCTCCTCCAGCGGACATTGCTTGATTTTTTGTGGGATTTGAACGCTGCCATTGCAAAAAGGCATTTGCATTTGATTATTCAAGGAGAGAGAGACAAAGTCATCAGCAGCCTTGAGTTATAAACTTGAACATGGCATCCATGAGATTAGTTTTGTGACTTAGAGTTTCTGATTTCATTTTGCACCCCCCCTCCTCTGTTTATTTAATACTTTTCATTTTGGACAAATGCCAGTTTTTGTATTAAAGGACATTAATTATGGATGGTCGTAGCCTTTTCTGATCTGAAGGCTCTGTGACTCAGGCACAGAGTTCTTATTGAAGGAACAGCACGGATGGCACTCTGCCTCTAGTCTGTGACTTCTCTATGTCCTCGGGGTGACTGCACACGTGTTTACATGAGCAGTTGAGTTGGTCTTGTCTGCTGAAGATTTGCACTGTGTGCCTTCGATCAGACCCCTCCCCCTGTGGACTCCTCTCCTTGGCTAATGCTGTTAGTGATTATTAGGAGTTACTCATGAAAGGAGGGGAGTCGCTCCTTGGCATCACTCTCCGCTTGGGTGCACTTGACCCCTCATGGATCTCAGGGATCTTTATACCAGCTTCTTGGGATGTGCCATTCATTGCCTTTAGATCAGTGCCTCGATCTTCTTTTGACGTGAAATACGGATTTCCTTGAGTAACTGTTTTACTAGCCGTAACTACCCAACAAATAAGAAAGGACAGCTTTAAGCGAAAGCCAAAAATCATTTTTGTACACTGAAAAATCGTGTCTAGTACTTCTGTATCTCGAAAAGCTTCCCCCAGCAATGTTGGCGTTTTTAATGTCCAGGAAACAATGAGTGGAAAGATGGTTGGGTTTTAAGGCTTCATGAAGAGCCTCTTGTGGGATACATAGGAGTGTGATGATAATAGGACTTTCGAAGGAAAATGTGACACTTTCAGAATGATGGCAAACAAAAAAGTTTTAATCTTTACTGATTTTTTAGTATGAAATAGCACTTTACTAAGATTATCCATAAAGAAGTTATTTTATTAAGTACATTTATTAAGTACATTTTGACTTCTTTGAGCAATATATATTTAATAATATAGTGAATTTTTCTGGCAACTTGTTAATTCTTCATTACTTTCAAGTTTTATGAGGTAGATAATTACATCTCAAATGAAGTTTTAGGTATTTTTTTTGTTACTTAAAAAAGTAGAAGTATACTGTCATGTATTTGGTTAATAAACGAATTTTTCATGCTCTTTGCTATTTTTGAGTTCTATTATAATTCACAAATAAATTCTTAAACTGGTGTATTTTGTGTTCATTTCATTAAAAGATAATCATAAGGGAAGTTAAAATATAACTTGGAAACTTTTAACTGGGATGGTAATGTTTCATTTCTTTTCATTTGCATTCATGAAAATTTATTCCTCAACATTTTATTTATGGGAAATCTTCCGGAGAGAATTGGTACACTTTAGGGGCTGAGGTAGAGGAGCATGGCCTGGCAGTGAAAGTCTGAGGTTGATTCTTTCTGAAGGACCCTCATTTCCTACTAGTGACTTGATCAGAGTGCTGTGGTTCATGGCACTCTAATATAGAACACTTGAACATATTCAGATAGTCTATATAATTTTTAGCATGTGTTCGGGGTGTGAAGGAGAATGTCTCCCATAGGCTCTGGCATTGAGCACTTGATTCCCACGTAGTGTGCTGTTTGGGGAGGTCTAGGAGATGAGGCAAGACAACCTTGCCAGAGAAAGGTTGTCACGGGGTGGGCTTTCAGGTTTCAGAAACTGCCATTCCCAATTGGTTCTCTTCTTCCTGCTTGCCATAGACATGAGCTCTCAGCTTGAGGCTCCAACAGGGGTTTTGGTGGGAGAGAAAGAGAGGAGATAGCACTGTTGGTGAAGTTCTTGCTTTGCCAACAAGACCCGGTTTGATTCCCAGAATCCATACTGACAGGTGGGTGTGTGGCATGTGCTTGTAATCCTAGCACTGGGGAGGTAGAGGCCGGTGGATTGCTGGGGCCTGCTGACCAGTCAGCTCGGCCTATTGGGTGAGCTCCCAGGCCAGAGAGAAGCCCTGTCTCAAAAAGGATAAGGTGGACAGCTCCTGAGAAATGACCATTGGAATTGCCTGGCCTGCATAAGCACTAGTGTGTGCACACACTGTTGTTTGAAGAAATTCATATTTTTTCCTATATAGTCATCTTAAAGACTCAATAATTTGATAGTAGGTTTGCCTTGCCTGATTCTTTTAACTGACCATAACAGTAGAAATAATTACAAGCAAGTTTCAGTACTGAGATAAAGTATGGTGCCATGTGCCTGTAATCCAAGTACTTGGGAGGCAGAGGCAAAGCACTATCACAAGTTTGAAGACAGCCTTGGCTGCAGTGAAAGACATATCTTAATAAAGCAAACCAAAAATATTTCAAAGTCATTCCAAATTGAAAAGAAAATCCTATTGGGATAGTAAATACATATTTTTTAATGTTTAAAAGCCTGATACTACCTATAGATAAATCACGTTATGTGTTTAATAGTTCTGTTTTTAAGACATCATTCAGTAACGTGAAATGAATTACTTTGCATTTTGAACTTCCAATGTGTGTTTTCTATCCTCGTTATTAAATCTCTTTAACATTTATTTTATTCCGAGCCAACATAGAAAGTGAAAATTATATTGCCATAATCTAGAGGCGTGACCATAGGCTGCACCGGTGTTCTTTATCAGGAGCGGATTGAGAAATTCCGCAAGCTGTGTGCGGAGACAAGCTGGTAAACGTTTCACTGTCTCAGCTGCAGATGTTAAAGTCCATCCGCTGCTGTTCACCTACAGATTGTGTTCACGTGGACTGCACCCAGAATGTTCCTGTAATTTTCTCAGGGTCTTGATCATTGTCTTTTCCTGGGGACTATTAAAAGATGAATGATGTGTAATACACAATTCATTTATGTCAACTGCAACTCTGTTGGTGGACATTTAATATTATTTAACATTCAATATTATAGCAATATTTTCAGTTTATGCCTTAAAATTCCTGTGATTTCAGGAAAACAGTTTATTGTCATTGTGGTTGTGGGTTTTTTTTTTTTTAATCTAGGGACTTATGGACAATTATATAGGTTATATTTTAGTCAATTACTGCTGTTACTCTCGATGCTTAAGCAGTTTATTTTAAATCAATTGCACTATTACTTTTCAAAGTAATTTATTTGTTTTTACTCTATGTCTATGAGTGTTTATCTGCACTCATAGAGCACCGTGTGCATGCCTGATGCCCTCAGATGCCAGAGGAAGGTGTCAAATCTCCCAGAACTGGAGGTAGGGATGGTTGTGAGCCTCTATGTGGGGTGCTGGGAACTGAACCCAGGTCCTCTGCAAGGGTAGCAGGTGCTCTAACTGCTCAGCTGCCTCACCAGCCCCTACACATTTTTGATGGCCAGATGGTCCAGTTTGGGTTTGGAGGTGTAAGCAAAGGGCTTCTCTACTTTCAAAATAAAATACAAAGATAGTAGTGTTAACTTGGCCGGTTCTTTCAGTTGGGATAGGAGAGAGCTAGACTTCCATCTGACATCACATTGCATTTGTTGCAATATATGGTTTTGGTTGAAATACCTTGGGGATGAGGAAATGGCTCACATGGTATCACTTCAATTTGATCTTCAGAACTCACTTAAAATGCCTGTCCCAGAGTGCTTGTAATCCCAGCACTGGGGAAGAAGGAAGATACACGCATAAACACATATGTACATACATACATAGATACATGCACGCATGCACACACAGACACATTTACTCACAGGGCCTGGAGAGATGGCTCAGTGGCTAAGAGGGTGTGCTGCTCTTGCAGAAGACCCAGGTTCAGTTCTCAGCATCCACTGGCAGCTCAGCAGTCAGTAACTGCAGATGCAAGAGAGCTGACGACCTCTTCTGACCTACGTGGGCACTAGGCACGCATACGGTGCACACACATAAACAGACAAAACATCCATACACAGAAGTTAGGATGCTTCTGCACAGTATGAATAGCTGGAGAGTGAGGGATACTTTTTGTTGTTTGCTTAGGGTGGAACCTAGGACCTTGTACCTGCCGTGTGAGCTCCCCACTCACACTTCTGTCTTCCTCCCTCAGCCACCTGAGCACCTAGGACTCCAGGCTTGTCCTAGCAGACCAGGTTGGGAGATGAAGTGTAATTCGAATAACTTTTTAAGGTCATTATGGATAGTCTTCGCTACAGCAAAACTTGACAGATGGCAGCTTGAGTATTTGTTGAAATCAATCTTTGGTCATTAAGGGATGTTTTTCATTCTGCTGCTCTGAAATCTATTTGTCTATCTCACACTTTGGATGGATCATTTTACCCATGTGTGACTGCATTTTTAAACATTGAATTTGTCATTTTGAAAATACTAGTTTACGGAGTGATGCGGAGCTTGCAACCGTTGACATATTTAATTTTACACTGTCAAAAAAATTTCATTTTCAAACAGCCACCACTGATCTCGTCAGAAAAATCTAAGCAGTGCTTGCTTGTGGATGGCAGACATTAGTTTTCTAAAACTCGCCATTTTCACTTGAATGCTCAGTCTGTTATCATGGCAACAAATGCTGACACTTCTTTAAAATGACGGCTTACTTTAGAGGAAATGTCTGCCAAGCATTCAAGTTTGAGGAGATAGGATTCACCTGATCTGTGAAAATGCATAACTTGGCGCTGAGGCGGTGCTCTGGGAATGAGGGCTTGCCGTGTCAGCTATGGACCTGAGCCCTTGACCCAGCGCCCAGAGTATTCAAGGCATGCCATCTAGACTTTTAATAAAGGTGGGGCCAGGGGTACAGCTCAGGACTTCATAATTTAAAAAAAAAAAAACAAAAACAAAACAAAACTTCATCAAGGATGTTTTTAAGTAAAAATGGCCAGACCCCATGAGTACATGCTAAGACATCAGCTGTTTTGCCTTCTACAGCTTTTGCAACAAGAGTTTGACCATCAAAGAGAAAATAGTATCGAATGTCTTGGTGCTCACATGAAAATGTACAGACCTTGAAAGAGTCCATGGTCTCTCTAAGTTTTTCCCTCATGGACCAGCTCCTGAAAAACATGTGCATGTTTGTGTGTGTGTGTTTGTGTCTGTGTCTTTGTGTTTGCATGTTTATGTATGCAGATATACTTGCTTGCACATGTATGAAGAAGCAGAGGTCATCCTTGGATGTCATTCCTCGGAAACCACGCACCATGCTGTCCATTGGGGCTTTTTGCTTGTTTAGTTATTATTTTTTCCTTTTCCAGGTAAGGCCTCCCACTGGCCTGCCAGTTATCCTGGACTGGCTGGCCAGTAAGGTCCAGGGATTTGCCTGTCTTTTCCTCGACAGTGCTGTGGTCTTAAGTGTGTGCCACTATGCCCAGTTCCTTCTAAAGGTGAGTTTTAGGGGATCAAATTCAGGTCCTGATGCCTGCAAGGCCTGCACTTTATCAATTGACCTAGCTCCCCATTTTCACTTCATTTAACAGATATTTTTATTAAGAGGTATTACCTTTTTTAATTTTAGAAAATACAAAGTTTTTTCCACTGCTGAAATTGGTGGTGATGGACATATTTTTCTCTTTAGTTCTCTTAATATCTTTAGTTCTATTAACCATCTTCCAAATATGTGAATACTGAACCACTCATATTTCTGAGAAAGTGCTGTTTGATTGTGATGGATTGTGGGGGTTTTCTTGTAAATAAAATAAATACTGTTTTATTAATATCTGTGAAATTCAGCTATAGTTTTGTGTTTGAGTGTTTTCCTTACTCCTCTCCCTCCCCCAGCTCCTCTTTCTATTTCTCCCTTCCCCTTCCATCCCTCCTCCCTTTCCTGTGCTCTGGAATGGCTTAGTGCTTGCATCATCTCTTCTGTGAAGTTGGTGAAAGCTCTGTAAAAACAGCCCAGGGTGCTGTGTCCAGGCAGGAAGTGTTCCCTCAGCCCCTGGACCTCTCTGTGGGCTTCATCTGTCAGAACATCATCTGCTTCAGGCTTTTTGTCAGTTTTGGCAGATAGCCCTCGAGTGTTTATTGGATGTAGATTTTTAATCTTCTCTGTTCATAGAATTATGTGCTATCATCTTATAAGTTGAACGTATCTGTATTTTGAATGTGCTTGTTTGTTTTTGTAATAGTGTGTGGCTTCTCATCTTTAAAAAAAATGAATTGTTTTGAGAATTGGTGATCAATTTTCAGTGACTTGTTTTCATTAATTTCTTTTACTTTCTTTTGTTCTCTTTTTCAAGAATTTCTTTTTTGATGAGGTATTTAGACAGTTATATCTACCAGTAACAACAGACCATAAAACATTGCTGTTCTCTTCTATCTTGTCTTTTTTTTTTTTTTTTTTTCATGCCTGGTCAGTTCTTTTAGTGTTCATTCTTTGGTTAAGAATATCTTCATTTCATTTTTTTTTTAATGTAAATTTTGTCTTAACTAAAGCACCCATCAGACATCCAGTGCTGCTTAGTTATTTCGTAAGTGGCTTTGACATTGTTATAAGTTTGCAACTTCCCGCCTGATGTTTCTGAATCGTTGTCATGTATTGTCTTGGTCTGGCTTTTATTGCTGCTGTGAAACACCATGACCAAAAAGCAAGTTGGGAAGAAACAGGTTTATTCGGCTTAAGCTTCACTGGAGGAAGTCAGGACAGGAACTCAGGCAAGGCTGGAACCTGGAGGCTGGGGATGGTGCAGAGGCCATGGAGGGGTGCTGCTTACTGGCTTGCTTCCCATGGCTAGATCAGCCCACTTTCTTATAGGAATGGCACCACCCACAATGGGCACTGAGCACTAGTTGAGAAAATGCCTCACAGCTGGATCTCATGGAGGCACTTCCTCAACTTCCTTTTCTCTCTGATGACTCTAGCTTGTGTCAAGTTGACACACAAACCCAGCCAGTACATATATGAATTTCATTATATTGGTTTGTTCTCTGAGATGAGTATACGCCCCAGGGTTTTATTGCTAAAGAGGGACATATTATATAAGCATAGACGAGGGTATGTGGATTTTATATCTGTAAATAAGCACATTTAACAGTTTTTCTGAATGTTTAGAGCTTGGTGTAAACAATCTAGACAGGTAAGTTTGGGGTCCATTTTTCCTGTCTATATTCAGAATACCCAGTATTCAATATCTTCCCTGGGAAGGTTACATTTATGATAGATTCAAGTTTCTCAATCCCAAGGTATTTTCTCAATGTCCAACCCACCAGTGGCTTTGTATTTTCTTCTCTTACAGACTCCGATGCTGTCTGTATGCTCTTGTTTCTGTCTGGTCCCTCTCACAACAGCGGCCTGTTAGCTGATGCAGCTTTCATTCTGGTGGTGGAGGGGGAGGTCCTCGTCTTTGGATTTCAAGGTTGTCATCATAATGCTCTTGTCCCACCCCAGTGGTAATCTGGGCCAAGCACACCTCTTCTTGGGGTGTGGAGGGCTTTGACTGTTTTCCTCCCCAAACATAATATGGATATTGAGCGCTGTCCTAAAGGTACCTTTTACGTCTTCTCCTCTGGGACTTTTGTAAGTAGGAGAGATAGGGAGCATGGGGCCCTTGCCTTTCCCTTCCTGTTGCAGCTGTTCCTGTCTTGCCCACATGTTTTCAGGACTCCAGCCGTGTTGTTTGTAGCGTGAACTCTGTATATGTATGTAGCTGCATGCGCACCCTCCACCAGATTTGTTAAGAGGATAGGTGAATCCTTCTTGCCAGCATTCAGTATTCCTAAGGATGGACAGGCTTGTCCTCCATGTCTCCCTATCACTCATCTCTCCTCAGATTTAGGGGAGTTGGTCTTTTCCCCAAGAAAAGTAGTTCATTTATAATTGGTTTTATTCTTTAAAAACATTAGAATGGTGGGATGCCACCCTCGTTTCTAGCTCTTCTATAGTGAATTCAGAGATCAACTGGACCCTTTCTTTTACCTGTAATGTCTTGCTGCTGGTCATCCCACCAGCACCCCCACCCTTTCTTAATCAAGACAGTCTGTGTTAGAACAATACAGTTCATGTTCACTCTACTGGGCATTTGAAAATAAACATGAGTTTTCTGTAATCAAGACCCTATATGAGGAACAAACTGTACATTGAATAAAAATCAACTGTTAAATATCATTTTGGTTTAATGGTAGAAAAGTGTAACTGAAAGACACATCAACTGAATACCTGTGTGGATTTCATGTCCTTCATTCAAGTCAAGCTAATTATATATATATTTTTAAATATATTTATATTTATTGTATTATAATATGTTAATATATCATATCCAATATATTATATTAGTATATATCTTTTAAAATTTAGATCATCGGTGGTATTTGAACATGGACTAAATAGGAAAGGATTGTTATTTTGTTAGCTATTTATATTCGAGCTATGGCTCGAATATAAAATGCCCTTTTCAAGGCTCTCCTGCTAAACCCTTGGCTCAGATGATGGTGTTGTTTTGGGAAGTTCCAGAAACTTCAGGAGGTGAGCCTTAGCTGAAGAAAGTTGGCCAGTGGTGTTGTACCCTTGGGGGTGTCTTGTCTCTGTCCCTTTACTGTCCCTCTGTGCTTCCTGTCTGCCCCACTCCTGTCGACATGATGTTCTGCCCAAGAACTGGGCAAAGAAGCTATGGACTAAACCCCGTGTCAGCAAAACAAATCTCCCATCTTATCTTGTTTTGCCAGGATACATCCAATCATGGCTATGCAAAGATTCAGAAAGGGTATACTTAAAAATATTCAGATACAAAAAGGTGAAGATATATGTATTAATGTATATATACAATACATTAATGTATTAATTATATAATTATATATCATATGTGATTATATTAATATGTAATATATTAATTTATATTAATGTAGTTACTCCAGCAGTGGTAATACTATATGAAGAAATAGGCAAATATATTAAAATTCCCTGCTTGCCAGATAGATGGAATCTAGTAAGCACTGTTTTGCTTACACTGAATTGTAACAGAATTGAGAAGAGGATTTTTATGCTTATGCTTCATTTAATGTCATACCTCTTCAAACAGCTCGGCGGGGGAAGGGGAGTATCTGAATAAGCAGAAGTAGCCAAGATGAGGTGACCAGGAAAAGGGAGCACAAAACGCAGTACTTTCAGTACTTTCACTGAAAATGCACAGAGCAATGTAAAGTTAGAAATACTACCTTATATAGTTACAGACATTCACCATAGAAAGTCGCGTCTTCTAACAGTGTCTTGCTTGCTACTCCTCTGCAGAAACAGTCAGGAGACTCTGTAATTTCCTATCCACAAAACGGTGGACTGACAAGTAGCCTTAAATCAACAGGAGTAATTAATCATTGTCCCGCTTGTTTTGATGAGCAGACAGGAGTGACAGGTTAATAATAAATTCCAGCCTGTACCAGGAAGGTGGCTAAGGAGGCGCAGTGGCTTAATTTACATCTTTGGAAGGCACCGGAGATTTAATAATCTCCCTGCCTCATACATCAAGCTAATACCCCCGAGGCTGAAAAGCAAAACACTTTAAATTGTTAATCTGAAAAAGCAATAAAACCCTGTCTCAGGTCACAGATAAATTGAGTTTCTGGTGGTCTTGATGGACCCTTAGTGTGTGTGATTCATCTAGATTCTAGAGCAATTCGTGACCACTGGGAGCTGTGGCTGCTATACCAGGCAAACAGAATACCTTTCGAATTGCCAGCCTTAGTGGAAAAACTAAGCCAGGAGGGCACTGGCTGGTTTCTGCTTAAGTCTACCCAGTGAGTTATTGTACCTTCATTGTCAACTACAAATCGATATGGACCTCAGGCAGGATTCTGGGAGGAAGCTCTAAGTGGGTGTTTTCAGCTGAGTCTTCACCACCGTTCTGCCTTCACAGTCCACGTTCTTAAACAAACAGATGCTGTTTTGACTCATCTTCCTTTTCCTTCTTTTGAGACAGGGTCCTGTTAAGCACCCCAGGCTAGTCTTGAATTCACTGGGTAGCTGAGGATGGTCCTGATGTATTCGGATTATAGGTGTAGACCATCACACCCACTTTATGCGGCGCTGGGAATTGAACCCAGGACTGCAGGTATACTAGGCAAGTGCTCTACCAACTGAGCTACTCCCCCAGCTTTCCAATTTCTTAGGATGGAAGTTGTAACTGGCAAGAGGAAAGGGATAATGAAAGGAAGAATATCTTTCATGACATGATGAGCCATCTGGAGAGCCCAGACAATGTTTGGGCTTCCTGTTCTTCATTTTTTGAGTAGTTAATGTATACTAACTTTATCAGTTTGGAAAGCTTTCCCTTTTTTGATACACTTATGGGAAATGCCATCTTCGCTGAGTGAATAGTAGGTTTCCTTTCAAGGGAAAAGGTAAGGTAGTGCGCATTAGCAATGTTCCCTTATGTTAGTTGCGCTACTTGCCATGACATAATCCTGTACAGTTCTTAGACAGTAAAGCGTGATTGCCGATCAGCCTTTGAGTGCTGCTCATAAATTTCAACCGGTTTGTTTGTGATGCTTACTGAACTGCTGTAGGAAATCAACAAAATGATCCTTAAGTTGTTGACATAAAAGCCATTCCTCTCCTCCGAGATCCCTCCAGCTCTTCTAACTCTTAGTCATAGCTGTAAGTTGGGGTTACATTTTTGTTGTGTCTTCAGAAGCGCTCTGACTGGCATGGAATAATATTCAGGTAATAACTAGACCGTACCGCCAACTCAGAAATTAGGAAACACCCGTCACCCCAACTGCTTTCGGGGTGCTTCTTTGTCTTGGTCAGAAATTCAGGTGGGAGAGGTAGAAGATGCTTTAGAGTAAAATCTCCCACAAGCCCCTAGTAATTCACTCGGCAGACATCCGCGGAATGCTGTTCCTGTGTCTGGCTCTGCCTTAGTCCTGGAACGTGAAGACCGCAGAAGCACGGAGGCAGAGCTCAGCTCCTGTTGCTCCTGTCCTTGCTGTAACCAGTCCTGCAGCCTTTGCAGCTTAGCTTTCTGTCCCAAAGATAGAAACTTAAGGTCGAGGGCTTGTCAGGGCCGGCTGTGTTTCTTCCTGGAAGGTCTAAGGGAAATCTGCCTTCTTTTTGTTTCAGACTTAAGACACAATCTGTGTTTCTTGGCTCACAGCCCCTTTGCTATCGCTCTGTTTTAGCTTCTTCTGTAACTTCTCGGTATCTGCCAACCTCTCTTCAAAGGGCTCTTGCGGTTATGTTAAGCCCACCTCAAAATCCTTAATCAAATCTGCAAAGACCTGCTTTCCAGGTAGTTCCCAGCTTCAAGGAATGAGGATGTGGTCATTTTAGGCAGCTGCTAGTCACAGATTTGGTCCATGGACCGCTCTGCTGTTCCCTGGCTGAATACTATCAATTAAATACCGTAATCTTTCTGAACCACAACTTTCTTATCTGCAAAACGGAGTAATACCCACATTGCTGTCTGACACAAGTTGAAGGTTCAGTGAGTGGGAAACCTCAGTGATGGGAACGCATGTGCTCAGCCCTTTGAGGACTTCCAAGTCAAGTGGAAAAGATGGACAGTTAAGTAGATAAACATGAGTCAGTGTGAGGTGCTGTTACAAGGCTGTATATAACGAGAACTCCCATGAATGAGGAGGTATATCAGTCAGGGTTCCCTAAAGGAACAGAACTGATAGGCTGAATCTTGATATATGCATATATACATAATATATCTATATACATATATATGTGGGATTTATTAGAGTGGTTTACATGCTGTGGTCCCGCTAATCCAACATTAGCTGTCTCAGCTAGTATTTCATTTCTAAAGAATTCAGAGTGGGTTTTAATGTCAGTGAAAGAATGGATTTGCCAGCCATAGCAAGAGCAAGCAGAAAAAGAGAGCAAGCTTCCTTCTTCCATGTTCTTTATATAGGCTGCCTACGAAAGGTGTGGCCCAGATTAAAGGTGGATCTTCCCACTTCAACTGATTTAATTAAGAAAAAAATTTCCTGACAGGTATGCTCATCCATATGGATTTTAGTTAATTCCAGATGTAGTCAAGTTGACAACCAAGAATAGCCATCACAGGAGGCAAAGCAAAGGTTTTCTGAAGCGATTGCAGTCAAGAAATGTCAGGTACCAGAAGGTCATGCATTCCTAGCCTTAGAATATTGCTTCATTTTCTTGGGCTTCAGGCAAGTGTAATTTAACAAGTTAAAGCCTCATGTAGAGATAAAAGGAGATGATCATGTGGGTAGTGAGACAAAATTGGAAGTTTTTGTCTCCCTCTCCTCTTCTTCCTCCCTTCCTGATTCTCACAACCTCCCTCCTCAGGGTAGAAACAGAACCCATCTGATTACAAACATTCTAGGATGCTCAATGGGGCAAGTTTGTTGGTGACCAGGGTTGGGGAGGAAAAGGTTTATTTGACTTATGCTTCCACATCAGTGTTCATCATCAAAGGAAGTCAGGAGAGGAACTCAAAGAGGGCAGGAACTTGCCAGCAGGAACTGATGCACAGGGCATGGAGGGTGCTGCTTACTGTCTGGCTCTGATGATGAGTAGCAATATGGAAGTGTAAGCCAAATATTCCCTTTCCTCCCCAACTTGCTTTTTGGTCATGGTGTTTCATTGCAGCAATAGAAACCCTAAGACAAATTGGTACCAGGAGAGTGGGGTATTGCTGTGACAGACCTGCCCATGTTGTTTTGGGGAGGAGTGTGGAAGGATTTTGGAACTTTGGGCTAGAAAAGTTACTGAGTATTGAGCTCTGTGGGAATGTTCAGTGGAAGCTTGGAAGATAGGAAGGTTGAGAGCAGTGCAGAGGAAGGAGGCCTGGCTTATGAAGTTTCAGAGGGAAGATTAAAGGCTCTTTCGGGGCCGTTGCTATTTAGAATTGAATTGAGATGCTGCCTTTCTGGTGAGCTGGGGATGAGGAATTAGCCGTGATCAGCAGGAGATCAACACTATCGAAAACCTTTTCGTTCCTGGGACAATTGATGCTGGTCAGGTGGAGCTAAGAAATTATCAGCGATTAAGAAGAGGCCAGCATCACTGAGGTTAACTCTTCTGGAAAGCGTTTCCTCAGGGCCAGCACACAGAAGCTGTGCTCCAGAACTGGCAGAGGTTGTATCTCATGCTGGCAGCCCAACTTGGTACTGTGTGAGAGTCAGCCAGGTGGTACTGGTTTTGAAGGCATGAAGGGGTCATGGAGAGCAGCTGAGGCTTGGCATCGTGAGAGGCCAGGAAAGGCCGTTGGTGAAGGTGCAAGACAGAAGGAGTCATGCAAAGAAGTTGAGCCTTGGTACCCTGAAGAGAGCCTATGAGAGGCTATTGGTAAAAGTGTACCCCAGAATTTTGGAGACGCAAGTACCATGGGATGACTACCTAGAACAGCAGCAGCGATGGCATGAATCCTGTCCAAGTTTAGAAGACAAACTGCGTGCTGCACAGAGCACAGCTTGAGAAGTGACCCAAGACCCTTGGAGGAGCCTAGATCACAAGTGAATTGGGGCTGAGTTATTTGGAGTTGGAGTTGGAGTTTGGAGTTTGGTTTTGCTTTGATCTAATTGTGACTGTGTCCTGGCTCTTCCCTCTTGAACTAAGGAAGTATTTATCTTTATTTTACTAGAGCCCACAGTTGAGAGACTTTGAATTTTAAAAGAGGTTTCTATTTTAAAGGGACTGAAATTTTAATGTGTTTGAATTTGTAAAAACTGTGGGACTTTTAAAGTTATTTGTGATTCTAATGTGAGATCTTGGGGACAAATAAGAAAGGAAGGGTTGTGGCTTAATAGTGATGTGTTTGTGTGTCAAGTTGACAAGGGGTCAGTTGTACTGGCTGGCCTGTGTCAGCCTGACACAAGTTGGAGTTGCTTGAAAGGAGGGACCTCAACTGAAAAAAAAAAAAAAAGCCTTAATGAGATCCAGCTGTAAGGCATTTTCTCAATTAGTGATTAATGGGGGAGGGCCCAGCCCATTGTGGTGCTGTTACTGGGCTGATGGTCCTGGGTTCTATAAGAAAAGAGGCTGAGCCGACCATGGGGAGCAAGCCAGGGAGCAGCACCCCTTCATGGCCTCCAGGTATTCTGCCACGTTTGAGTTCCTGTCCTGACCTCCTTTGATTATAAAAGCATTATGGACGTCTAAGCCAAATAAAACCTTTCCTCCCCAACTTGCTTTCTGGACATGTTGTTTTATTACAGCAATAGAAATCCTACTGGCATCACTGACTTAAAATAAAATTCCACGAGCCCCCCAAAAGCTCTTCTGTCATACTGATGATACCAACATTCATTTACAAAGATTGATTTGTTCTTAATTTTTTTTTTTTTTATGTATACTGTGTTTTGCTTATTTTCCCACAAAGGTCTGAAGGGAGCATTGGACACCCTGGAATTGGAATTATACTGACTGTGAGCTGCCATATGGGTGACAGAAACTTAACCTGCTATTCTTCAAGAGCAGGAAATGCTTTTAACTGCTGAGCCATTGCTCTCCTCTCTGTTTTCTATCATTACTGTGACAAATGACTACAAACTTAGTGACTTAAGACAATACTAACTCGTGATCTCAGTTTTCTATAGGTTGGAAGTCTGGCACCAGTGTCATTGGGCTAAAACCAATTGTCCCCAGGGCAGCATTCCTTTGTGTGTGGGGGAGGGAAGGGACTAGGGGGTTCTCAGTGAGAATCTGTCTCACTGCTTCTTCCACTGTCTAAAAGCTCTCTACTCTAGCATGTAGCTGCATCCTGCTGTTAGCCAAGTCTTATCTCTCTTCTCTTATCGGTAGTAAGAAGAACTCTTGACTGTTAAGGGCCCCTATGATCACACTGGGACCACACAGATAATCCAGGTTAAAAGCATGTCTCAGGGTCTAGACCCTCAATTGCAAAGTCCATTTTGCCACTTGAGGCAATGTGTTCACAGGTGGTGAGGACTGGGGATGGACATCTTTGGAGAACATTATCATTCCTGTGATAGTCATAGTTATTACAGTGTCTTAATATCTATTTCCTCCCTGTCAGTTCTCCTCAACTCCAGAACTCAGCATCCAACCATGCACATCTCCATTTGAATATGTAACAGACTTCTCCAACATGCTTTGTTCATGGCCGAGCTCCTGAGTGTCTTTCCCCAAACCTGATTCTCTCACATCCCCAACCACACCAGGGAATGTAATGGTCTTTAGATGCTCTGGCCCAAACTCTAGGCATTGATTACCCTTGGCTCCTTTCTGTATTGGGGGACAGTAACAGGCCTCTCTATTTTTAACTTCAAGTCCTGGCTTTGGAAGATATCCACAACATTATGATTTTATTTTCAATTCCTTCACTGCCACCATCTTGCCTTGGTGGTCATCTCCTTTCTAAATTATTACAGTAGCTTCTTAATGGGTCTCTCTGAACCTATAGGCAATCCCCTTCATTCTGGCCTTGGCACAGTGGCCATAGTGAACCCATTGAATTAAAGGTCAACTAACGTCATTTTTCAGAACAAAGCCAGAGAAGATTATTTCCTAATGAAACCCCAAGTCTTTAAGGCCCATGAGCTCCTCCCCCATTGCATATTTGATCTTTTCTCTTCACCTTCCTCATTTCCCTCAGCCGTAGTAGCCACCTCAGTATTTCACAAATATCCAAGGCACCTTTGCACCTCAAGCTCTTCACACCAGCTCTTTTATCCTGGCCCAAGAAAAATCACACGGGTTCCTACTCACCTCTTCCAAGCGCTTGCTCAAATCTTATCTTCTAGGTGGGGCCCACCCAGAGAGCTTTTAATTAAAACAAGTGGCAGGTGCACTGTTCTTTTCTGTTTTGTTTTTTTTTTTTTTTGTATTTTATAATTTACTTGTTTGTTGTGGTCACTTCCCCTCCATTAGGAAGTGAACTCCACGAAATCAGGAGTTTATCCTGCTGTGTCCACAGCTGTATCATTAGTATCAAGGACAGTGTTTGCCCTGTAGGCACTCAATAAAAAGGGTACATGTTTGAATGTGTCACTTTTCCCTAGTATCGCTGAGTGGTTTGTAGATTAGTTGTCCGTGTTAGTTAGCGTCTTGTCGTTATAATCAAAATAACTGGCAAAATCAACTTGAGGGAAGTTACAGTGCTAGGGGTTCAGTTTGTGGTTGTTCGGCAACGCCCCCCCCCTTTTTTTTTTAGACAGAACTTGACTGTGCCTGGAGTGTGTGGAGGAGGGACTTGTTCACCTCACAATGGTTAGGAAGCAAGGTTTGGGGGAATGATCATATTCCCTCAAGGACCTGCCCTCCAGGATCTACTTCCTCCACCAAGTTCTCACCCCCCTCCACACATACCCTCCTGAAATAGCACGACCAGGTTTGCATCCGTCATTCAAAGCATGAACCTACGGGACTGTTTCACATTCAAGTCGCAACACTCGTTTACAACAAAAGAATCAAGCTCAAACTTGAATGTGGGGAGGCTGAAATGAACAATTCAACATCAGCCAGCCCCATTTCAAGAGGAGAGCTTTCTAGAAATTGAGCTACTTACTAAGTATGCATGTTTCTACCTGAGAAATGAAACAAGCAGGTAAATCCAACTAGCTGAGGTCTGCCTCACAGCGCCGGCAATGAGGAAAGTCGACAAATTGGATCAGCATGCTTGAGTTCTGACTGGGTCATCCCTTGGCATCTAACTAGTCTCCACACTAAGAAGTAGCAGGTGTAAGCTGACAGCAGGACCTGGAGCCTGTTCTGTTTTGTTTATCTTCATAGAAGTCCGTTCCTGGGGCTGGAGGAGAAGGGACAAACTTCCGCAAGGGAGTTGAGAAACAAAGGCGTTTCAAGCTTTGTTTTCATTTTTTTCAGAATGAATCAGGTGATCGTGTGTCTTTCAAGTTCCAAAATTTTATTCTAGGCTTGAGGCAACAACAATGACCTTAAAATCCTTTATTAAGCAAAGGAAGGAGTAAGGAGAAAGAAGGAGGGAGGGAAAGGGAAGGAGGGAGGAATGTTAAGAGAGAAGATGGAAGGAAGGAAGAAAGAGAAGATGGAAGGAAGGAAGGAGGAAAGAGGGAAGGAAGGAAGGAAGGAGGAAAGGGAGAAGGAAGGAACGGCCATTGACTACTAGAGTTTTGCAGATGGATACAGAAACAATTTGAGAATCAGAATAGTTTCAGAAATTGATTGAAGTATATTAAACGTGAAAATATGAATTCATACTAACGCTTAAAAATTATTGAACGTTGGGCATTTCTCAACGTTCAATTACTCAAAAAATTAATAAAAGTTCAGAACCAAGCAGTTATTTTCTTTCCTTATATGAGCCATATTCAGGAGAAATGCCTATGAGGAAGTGATTTTGTTCATTATATACCCTTTCTCCATATTAACAATTTTGCCTTCAAATATTTTAACATATGTTTTAATCATATTCTTTTCCCCTTTTTCAATTCTTCCCAGAGCTTCACACCTTCCTACCCACAAACTCACCTTCATTCTCTCCCCCCTACCAACCTTCATAAACAAAAACATTTTAAAAACAACTTCAAACTTACTGAAAATGCCAGTCAGGTGCAGGGAACTAGAGAAAAACACATTTCCTTGATGCTTGGAGAGCCATGGCAACAACCTGAGGTCCCAGCATACTTGAGTGAATACTTTGCTGTGAATTTGCTACAAAGACACGGAAGTAACCATGATACGTGGTCAAAATCAGAAAACTAGCACTGGTGAACCAGTTCGAGCCTGTTTAGAACAGCAAGCTGCATTTCCTTGTTAACTTTCTTTACTCTTCTGTGATTTTACTCTCTGCCTCTGACCTTGGCATGCTTGATGATCACTGGTCACAGGTTTCATAGATAACACTTGACTCTGGGTTTGTTGGATGTGGCGGAGAGGTTTGTATTGTACACGTGTGTATGAGTGCAGGTGTGTATGCGGGCCAGAAGAGGAGATTGAGTGTCCTGCCTTATCACTGTCTGCTTTGCCCCTTGAGACAGTCTCTCACTGAACTAGCCTGGAGCTAGGCTATCTGCTAGCAATTCTCAGTGATCCTGCTATGTCTACCCTCACAGCACTGGGCTGTGCGTGCTCAGGATTTGAACTCAGGTCTGCCTGCTTACATGTCAAGTACTCTTTTCCACTGAGCCATCTCCTCGGCCCCTTGATGTTTGCCCATGATCAGAGGATCATAGATTCAAGTGGTGTCCTCTCTTTAGCATCCTGTCCACGATGAATGGGTCCATTTTGATGGACCCCATTGCTGATGATGTTCACTGCAGTCACTGGACAAGGTCGTGCCTGTCAGGCCTTTTCAGTGTGAAGTCATTCAATTCCTGATTAGTAGGTTTTATGAGCATGTACTTTGAGAATATTTAAATGTCTTGTTTTCATCAAACATTTATTTGATTCATTTATTTAATCTATGAGCCGGACTCATGAAGTCTTATTTTATTCGATGAATTATGTACCATCTCTTACTATCATTATTTATTTTGATTCCCAAATATCTCAGAATAATTAGAATCCCCAGTGCCTTATCAATCAGTCTGGCTTCTGGGTCTGTTTGGCATAGTCCATCTTTGAAGACTCACTTGCTTTTTGGCTCGGTATATTTCAGACACATCTTGTACTTTTTCTTACCTCAATCTTTGAGCCAGCCATTTCTCCAAGGATCTGTTTCCTTTTGGTGGAGAGTAGGAGCTAGAATACAAGGCCAGGTGCTGGATATTGCTTTGCTCAATCCTTTATGATCTCGGTGTATAGAAGTAGAGAAATGAAAGTGTGTGTGTGCGTGCGTGTGTGTGTGTAATAAACTGACCTTGTTTGTGTTCTGATTTAAATAAGTTTATTGGGGAAATTTGATATGAGATGACAGTTAAGTAACTTCAAAGACTTATTAATTTATTCTGTGGGATAAAGACATTGTACTTATATTGACAAATCCTTTCAGAGAGAGGAAAGTAACATACAAATGAAGTCTATTGGTGGGAAGACTAATTTACTAGCCCACAAACAAACACAGAAACCTATGCATTTGTTTATTTTATGTGTTTGTATATATGTGTCTCTCTTTGCCACGTTTGTGCAGGTTCTTGGGGAAGCCGGAAGAAGGCATGAGATTCTCCAGAGCTGTAGTGACAGATAGTTAGCTACAAGTTGCCTGCAGTGGGTCCTGGGAAACAAACCTGGGTCCTGGGCAAGGGTGGCAGGTGCTCTTATTTGCTAAGCCATCTTTCTAGCTCCATGAACATATCTGCTTTTTGAGACTAAACTCAAACTTTGTATATAAGTGTCGAGACTGTCCATCTCCTGCATGCAAGGTTCAGGGCCCATTTAACCCAAAAGCTCTCTGTTAAAATAGACTTATACTGTAAGTGCTGTCTTATGCGGTCTGGGAAGGTCTGATTGTGTCTGAAGGAGAATTGTCTGCCTGCTTTCAGTTTGGTAGCTAGTATCGAGAACCCACAGCGCATTGTTGTGACAGTGTATGTGACATCTAAATGTTATGTAAGACCTAGTCTTCCTGAACTGTTGTTGGAATGGCTAGAGAGGTCAGTGTAGACATAGAAACAGCTGCCTCTGACCAGATAGGGAGCTGGCCTGCAGCCTCTACAGCTGTCCACTGCTGGAGCAGCCATAGCTTGCTGGTGCTCATTAATGCCCAGAGCAGCTGCCACCGCAAGCAATTTAGTGCAAAATAATCCATCAATTAATCTCTTTGTTATTGGACACTCCAGATGCTTGCACCTTGGTTAATGCTATCAACGGCCTGGGAATGAAATGTGTCTTCATAGTTCTGGGCAGATTAACATCATGGTTGTCCTGCACACACTGCCAATGCCAGGAGCATACCAGAACCCCAAGGAGTGAGAGGGCTCACTCCAGGCTCTGTTTCACTTGGAAGAAATTATTTGAAAACTGCAGTACTTTTGCTGATAAACTGGATCGGGTTCTGAGCTCAAGCTGGAGTGGTTCCTTTCAATAAAGAAAGGCAATGAAAAACAACGCCCGAGCACTACCTCACTCAGTACTGTCCAGAGGCTCAGCTCTTGCCAAAGCTGAAAAATCCCTCAGAAATCTCCAGCTTTGCACTTAATTACCACCTCCTTTCTGCTGCTTTCCTCACATCCCCCTGTGGTTCTTTTCCCTCCGTGTTGCCAAAGAGGCTTTCTCTCCCAGACACCATCTGCTCTCAGGACATATTTGCATTTTCTTCTTCCTTCTTCATGTGCTTCTTTCCAGGCCTGCAGTTCTCCCTTGCTGGACTGCTGCTGCTCTGTGACCCCATGGGTGGAGGGGAAGGCCGCTGTGGCTTGCAGAACTGAAATGAAGTCGGAACCCAACAGATACTATTTTGGTCTTGGATGAATCCTTTTTGGGTCTCAGGCCCCAGGGATTCATGTAGCACATTTTTTAAAGCTACCCTTTGTCTTGAAAAACAAACAAGCAAATCTTTTGTTTGTTATTTGACCTCCAAGAATGCCAGCCTCAAGGAGGAAGTGATGTACCAGTTGCAATCCCCAGAGGTGAGTAGTTCCTGAAGCTACACAGAATGTTTGTAACAACTACTCTCAATGTATATATGGTATAGATCCTTGTAGGGTCTTTTGTTTGTTTGTTTGTTTTTGCTATGACAGTATCATAGCAAATATGGAATATGTAGCACATGTAAAATGGAAATATGTACATATATACTGTTAGCAAAATGTACTCATAGATATAGAAACATGCGTGCATGGATGTATGTACACACAACAGTAAGAGGACAACTTTCAGGATTCACTTTTCTACCATATGAATCTGAAATCAAACTTGGCAGCAAGTATCTTTTTACCTGCTGAGGCACCTCACCGGCCCATTCCTTACTTCAGGATTCTGAGGAACAAGATATCAACACATATAAAACTTCCTAATACATTTACTACCTGGTATTCCATAATGTGAGTGTAATATGGTTTCTTTACTTGACCTGTCATAGATATGTATTTGTGGTGGTTGAATGAGAATGACCTCCATAAGCTCAGATATTTGAATGTTTAGTCACTGGGTTGTGGAACTGTTTAAGAAAAATTAGGAGTAGGAGGTGTGGCCATATTGGAATAGGTGTGACCTTGTTAGAGGAAGTATGTCACAGGGAATGGGCTTTGCCTTTTCAGAAGCTCAAGCCAGGCCCAGTGTCACTCTCTCTTCTTGCTGACTACCATTGGTCATGCTGTCTCTTCAAAACGGTAGAGCAGTGTCTAAGAAGTTGGTGCCAGGAAATATTGCTGTGACTATGCTGTCGTTAGGAGGAATATGGAAGACTTTGGGACTTTAGGCTGGAAGAGGAGTTGAACGTTTTAAGCAGGGGTTAATGGGCCTTCCTAGTAAAGCATGTGCACAGTGGTTCTGAGGGCAGTGTAGACTATGCAGCCCCAGATCAAGAGATTTCAAGGGAAGAATGTTAGGAAGTGGTCTGGGGTCCATTTTTATGGCATTTTGTCTGGAAATGTGGCTGCTTTCTGCCCTTGCCCTAATAATTTGCCGGAGGCTAAATTGAAGGGTTTTGGATTAATGTTGTTGGCAGAGATTTCAAGACAGTCTAATATTGACTGTGTCACATGGTTATGCAGTCACTCTTAGGCAGATAAATACAATGAAAAAGAGCAAGCAGGGCAAAAAGAGATATAGAACATACGGTCTGAGGAGAAAAGGAGCACCAGGAAATGTAATGTTGGAGCCAAGTTCTGTGCTTAAAGAGATAAAAAGCTTTCAGAAAAGCCTGATGCTTAAATAAAGGGAGTGATGGCCTCAAGGCAAGACCCCACCCAGCTAAGCAGTCAGTCTGTGAAAAGAAATTAAAGAAAAGCATAAACAGCAAAGGAAGCCATCAACAATAGAAAGATTATGCAAATACAAGTCAAGGAAGGGCCCCCGCTTCTATTCCTAGCTAGCGGAAGAATTTGGCAGCTACTATCACAAAGTTCAAAAGTGATTCTGGAAAGGTTAAGGAATCTTCCCTCCAGGATTAAGAAACGCTGCTGAGACAAGGTGTTTAGCAGGGTAAGGCCCTGCATGGAGGCCCAGACACACAATTGCACGAAACTGTGAAAGCCAATCCTAGATTACACCAGAGACCCCAAGATACTGTTATACCCAGTTCTCGAGCCCCCAAAAGATCTACAGGAATCAACTCCGTTGCAAAACACATGAGGGTCTTTTTATTGTAAATTACAAGCTGCAGCTTGGGCCCACAACACCCACCGCCGAAGCGGTGGGAGCTGAGAGCGCTGTCCCCAGGTTAGTTGGGTGATTTATAGATTCTGGTCCCTCCCAGCATGCCCAAGGCAGGGGCAATTCCTGCCTGGCAAACATTTATTGGTCAAAATGCTACATTTTGAAATGATTGGCTATAGGAAGGTCCCCAGACCAAAATGACCTGGTGTCCCTCCCTAGAGGGATGGGCCAGTTTCCTAGCAACTGCTATCTCTAGTAGGTGGGGAAAGAATGCAGTAAGGCAGTCCTTCCCCTAAGGGCATTACTAAACTTCTCTACCCACATAGTTCAGACCTTAATAATAGCTGCTAATTTTTAATCTTTTTGGTCTCTCAGTACAGCAGTGGGATAACTGCCAAGGAGAGCTGACATCTGGGTGTAGAATCAGTCTAAGAGAGAGAAGTATATTGCAGTAAACAAAGTTGAAAGGAATTGGAGATCTGGAAGAGTGCTTTGACATCAGACACGCAGATATACAGAATTTGGGGTTTACCCTACTGTGTGTTGGTCTTGCTTTGGTCTAGTATTTCCAGTATATATATATATATATATACTGTGCCATTGTATGTTTGAAGTATGTGATCTGCTTTTTGATTTTGATTTTTACAGGGGGTTACAGTTAAGATATTGCCATGAATCTCAGAAGAGACTTAGACTGAGTGTTGGGACTGTGAACAACTATGGATTAAATTAATTTTAATTTTGCATTCTGATATGCTATAGGCCTATGGGGCCAGGGAGGAGAATGTGGTGGCTTTGAATTAGAATGACTCTCATAAATTTATACATGTAGATGCTTAGTCAGGTGGGTGTGGCACTGTTTGAGAAGTATTAGAAGATTTAAGAGGTGTGGCTTTCTTTGTTGGATGAACTTTGTCACCTGGGGTTAGCTTTGAGGTTTCAAAAATCTATAACAAGCCTAGTGTCTCTCTCTCTCTCTGCCTACTGCCTATAGATCAGGAGGTAAGGCTCTCAGCTACTGCTCCAGCATCATGCCTGTCTGTGTTCTGCCCAGTTTTCGAACCCCAAAAGACCAGGAATAAATAGACTCCGGTATAAATACATGAGGCTCTTTTTATTACAAATCATTATGAGCTGCAGCTTGGGCTCACCCCCCCTCCTGCCACTGAAGCAGCGGGAGCCGAGAGCCCCGTGCTCAGGTTAGTTGGGTGATTTAAAGATTCTGGTCCTTCCCAGCATGCCCAAGGCAGGGGCAATTCCTGCCTGGCAAGCATTTATTGGTCAAAATGCTACATTTTGAATCGATTGGCTATAAGAAGGTCCCCAAACCATTAATGATCTGGTGTCCCTCCCTAGGGGGATGGGCCAGTTTCCTAGCAACTGTTATCTCTAGTGAGTGGGGAAAGAATGCAGTAAGGTGGATTCTTCCCCTCAGGGCATTACTGGAACTCCCCACCCACCTAGTTCAGGCCTTAAATATTAATAATAGCTGCTGATTTTTAATCTTTTGGTCACTTATCTGCTTCCTGCTATGGTGACAATGGACTAATCATTTGAAACTGTTAGCCAGCTCCCAATTAAATGCTTCCTCTTCTAAGAGTTACCTTGGTTATGGTGTCTCTTCATAGCAGTAAAATACTAAGACAACATTCTACCTGAATAACTACATCTGCAGGAACATTGGAACCACTGCACTGAGATGCACAGTGAATAAAATTTACACATTGATTAATACAATTCTACAGTCATATCTAATTACTCTTCCTGCAGTTATAATGAGATAAATGGTAATGCTGTGTCTAAAGTAGTTCACAAACTATGCCTTTTCTGCTCATTTAACACTCATAGGTATTCTGTTTCGGAGCCCCATGAACTAAATATTGGTTGTCTTCATATGCTGAGAGAGTCAGATGTGAGGCTTTGGGGAAGGAAACTGGGGATATTAGGAAGTGATTTGGTATGTATTAGGTAAGCATTCAATATCCTAATGAAAGGGATCCTTTAGGGCTAAAGGAACAAGACAGACATCTATGACCAGGGAGAAGGTCCCCACCAGAAACAATCTGTGGGGACTTTGCTCTGGGACTTCCTGGCTTCCAGACAGGGGGATATAGATGTATCCACTGAGACCATGTTGCTATTATAACAGCCGGTCATAGTTAGCTGCAGGTGTCAACTTGACATGGCTCAGCATTACCTGGGGGAGCGGGGGTCTCAGTTGAAGGATTTTCTAGATCAGATTGGTCCAAGGGCATGTCTCTAAGGAATTATCTTAATTGCTAATTAATATGGGAGGACTCAGCCCATTGTGGACAGTGTCATCCCTGGCCAGGTGGTCCTGGGCTGTGTAAGAAAGCCAGAGAGCAAGCAAGCTAGTACGCAACATGCCTTCATAGTCTCTGCTTCAGTTCCCTGCTTTGTTTCTATGTTGGCTTCCCTGAGTGCTTATCTGTGACAGGAGAGTATAAGCCAAATAAATCCCCTCCTCTCCTACATTTCTTTTTGGTCCCGGTGTTTCCCGAAGCAGTGGAAAAAAAAAAACAAAAACATAGCCTGATTATACTGAGACCAAAAAGTAATGTTCTCTTCAGTTTACCAAGGCTCAACAACACTAAGAGATTTCTCTAAAACAACACAGCTTGGAAGTCCTGTTCTGTCTTTTATCTCCAAGCATGTAGTTGTTTATCCTAAACCTACCACGTCCTCGTGGAGGAGAATCAGGCTTTCTGCTGTGATGGTGTGACTGAAAAAGTGCTGGGGGAAAAAAGATGCCTGCCTGCTTCGATCTGTTGTAACAACTGATAACTCTCCTTAAAATGCCCTGCACTGAATTCTACATTTTTCTCTTAGTATTCTTTTTATTTTCATGTCACTGTAGCAAAAAGGTGTGTGTGTGTGTGTGTGTGTGTGTGTGTGTTCCAGTTCATGTGTATGTGCATAAGGAGTCCAGAGATCAGCCTTGAGAGTTGTCCCTCAGTAGTTCACTTCCTGTTGACTGGTTACTTGCTCTGCTTCTTGTTCTAGGGTTAGCTTTATTTGATCCTGTTTACAGAAAGCTCTTGTATCAAAGGTGTGTGTTAGGGCTGAGCCACACCACAAGTACTTATTTACAGTAAACAGAAAACTCTAGGATCAAAGACTGAGTGATACCACAATTAGAAACAGGTTTTTTACAGTTCACAATCTTGAGGTTCACAATGGGATCAAATATCCTACAATGCCTTTCAGCTCCTAAAGTAAGTCTTTTTGTCACTATATGCTGGATGGGTGTTACCTAAAAGATGGTAAGATTTGTCGGTCCACCCAGGGTGCTATAGACACCCCCATCCCCTCAAAAAGGAGTCAGAAACTCCTCATAAAAAGGAATCTCTCAACGCTGGGCACAGCTTAAAAAAAGAAAAACAAAAACAAAAAACAGTTTCACATAATGGAGAAGCCCAGAGCAGGGCATGGCTTGATCTCAGTGGTCCCATCAGACTGTTTCTGCCTGTCATAGTTCCTGGTGGGAAGGTCTCACATTTCAGTGCACGTGAGTGTTCCAAGAAAATGCCCCAGCAGAGATGGGCCTCATCTGAAAGGAGTTCTTAACCCAACTACTTAGAGAATAAATTATTTCTCTGACGTTATATAATAGAGACTTTTATGTAAACACAGATGAAAACATTTGACCTGGTTTAGAACATTTTAAGCTGCCTTCATTTTCTCCTTTTCCCAAGAACCCAAAAGATACGAGTCTACCACCAATTACACGATGGTATTTTCTTCTATTCTCTTGGAGTTCACCATTAGGAGCTAAACTGGGGGGCCATGGGGCAGGCAGTGCTAAGAGCTTAACTGCTTTCTTATTTTGGGGACATCATGGAATTTTCCTCACAGGTCTTCAGTTTGATGCATTAACAAACCCCTCAGGGTACATACTGGCTTTGCAAGGGGCATTGTGTGAGTGTCTAAAAAACCAAGGCATGAATCTTTCCAAACGGAAAGCATTAAAAATTCAAGTCAGCTTTGGACCAGCGGCCATAATAATGAGAAAGTTGTCAAAGCCATTCATCAGGAAGGAACAGGGGGAGCTGGGGCCAAAGGATGAAACTGGGGTGGCCTAGAGTCTCAGCAGCTAGAGGCTCTTGGAAGTGACACAGCTGGGCGGAGGTGGAAGCCTGTTTGCGGCAGAGGTCAGAAGTTTTCCTTGGTTCTCCAGTCCTCTAATTTAGTATGTCTGGACCTATCAGGAGTTGGGGCAGTTAGCCAAGGGAAGAGGTGAAAAGGTGTGTGTGGAAGATACAAGATAGGCCAAAGGAGTTTCAAAAGTCAAAACCTTCTAGAATTTTTCTGCTTGTATCCCTTTTTGAAAAATTACGCTTCAAAGAACCATGATGAAGATGACAGCTAACATTCACCTGATTCCTCCTACATGTCACATACTGTGCAGTACACAGGTGACAGCGTGTTTGAGTTTACTAGTCATTAGGGAAGTGTACATGGAAACTACATTACAGGAGCGCTCTACCCACTCAAAGGCATAAAAGGAAAACGTTTGAAAGTACGAAACTGCTGAGGGTGTGGAACAAGTCAGTCACCGCAGCAGTGCCAGGAGGAGTTTCAAATGGAACAGCAGGCCTAGCAAACCGGCTGCCAGTGTCTAGTAAAGCTCAGACAGACCCTCTGGCCAAGAAATTCCACTTGATCCAGAAATCGCATGTGTAGACTCACAAGAAACTGCCAGAAATTTTCATAGCCCCCAACTGGAAGCAACTCAAAGCGTCACCAACAGTAGAATGGATGAGCAAATGACATTATGACAATGACTAGTAGACAGCATGAGGATGGACCTGATCACATGTAACACCATGGTTGAATCTCCCTGACTCCTCACAGTAGGTCTGCAGCATGGTCTCTATTATTGCCTTCATTTTGCAAAGGAAGAGACTGGACCCAAAGAGGACGTTACTTGTTCAAGGCAAGAAAAGTAGGACGTTCCGCGGCTGAGATTCAAACGCTTACCCTTAAGTATCCTTGCCCTCAGCTTCTGGCCGGAGGAGCAGCAGGCATCTAAAATGCACAATGTACGTGATCGCTCAGTGTGACATCTCCAAGGGTGTGTGCATGGTGAGAGCTGGTGCAAGCCTCTCACTGCAGGAGTCGTCTGTCAGCTAGCTTTGATACCGTATGCCAGGCTGTGTGCATTGACATTACCCAGAGTATAATGTGTAATTTTCACAATGGCCCTTTCCTTCAGATACTGTCCTTAGGACCAGTTTCATAAGTGGCAAACTACAGTAAAGAGGGATTTGCTCGAAGTCATAGAGCTGGCATGTGATAGGGCTGGGACTCAAAGTCAAGTCTGTGTGCCCAGAGCCTGTGTCTGTCACCCTCCTCCTCCTCCTCCTCCTCCTCCTCCTCCTCCTCCTCCTCCTCCTCTATCTCCTCCTCCTCCTGGCCTGGAACTCACAGATATCCACCTGCCTCTGCCTCCCTGAGTGCTGGGATTATAGGTGTGCACAACCACACCCACTTCCTTGCCTCTTCTTACCATGGACTAGAACATTAAAGCCATGGAATGTTCTGGGTCACAAACTTTGCATCCTTTGAGTTTTGGCCCTTGTCAAAAACCAGTCAGAACTTGAGACTAAATCACTGACATTTTATGTGGACAGTTGGCTTCTGAGCAAGCTGTCTGCCATAAACTGTCTTCACTGTTTTCAAAGGAAGAGAAAGGCTGCGTGCACACAACAGAAGGGACATCCTTTTGGAGACAAGGTCCCAAAAGTTTGTATATCAAGTCTCTGTAGCTTTTCAACTCTAGTGTCAGAGATTTGCCAGACAGCTCCCAGGCTGGCTGTGAGCATGGCCTCCTGCTATCTGATGAAGTGACCTGTGCTAGAGAAAGAGCTAGGACTAACAGATGGTGTGCCTGTGCATGAGTGCATGCATGCATTCATACGTGTGTGTGTGTGTGTGTGTGTGTGTGTGTGTGTATGCATGTGTGTTTCCCACTGAAGTCTGAGACAGGCAAGGGCTTGGATCTTGGGCTCTTGATTGAGAGAAAGCCTGGGTATTACTCTGGCTGCTGCTTCCTGTATGGAGAAGGACAAAGAACTGTGTCTTTGGCCTGGGGGTGTTGGTGGAGGCACAAGAGTAAGAGAATCCGGACATTGTTAATATTCTGTCATGACTGTAGAGCTTCGTCATCTTCAGTGTGAGTCATTACAATAGCCTCCAACTAATACCAGCCCTTCCACTCCCCGATGGACCTTTGCACAGCTCCCAAGGTGTGAGTTCCCCCCATGACTTTCTGGCTGTCCCTTCCTCAAGCACAGAACATTGCTGACCATTGCTAGGCTCTTGCAAATGCTGCATCTTGTGCTGAGAGTATCCTTTCCCACTTAACAGCCTCTGACCACTTCCCTAGACGAAGCTCATTGTGCCCTGTCCAGTACTCCTGGAATACCTTTCTTGTTGCAGGATACTTGATCACATTGTGAAACCAGAGTTTGTGAACTGGAGAAACCTGTTTCTTGTCGGGGTGGGCTCAGTCCTAACACACACCTTTAACCCAAGAGCTTTCTGTAAGCAAGAGCTAAATAAAGCCAACCATGGGTCAAAAGGCAAAGCAAACAACCAGTTGACACAGGGAGAAAACAGGAAAAATGGAGGAACATTGAGTTGAAGGGCATTTAAGACAATGTGGAGAAGGAGAAAGGCTTTTTCTCTTCTGGGACATGAACTGAGTAGGAAGGTCAGCTGGGTACTTTCTCTGCTTTTCCGAGCTAGCAGGTTTTCACCCCAGCATCTGACTCCTGGGTCTTTATCAGTAAAATCAAAAGTTTGGGATTTTCTTCTTAGTAACAACGCTTTCTTCCTTTTAGCAACATGGAGTCCCAGTTTTGACAGTAAATATTTTTCATGTTGTCTCTAGAGTAAACTGTGATTGTTCATGGGCAGGAGCTATGACATCCTTCTCCATCCTTGACATCTATCAATACCTTTGCCAGGTTTGTAGGATGAATCCAAAAGCACAGAGCTTCAAGGTATGACAGGTTTTTTTCAACCCTAACACATCCATCAAAAAAATCAGACTTGGGTCAGAGAGATGACTCTGCAAGCCTGACAGCCTGAGTTCAGTTTTAAATAGCAACATCCTCAAATTTATGTTGCATTTACATCCCCAGGCTTAAGCAATATGAAGAAATCTCTTTTTTTCTCTATATGTCTTTCTTCTTTTTCTTCTTCCTCTTCCTCCTCCTCCTCCCCTTCCTCCTCCTTTATTTCTGTCTAAACAGCTGTCCATTTCTAAGATGTTCCTGCCCCAGTAGCTTTGGTATTTTCTCCTTTCTCTCATCCATTCTACCTCTGGATAGTCCTATATTATTTTCTCTACCAACAATTATCATTGACTCCCAAATAGTCTCAATGATTCTCCCCACGACTCTCTCTTCTTCCACCCCAACCCCCACCAGGTAACTATTTTGTTCTTTTTGTTGTTGTTTTAACATCAACCCTACCTTCAGAAGTCTCGGGATGTTTCCTGTCACCTAAAGAGCAATGTTGCAGGTGTTCAGTGTGAGATTCAAGGCTCTTTGGGCACTAGTTCCAAATGCTCTTGTTTGCTGTGCTTAATATCAGTTTCCTAGTTTTGTACTAAGTGGCTTGTGGGAATCTATTTATCGCAAGCATTAACTGGCATTGTTGTGGAACAAACTTCGTCCAGAAGTGTCAATTAAATTGTGCATGCATGTATGTGACATGCAGGCCTCCTGGGGATGAATTCCTCTGCAGGTTATGGTGTGCGGTGGGGAAAAAGAACTACTCATGCCCTAGTTTGGTCCCCGCCAACTTGCGGCATCAAATTAGAAAAAGTGACAGGGAAAAAAGACGGTACCAATGCCTGGAAGTATGTGTGGGTGCTTCTCTTTTCAGTGGCTTAACACAGAACATCTTTCATCTCACTGTTTGCGTGGGTCAGGAAACCTGGTGCAGCTTCCTGCCTCCCCTGGCTAAGGGCTTCTCACAGGCTCCTCCTCATCCAGGTGGCAGCTTCTCCATTCATTTTCTCATTTTGATCACATTTTCAAAGATCCGTCACCTAAACCTCCCTTTCTTTAAACTTTCATAACATAGAAAGTCCCGGAAACACTCCAGGAATGGCACTTAAATGTAAAACTGAATTCTTCCTAGCCTGGGATAGTTGGCTGTCTGTTTGATGAGACGGGAAAAAGCACCCCTTGTGCTTAGAGGTCTGAGAGCCCTGTGATACATTTTAATGAACAAAAATAAATTGCCTTCCAAATTCCATCTGCCACTTGTTCACACAAATCCACTCTTCATTATTAAAGTTTAAAGGGGCGCGAGAAACTGGTGAAGAGCTTGCAGGCAGCCTGCTGAGAGATATGGGAACAGTGTGGGCCAGGGGCCTCTGTTACCATCCAGTCTCCAGTGCTAGGTGGGGAGAAGGCTATGATGAGGGAGAGCAGCAGTGGAAAGAACAGGAGCCACGGGTCCAGGCATGCACATAGACAAGAGTTTGGACACACATCGCCTGATTAGGTGATCTGGGAGGTTGACACTGTCTCTGCTTGTCTATGAATATCAAGCCATTAGTGGCTCAACGATGCTGTGCTAGGGAAAGCAGAGACTGTGTAGAAATAGTTACAAGTAACTTACAATTTTTCTTCTTTCTTTTTGTTTTTTGATTTTTTTTTTTCTTCGAGACAGGGTTCCTCTGTGTAGCCTTGACTGTCCTGGACTCCCTTTGTAGACTAGGCTGGCTTTGAACTCACAGAGATCCTCCTGCCACTGCCTCCCTGAGAGCTGGGATTAAAGGCATGCGCCACCATGCCAGACATGAGATCCCACATTACAAACTATTTTCTGAGAGTGGAATAAGGAATGTTAGTCCAGGACGGAAAGCATCCTCAGAACATCTGATAAAGCAGCAGCTACAACCGAGCCACTGGCATTTGCAGTCTTTAGGAATTCCCCATCCCCACTCTGTAGAGTCATCCGTCCTCACATGGCTCTGGCTGACTCTGGCGGTGAGAGTCACCAGCATCATCAGAGTAAAGTTGGCTCATGAAGACTTGTGTGGCAGGGTCAGATGCTTGATAGAGAAAGACTGTTGAGTAAAGCTCTGAAGAACACAGATGGACCATACCATGTAATTCCATGTGGCTTTGAGTTCATGTCTTCATCCTCATGTGGCTATCAAGAAAAATACATGTGCAAAGGTACACACACACACACACACACACACACACACACACACACACACAAATACACTCTGCCCTGTCCACCCATGCATATGCCAGGCACACTGTTCCTCCACCCAGTTTTACCCTCATTAATTGGACATCTAAGAAAACACTGAGAAGGCCCTTTTTTGCGTATTATCAATGCCATGAGTACCTTTACTAGACCAGGCAGAGAATACTTGACTTAGCAAGTAGCCCTGCAATGTTGCTGCCACTTTATTTCAACCTTATTTCTCCCCTCCCATATCCCACGGAGAAGAGCCCCTCCCTTAAAGTCCTGACATCACTTCAGATTTTCCCTCATTGTTCTTGCCCTTTCAGATTTGATCCTTCCAAGATCAAAGTCATAGCCATCTCTATGGAGTATTGGTGGTGTATGATCAAGTCCTGTCTGGGTCGTCACCGGCTTCTTTCTATTAACCCCTCTGATGTGCCCATCTGCTCTTCTAATGAGCCCAGGGGCCTGAGGACTCCCCTAGACTTCAAAGTTAGTCTAATGGCAAGATGAGGGCAATGAGGGTGCTTTTAACTTCGACCTTCTGGTTCCCTGATGATATTCAGTTCAGTAGGTATGAAAGACCACAGACTCAGTGCCTGCCCACGTTTCTGTCCCCCTTCCTCTTAAATCCTTGGCACTTGCATATTGTCACCACACCTGGGTCACGCCGGTCTGGGTCAAGATTGCCAAGTGAGAGTTTTGTAGTTTATGAAGAAGAGCTTCCATGCTCATGGTATCTATGAGCTCATGCATCTTTTGGAATGGGAGAGGCAGGTGTGATTGGATGTGTTTAGACTTGAATACTGATGGGTGAAGAGGACAAAAGATGTACTCAGAATGATTAGGTTTGTGTGTATCAGACCTGGACTTCAATAATGAGGACTTACTCCATTGCATCATGGGCTCTGGGAAAAGGGCCTATGTCTTATTAATCTTCTTGCTTTCAGGACTTTTCAAAATGAACGGTACTCAAATAACTTTGGCTGAATGAGGGAATGATGATACTTCTGATGACCCAGGCCTTGCTCGTGGTTGTTCCGGAAAGACTTTAAACTTACTGGAACATCGTTTTGAATGCCATAAAGTCCTACAGCAAGTGCTGTAATTCTTTTCTCTATGCTGAAAAGGGACCAGTGCCCATAGCATTTTCATCCACACAGAAATACACCCTCTGAGGGTAGAGTATGCCTCTCACCAGTGGCTTTGACCCAGGGCAGGTTGGGTCCATTTAATTCAATTACAAAGAGAGAGAATCATCATGTGTTATTTTTTTTCTCTAGACTTCTTTGTTCATCTTTCAACTTCAATTCTTTAAAAAAAATTTCAGCATTTGATATTGAACCCAAGGTCTTGTACACGCTAGGCAAGCCCTGTACTACTGAACAATGCCCCTCGCCCTCATCTCAGTTCTTGACCACTCTCTCCCCACTGACTTTTCTTAACTGGTTTTTAAATTATAATTAATGAGAAAAGGCCCTAATATCTGTGGCTTAAAAGACCGAATTGATGCTTACCACTATGCGGGACATGACTGTGTTTAATTAGTTATAAGCAGCCCCATTAATCAGGCTGTGAGAGCTATCTTATGGCCATCAGGGTTACTGGACAGGGGGTATTTAAAGCTAAGGGAATGTGGAGGAGACTAGACTTCTGGGAACACTGATTCCACTCTGAGATGCCCTGTTAAATACGGCTGTAATTTGGCTGAGGTGGGATGTTCTAGGAGATGGGGAAAGGGAAGTGATCAGAACTCAGCAAGCAGGCAGGCAAGGCAACTGAGCAAGCCATGAGGAGCAAGCTAGTAAGTTAGCAGTTCTCCATTGCTCTCCTTCAGTCTTGCTTTCCAGATCTCTGCCTGGACTTCCCTTCACGACAGATTACAAGCTGGAAGCGTGAGATAAAATAAACCCTTTCCTCCCAAGTCACTTTTGGTTCTGGTGTTTTATCATAGCAGCAGAAACCCTAGCTAAGATGTCACCATGTGATTTTGTTTGGGGGAGGAGGGTGGTGGCTGTGGGGAGGTCAGAGGACAATGTGCAGGAGTCAGTTCTGATCTTCTACTTTGTGAGTCTTGAGGATTAAACTCAGACTGTCACGCTCAGTGGCAAGTTCCTTTATCTGTTGAGCCGTCTCGCCGGTTCCCCATCCTCTCTTTAATCTTAGACCTTCTCTCACACGCTTCTAGTCCAAACTCATATGGCACTTCCATTTTACGAGTCAGTTCCTGAGCCTGGATGCAGATGCCCATTGCTGCTTGTTCTATCTCACAGCCATCTGATGTAAGAAGTGCTTGGTAGCATCGCACAGGGCTTCTTCCTGGATGTTCCCTTGACAACTAGTCAGTGGGAAGCAGACTCACATTTCAAATGCATCTGAAACCGGAATAAAACCTGCTTTTTCATTCTCTTACAGACTAGACATATGTTAGGATGTACCAGTTAATCTTCAGGCCATGCCGTAAGACATGTTTTCCCATTACAAGTAAAACAATGGGTAGTTAGGAGTGGTGTGGACGACATTTATTCTTAGGCCCTGTAAAAGCTTATAACCACTCTTTCTCATCGTTGGTTTTAGGCTTGATATCCAGCTCTGCAACCTGAATGAACACATCTCATTGACAGAGAAATGAGGCCAGAAGGCAGAGCTACAAAGGGTGGCGGGGGAGCTGAGGTTGTACCATGTTGGCCAAGACCTTAGCCATAGTCAGGCATGTGCTCAGGTGGCCTACTGGACAGTGCTGTGGTTTGGGGCTGTCACTTATGCTTTCTGAGCCTTACTTCCTCATTTGCAAAGGTGAAAAAAGAACAATCCTGTGAGTTCTGGAGGATTCCCGAGCGACAAAGCTCCTGGCACAGATGCATCTAGTAAGCACTTACTTGAAAAAATTCCATCCACGTGAACATTTCTTTCTCTTCTAGGTCTATGTAGATACCTGATAGCTTTGGTTACACTGACTTTCCTCAGAATTTAGCTTCACGATGTGCTTCACCAAGGCCAGAGCCTGGTCATTTTCTGCTAATATCGCCCAGGAGCAGGAAGCGTCTTGTACATAATATGCAGTCATCTGTTCTTTACCACGTGTTTTTTCATACACCATTCTTCATAATGACCCTCTGGTAGCAGTGTTTGCTGTGCTGCCTGGACTCTGCATGTCTGTCACACCTCTGCCCCATTTTGTTCAGAAAATTGACCTTCCCACAAGTGGCTCCTTATCTGTGAGGCTCACCTTTATCAATATACAGGTGAGGCCCTTCAGACCTACCATCAGGGTCTTCAGAGAAGGTTTAGACTCATTCCTTATGCTGCCATTTCATGGAGATTTGCTGTCTTATTTGTTTGTTTATTACACAGATGCTCACCCTAGAATCCAAGCCTTTGAGGACAGAAATGCTACCCACTTTATCTCCTTAGAACTTAAATTCCCAACCTGAGGCAATAATGTCCTAAAAGGTAAAGTTAGCCCTTGATGGTGAAAAGAATCATTATATACATAAAACACAGATATAGGGGGAGTTGGCTTGCTGCATAAGGGCTCCTGCTGTCCAATAATGAAGACCTGATTGCAGATCCCACCACCTATGTAAAAAGCTGGATGTGGTCGCACATGCCTGTAAACCCAGCACTGGGTAGCGATGTGAGGATGGCTAGTGTTTACTGGCAGCCTAGCTCCAGGTTTAGTGTGACACCCTGGGCCAAGGAAATAAGACCGAGAGCAATAGAGCAGGATACTGACATTTCCCTGTGGCCTACATACATGTGAACATAGCACATACCTCTCATTGTGCACATATGCCATACAGACACATATTACACTCACATATATGCATATCGTCTTAGGGTTATTATTTTTGTGACGGAACACTATGACCAAAAGCAAGTTGAGGAGGACAGGGTTTATTTTTCTTATACATCCACATCATAGTCTATCACCGAAGGCAGTCAGAGCAGGAACTCAGACAGGGCAGGAAACTGGAGGCAGGCGCTGACGCAGAGGCTATGGAAGAGTGCTGCTTATCAGCTTGCTTCTTGTGGCTTGCTCAGTTTGCTTTCCTCTAGTGCCCAGGGCCACCAGCCTAGGATGGTACCATGCACAGTGGATTGGGACATCATACATCAATCACTAACTAAGAAAAGGCTCTTGCCGACAGCCTCACTTTATGGAGGCATTTTCTCACTCAAGGCTCCCCTCTTCTCTAATGACTCTAGCTTGTGTCAAGCTGACATGAAAGTAGCAAGCACACGTGCATACACACTTACACATACAATGAAGTATTAATATACATTTAGGAAATAACAGCATGGAGTATACATGTGGTTCTAGAATTTGGAGAGCTCAGTGAAGATGAGAAGGTCTAAAAGGTTTCATAAGGGAACAAAGGGAATTTTAAGGGTTGAATTTCAAGGGTTGAAGAGACTATCTTACATCTTAGAATAGGGCCAAGCACATACTAGGCTCATAAATAACATCTCTCAAAGAGTGTAACATACCTCTAATTAGCAACAGAAGCTCAGGTTCAGAGACCTGAAGGGACTGGCCTTTGAACATCAAGTTAGTAGACAGTAGAGCCAAATCTCTAATCCATTCATTGAGTCCTGTGTTTTTGATTTCTAGCTACTCATTAAATGCCTAATGCATGCTTCTTTAATGGACTGGAATGTATTAAACAGTCCCACAAGAAGAAGCAAAGGAAACATATTTTCTATGCAAAACAGCAAATGATCTTAGGAAGTCATTTCATTCAGAAGAGCCCAGCTAATCTTCCCCAGAGAACATTAATGATGTGTTAGACATGGCTCATCTTAAGCTTGGAGATGGCTTCCTTCTTCTCATGGCAAAATCAAGGCGGAAGGGTGGGCAGTATTTCAGTATTTTATTTTTTCACAGCCCCAGAGGACTGAAAGCAAAACAAACAAACAAAACAACAAAAACCTATCAACTCCATTTATTAACAGCTTTGATAAATATTCATGTATAAACAATTCAGCACCCATTAGGCCCTATACACCCTCTTGAGCCTTGGATTTTTATTGGCTCTCCTTCCCCCATTTCTTGTTCCCTGTTGATTTTTAAAGGCACTTGTCTTTTATCACGGAAATTTCTGATAACCCAGCTTTGAACAGATTTGAAGTCAGTAGAGGAAGTATAATAATCTGATGTTGTGATTCACCTCGAGTTAGTTGCTTCTGCAGTATCCAGTAGATGTTGCTACGAGACCCCTAAAATCTTGGCCTATCTCAATACACTCTTGGGGTTTTTGGTGGCAGCCTGGGGTGTCCAGGACACAGTTTGGGAACAGTGGCAGCAAACCAAGGCATGATATGGTATTGGCTTGAGGTAGAACTGTGGCAGAAAAATTAGAGAGGCATGGGGAATTCTGAGTGACTATTTATAGGTCAAAGGTTGGAAAGCAGACAAAACTCATTTTCAAATGTTGAACAAGGCACTGGAGGGGTAGCTCAGCGGGGAAAGGAGTATGTGGTCTCCCACTCACTGAATCTGAAGTTAGCAAACTTGGGCAATCCCCCCCGTCTCTGATTTTAATAGTTCACGTGACCATGTCTGGCAGTTGTACATGGATGCTGGGTATCTGAACTTGGTCCCTATGCTTTTCCAGTAAGTGATCCTGCCCCCTGAATCATCTCCCCAGTGCCCTCTGTCTTACTTTTCTATGGCTGCTGCAATGAATGATCAGAAACTCCATGGTGTAATACAGCAGAAATGTATTCTTTCATGGCTCTGAATTTGGAGTTCAAAGTCATGGTGTCAGCCAAAGTGCTCTCGCCTCTGGAGGCTCAAGCTGAACAGTGCCCTTTGGCCTCTTCCAGCTTCTGATGCCTGCTGATGTTCCCTGGCTACTGTGCCTGCGCTGCTGATCACCACCTCTCTGCTCATACTCGCTCCTCTTCTTTCTGGGCCTGTGTCCTTCCTGTTCTATCTCTTAGGAGTTATTGGATTTAAGGTCTAACAGGTGAATTCAGAATAAACTCATCTCAAATCCCTTAACCCAATTATACCTGCAAAGATTACTTTTCCAAATAACGTATCGTTTGCAGATTCTGGGCCTCGAGACACAGAGATAGCATATTTAGGATATTATTCAAACCTCTGTGCTCAGAGAGGGTGGGCTTGGGGGGGGTGTCTCTTTTGAAGATCTGGATTGAGAAGCAGAGAAAGATGGGTCTAGAGCAAAGGATGAAAGTGAAGAGGATGCAGAGAAAGAAACAGAAATAAAGGGATGTTTGAGCCCCAAGAGATATGAAGAGGTGGATTTCTCCTGTGCGGTGGTTTGACTTTACGCATCTTGGTACCAGTCTTCCAAGGCCGTGGCTGCTCTACACTCTACAATCCAGTCAAGCTGTTCAGCGAATGAATCTGCTAGCGTGCATAGGTTTCTCTACTTTGCAGCCAAGAGTATTATTAAGACAAAACACAGCATTCGAAGGGATACAGCTATCTGGTTGCAAATCTCCCGTCTCCTTTAACAATCCTCTGATGGTGGTTGCCTCACTTTTACAAAAGTGAGCAGCACAGCACAGAAAGCTTTAGCAGCAAGTTCTGAGCAGTAACAGGTGGCAGTCTACGCCATCTCTGCTAGCAGGAAGTGGTGGCTCCCATTCTGAGTAGCTGCCGTGTTGTAAGAGTTTTGTACATATTCATCTCTAAGATGGTTTTCTTGGTGTTAACCTTCCAAGTTCTCTCCCAGATCCATCTTCTGCTTCTGTAGGCTTTGTGGGATGGAGGCCTCTCTGGCATCTGCCTTGCTTAACACTTTCTAGCTTGAAGATGGCTCAGCCTTGTAGACTTCACTGCCTAAAGCTTCAATTACATGTTAACACCTTAGAAATAATAAAGCGCTGGGCTCCTGTGCTGTATCCGGGCCAAGCATGGTGAGTGTTCCTTAGGCATCTGGCTATGGATAATCCTTTCCATAACACTCTTTACTTAGGGGAGATTCAAGTGAATAAAAATCATTCACAGATTTGCTCTACTTTTTAATACCATCGTCAGCCTTTGGGGAGATGCCTACTTCCACCTGAGTGGCTCTTTGGTTTTGTGTCTGTTTTCCCCCTGCCCACCTACCAGTCTGTCTGGTGCTAAGAACATCACTCCGTCAGGATTCTGTCATTGTGCATCACCTGCAGATGGCCCCCCGAGGAGCAGGAGCCAGCTCCTCTCAGAAGACCCAGAAAGCCCCCTGGGGACATGGAATTTTCTCAGGTCTGAGGTTGAGGTGTCCTGCAACTTGACATGACTCATGTCCTTGCTGGAGGAAGAAGAGGCAGTTCAGCTCAATCTCTAACTCTATTCACCCATTGTATTCTTTGAGATGAACACGGTTCTGTCCATATTTAAAGCCTAGCCCGTATTTGTTATGTAACCTTTAGGTCAAACTAGTATGACTTGTGGGCTGTGTTCAGAAAGCAACTTATTTCTGCTTTTAGACTCTCTTTGACGTTTCTCTGCGAGTCAAAATATTTCCCTTCCTGTGGATAAACACAGTCAGCTGCCAAGATGTATCTGTACCCTCTTAGGTGTCAAAACACAGTCTCAAAACCATTTAGTTGAAATTTGGGAGCTGGGAGTGGTGGCTCATGCCTGTCATTTCAGCAATTTATAGGTAAAGGTAAAAGGATTGTTGTACTAAGTGAAAAAAAATGGCTAATAATGTTATTATTAAAAGTGGTTTTATTTAACCTGCTATCAAACAATAAAAGACACAGATACCTGGCAGATTTTAGATAAGCCTTATTTTACCTGGGGCAGGAGGGATACTGACTTCCTAAATTACCCTTTATCTCCCAGTGCCATACCCCATGCCAAAAGCTCTAATCATTCCTATCTGGGTGACTTCCTATCCAGAATCCATAAATACTCGCAGGAACTTTCCATCCAGGCCACTCCTCTGCACACATTCTCACAGTTCTTCTTCCCATCCCACGTGGCTCTTTCCTTCTCCTGTGGGGATTCTGCTTCCTTCTTTTTTCTTCTCATACCTCTCTCTTCTTCCTGGGATCCTCCTGTCCTCAAAGCCCTCAAACTTTGGCCACATCTGCCCTCCCCGGGTGTGTAGTCAGTTAATCAGCCAATCAGAAGTAACTTGGAGGCAAGGATTACAAATGTCATTTTGAGGTATGTGTGTTCTTATAAGAGACAGCAAGCAGGCGTCAGGGAGTTTAAGGTCATCCTCTGCTACATAGTGAGTTCAAGGCCAACCTGGGCTACATGAGACCCCACCTCTTAAAAGAATCAAAACCAAATAAAACAACAACAACAAAAAATGTGTGCCCTCTCTCTGACCTCAAACTTGTTGGAGACAGGAAAGATACAGTGGGGAAAGGAAAATGTATTATTAGTTAGGGTTCTATAGAAGAACAGAACTGATAGAATATACATACATAAGTGTATGTATGTATGTATAAGGGGATTTATTAGAGTGGCTGACAGGCTGTGGTCCAGCTAGTCTGGTATTCACAGAATCCAGTAGCTGTTTGGCCCATGAGGCTGGATGTCTCAGCTGGTCTTCAGTATATGCTGGAATCCTAAAGGAGTAAGCTCTAATGTCAGTGAAGAAACGGACCTGCCAGAGCGAGAGCAAGCAGGCAAAGAGAGCAAGTGTCCTCCTTCCATGTCTTTCATACAGGCTGCCAGCAGACGGTGTGGCCCATGAAGCTTCCCACCACAAAAGACCCAAATTTAAGGTGGGGCTTCACACTTCAGATGGTTCAATCAAGAAAACTCCCAGAAACTTAGGTTCTCATTAAATCCAGATATAGTCAACTTGACAGCCATGAATAGCCATCACAGAAGGCATTGTTCATCTCTCTCTCTCTCTCTCTCTCTGTGTGTGTGTGTGTGTGTCTATGTCTGTGTCTGTGTTTCATCTGTGCCCACAGCTGGAAAACTGTTTTCTGACCCTTCTTGAATTGGAGCATGGGAGGGAGGAAAGAACAGTAAGAAAGTTGCTACTTGTCTGACACTTCTGTGGTTAAGTGATGTGTGTGTATGTTTGTTTGTGTGTGTGTTTAGGAAACCATTCAGAAATAAGAACTCTTGTTTGGCTGGTCCTTTGAACCTCTTGGGGACCTGATAGTACCTTCAATGTCTTAATATTTGTGCTTCTGTAACAAAACAAGTGAGACCAGAGACTTTATAAACAACAGAACTGATAAACACAATTGATTTGTGTTCATTTTTCATGGCTCTGAAGGCTGGGAAGTCCAAGATCAAGGTTCTGGAAGGTCCATCCTACAGGCAGAGCCAGGCCTCTGCTACCAAGAACTATCCGGAGGTGAAGAATACTGCATCCTCTCCTAGCAGAAGGCAGAAGGGGAGGAAGGAAGAACTTCCTCCTAGAGCCCCTCTATAAGGGTACCTAAGGCCTCTTGGGAGGTCGGGAGGGGACAGCTCTCACAGCCAAACCACTCTTTGCAGGCTCAGCATTGTGGGTTTTGGAGGGACACATTGAAGCTGTTTCATTCAGCTCTCCCCTTCACTGAGGTTTCCTCGTTCTACTGAGTTCCTTTCCTAGAAAGGACTTAATAGGATCCGGAACAGTCTCTGAAGTGGCCGGTGTCTTGTGCCATATAGAACACTCAGACACATGGAGAGGGAGTGGGTGGGATGAGGGTAAGGAGGAGAGGTTGTTTTTAGCCTAGAGGTTTCTCCTTTGCTCTGCTGGGGGCCTGACTCAGGGGCTCACCTCTTGCCCTTCAGAGTTGGTCAGTGGTGTGGTTTGGAGCCAAGCCTGCCGTGCCCCTTGTACAGCTTAAAGTCCTGCAGCCACTACAGTTGAAATTCACCCAGGGTCTCCTTAAAGCCCCGTTCTTTTGTCTGCAGGTTTCAAGGATGTCAGGTCTCAACCCTGTCTGAGGAAGTCTTCCCTAATGAGCCCCCTCTGACTGCACACACTCAGTGTGTGCGATAAGCTTATGAGGAATGTCTGGTTTTCTTTGTAAAATGTTGGTCTACTTCCTGTATTTGAAATTTGCTATTCCGAGTGCCAAGCCCCAAATGACTACTTTAACATCATATGGAAAATTCATTTGTGCATTTAGCTGGCATAAAGGCTCTTCATAGAGAGGCTCTGTCGAATGCACATTTAAGGCCAGCCATATATGCATTTTAACATTAAAAAACATATCGAGCAGTAGAAAATACAGTTAAAATTGGTTCTAATAACAGTGCATCCAACCCAGATTATCTAAAACCTTGTTGTCTCAACATGAAATCAATATTTTTAAATCAGCAAAGAGGTACTTTTTAATTCTCCCTTTCCTCTATCTTTATGACCCAAATTTACATCTAATCCATCTTCTAGGTAGGATCAGACACATGTCAAGAACTCCGTGGGCACAGGAGCTCAATGGCTATGAGTGTCAGCTGTGGTGGGGATACTATCCACAGACCATAGGCTCCACGGGCAGAGTTGATGTCTGCCTTGATGGCTCTCTATCAGTATTCTGTGTACAGTACGTCTTCTACCCTTGTGACCTTGACTTGAGATGTAATCGAAACAATAAAGAAACTTTCGGTGTGTGTGTGTGTGTGGGGTGTGTGTGTGGAATGGCTTTGCCGAGCACTCAGAGTCTAAACCATCTGATTCTGCACACAATTAGCTTGCCAGTGTCGTTTGTAATTCATTTCTTTCACAGGCATTCAGCGTCCCCGAAGGCAGAGGCGTTTCTGTCTTCTTCTCTGCCACATTCTCACAGTCCACCCCTGATTCCTGGCATTGTCATGTGGAACTTCAGGCAGCCAACAAGTATTTATTCAGGGTTCGCCTGTTACAGTTTTAAGTGTCGGGATAGAAATACCACAGTCTGTGCTGATAGAGCCCGCAGGGGAAAAGAACCTAACAAGGTCTGGGAAGGAATAAATAGGGTGACATGATAGGGTATGACAGGGGACAGCTCACCAGGGACTAGAGGAGGAGGAGGAGGCAGTTCTGCAGAGAGCCATCTTCTTGTATCTTATCTCAGCCCTTCATGCCCTCTCTGTTGCAGCCTTGTTGACCTCTCTAGACTAAGTCTGACCCCAGTCTTCCCTTAGTTTTCCGCTTCTGTTGTGTCCTGCTCTCTTCATCATTTTTATCTTCCTTATGCCTCGGCTTCCCGCGCTCGCCTCTCAAAGGAGCCATCCCTGACCTCTCTGTCCAGCGATGGATCCTGTCTCCACTCTCTGTCACTTGATCACATTATGCACAACTCCCTCTGTGACCTGGTGTAGAAGGGAAGTAAAGTCTTGGTGAAACCTTGGCAGCTGTAATCTCTCAGTCATCCCCTTGATGACTGATATTTGACCAATAATCACAGATCTATAATATGATTTTTTTTTTTTTTAAACTGAAGGAGTAAAGGAAGATCACTAGTTAAAAGTCTTTGGGAAGTGGCTTACGGGCTAATTTAAATAAATGCAAATGAACTCTGGGAAGCCCACTGCTTTGTGTTCTGTCTCAGAAAGGAAAGGTGGCTTAATCTATTTGGAAGTTACTCTTTCGGGATGGTTCTGAAGAGCCAGGAAAGGTCTGGCTCAGAAAGGCGTTGGGATGGGGTGGGGGTGGGGGAGCTTGCTTCGTAAGAAACGGTAAATAAGAGCCTGGCGGTTGTTAGGGACGCCGGCCTCCTCCAATCATAGCTCCTCTTGCTAGAGGGTGAGCCACTCTGCGGTTGCTGTGGCAACAGATGGTAACAAGATGGAGCCAGCGGCACAGCAAAAGCCCGAGGCCAAGAAGTGCAGAGACTGTGAGTTGAAACCCAGTCTCGGTAGGGAGCGGGGTGTGGAGTTAACGTGGGGTTCTGGGTGTTCAGAGAGGGTTACTGGACCTCTCAGTGGTCTTGGGGTGAAAGAGTAGGATTGTGGGGACTGATGTGGCCCCTGCTGCTCACCCCGTTAAAGTTACGGGATCTTGGGTTTCCCGCCTGGTAGCCCAGGAATGGAGGTAACCTCGCTACGAGCTTCAGCCTTAGGCACATCCCTCTCAGTCTTTCCTTCCTAGGGAAATGCATGGCAGCTCTCTTGCCCCTCCTCCAGCTGTTCCTGCCCCACTTCTCAAAATGACCCTGAAGATCAAATGCGTGGCCAATTTAAAAAAAAAAAAAAAAAAAAAAAAAGGAAAAATACTCGTGTGACCTGCGTGACGACACCTGTGCAACAATTAACGGTCTCTTCGTGTGGGCCCTGGGCTCTGTGTTCTGCAGTTTCTTGATTCCCGCCTCTGTCGGGGTTGTTTCTTTTTCATTTCGCACCATTACAGCCTCCTGTGTTACCTAGACGATCGTTTTTAGTTCTTACCTTTACTGAAAACAGTTGGGGCCTCATAGCTAGCACCACCTGGAGCTTTTCAGGAAGACTGTAGAGCAAGATCTCTATTTTAAATGAGGGTGGACAGGGGGTCTCGGGTTTCTGTGTTAGATCATAAGAGCAAAGTTGAAAACGGTTTTTAAAAAAAGAAGTCAAACGCGTGCAGGATAACCCGAGAGCAATCCGAGAGCAGTCAGCCATGGAACCACTAAAAGACTCCTTAAAGACATTTTATAGCTGGGCACCGTGGCGCGCGCCTGTAATCCCAGCATTTGAGGAGGGCAGAGGCAGGCGGATCTCACAGGATCTCTGTGAGTTCTAGGCCAGGCTGCTCTACAAAGCGAGTCCAAAACATCCAAGGTTACAACCCTGTCTGTATAACACCACATGAGTGTGTGTTGTTGTGCATGTGTGTGTGTGTGTGTACAGACACATATGGGCGAGGGTCCATTCTTAGCATCATGCGCTCACACTTCTGTGATTTCTATAGTCTGTGTGACTGTTACTGCACCGCGGTCGCCAGCTAAGATGAGACTACTCTTCTTGCTTTTTGGCACAGGCTCACCCATTAACGGGCCTGCAAAGACAATCATCGACCTTTTAAAAACTGTTTGTTTGTTTGTTTTCTTTTTCGAGACAGGGTTTATCTGTGTAACCTTGGCTGCCCTGCTCTCTGTTTGTAGACTACTTTGTAGGCTGGCCTCAAACTCAGCGATCCGCCTACCTCTGCCTCTCAGAGTGCTGGGATTACAGGCAGATGCCACCGAGCTCAGCTCATCCAACTATTTTTTAAGTTACCCTCTTTTGTTTGTTTTGCGATATCCCTTTCTGATGGGGAAATAATGGTGACCACTTTATTTGTATTTCCCTGGTTACTGGTCAGACCGAGTAGTTTGTGCCTGTTCATCGTTCACAACTGCGCTAATGTGCATCATTTGTCTTTTAAAATGTTGATGTCCTTTTCTTGGTATCAATTTCTGGATATCCATTTCGTTTTGGCGTAGCCTAGAACGACCTGAGAAGGGAGTCTCATGACTGGATTGTGGGCGTGTCTGTGAGGAAGCATCTTGATTGTTCACTGATGTAGAGGAGCCCAGGCCACTGTGGGCAGTACTGTTCCCTGGACAGGTGGTTCTGGGCTGTATAAGAAAGCTCCCTAGGCCTGAGCCTGCCGGTGAACCAGCAGGCAGTGTTCCTGTATGGATTCACCTTCAAGTATCTGTCTGACTTCTCTCAGCGATGGACTGCAACCTATGCAACTATAAACTGAGATAAAACCTTTCCCACACCTGCAAGTTGCTTTCGGGCATGGTATTTATCAAAGCACAGAAAAGAAACTGGAGCACTGTGGGTACTGTGCATGCCCAGGTTATTAATACACTGTATGTTCTGTTGAGATAAAAACTAGTATTTCCTCCCAGCACGCTGATCATAGTCAGCTGTCAATGTGACACAAACTTTTATCTGGGAAGAGGAAACCTCAACTGAAGAACTGCCTTGATCAGATTGGCCTGTTGGGCATTTTCTTAATTACTAATCGATGTAGAAGGGCCCAGCCCACTGTGGGCAGCGTCATCCCTAACGGTCATGCAGGCCTGGGCTGTAAACAAAGCTAATTGAGCCAGCCAGTAAGCAGCATGACTCTGTGGTTCCTGCTTTCAGTTCCTGCTCTGCATTCCTTGCTGATGGACTGTAACCTGCAGGCCAAATAAACCCTTTGCTCTCTAAGTTGCTTTTGGTTAAGATATTTTATCACAGCAGCAGAAACGAGCTAGGAAACTTTTCTGAGCTTTTTTTTTTTTTTTTTTTCTTTTTTCATGAAATTGTATTTGGTCCAAATCACCACAAATAAATGATAACTGTTCTCTGTGGGCCTACAATACACAAGTAGTTATGTTGTACCGTTTTAAAAGTCAGGTTTATTGACATGTAATTTGTACTATATAAAACATCTCCCATTTGTCTGTACAATTCCACAAGCTAAAAGCTAATGTCCATGTGATGTCTTACCCCATCACAGTAAATATGTAGAATTATTTTAGTAGCTCAAACAGTTCTCTTGTATCTGGTTCGAGACAATGATCTGATTCCTGATTCTGTCCTCTCCAAATACACGGAATCATAAAATGTGCAGAACCTTTTGTCTGGCTTGCCTTACTTAGCATATTGAGCCCGAGCTTTGTTGTATTTAACAGTAGTCTATTCCTTTTTATTGCTGCGTTCTGCTCTATTGAATTGGATATACCAGCAGATGATGGACATTTGGTTTGCTCCAGGTATTTGGCTACTATGAGTAAATAGGTCTGCTACAGTCCCCTATGGGTCTTTGTATTGCTGTGTATTATGAATGTCTTAGTAAGTAACTGGAGGGCTTCTGGGTTATACCGTAAATATACATTATTCTTACGAGGTTTCTAGCCACGCTGTTCTTAAGATGAGCGTACCATTTTGCATTTCCATCAATATAGAGTTTGGGTTTCACTTGCTCTGCTGCCTTGCAGGCCATGGCCATTTTGTTACTTTTAGCTATTTTTGCATGCGTGCAGTGCTTGCGCACCACAGCATGTGGGTGGAGGCCAAACAACTTTCAGGAATAGCTTCTTTCCTTCCACCGTGGCTTCTGGGAACTAAACTCAGGCTGTTCGGCTTGCATAGCTACCCCTGGCTGATCCATAGCATCAGCCCTCCTACTCTAGTTTTAATTGACATTTCCCCCCCCTAGATTCATGACATTGAACAACATGTGTTTACCTGTTGTTAAACCACCAGTAAAGGAGTTCGATGAACAAACTAGTGTACCTGCCTTGGCTGGGTCCTATTCAGGAGTCAGGATAAAGCCTGATGACAGGTGCCACTCAGGATGCACTGTCTTTTTTTTCAGGGACTAGGCACCAGGGGTGGCCAGGATCTCTCCTGGGTGAGCACCCATTGCCAGGTGGGTAGGATCACAAGGTGGGCTAGCAGATTGGTGTGTGACCCAGGCCACTATTGACATCTCCAGGTGGGTTGGTCCTGTGAGCTTTGATGGTTCTTCAGCTTTCAAGGGACACCTGCCCATTCCTCTGTGCTTGGAAAGTAACAAAAGCCAGTTGGGACCTCTTCAACTGTCAAGCTGCCATCTCTTGCCCTGATGTTTTCCCTCTCTGTTGCTCCTTTCTTCAGGTACCAGCTTAGTTCACACTACTGAAAACAGGGAAGAGGAAAGCCTTGATTGGGTCTGATGCCCCAGGGCAGGGCAGCTGGTCTCCAACCAACTCTCATGGTGAACCCAAGCGCTCGGCTAATACAGCCAGGGAAGAGGTGTTAGGACCAACCACAGCCATTTGTGTAAACCACCAGGCCTGTTTTTGTTTTGTTTTGTTTGTTTTTGTTTTTAGCAGGAACCATAGTTGTTAGTAAGACTTAGGTTTGAGGCCAATGGCAGCTTCATCTCTTAGCACCCTGGCATGGTAGTTCCTTCATGACAAGAAGTCTCCTTACTCTGGCAAGGCAGAAATGGTTTCAAACATCCCTACCTGGGTCTGGGCCCTCCGGAGCCAGGGTAATGCACTGCTGTCATTTCTGTAGTTTTCTCAAGGCATCCAGGGTACGCTGCAGATGGCTGGGGGCGAGACAGGACATTTTGGCTGGCTGTTAGACTGACAGCTCCCTTGCTCAAGGCAGGGTGGGAAGCAAGGGAGAGCCCAGCAGCCCAAGTTGCCCAAGCCCCAGTGTCTTTGCTTATTTACAGGTGAAAACCAGGAATGCTTACAAACATGAGTTTAAGGAACCTACCATTTGACAATGCTATTACTACCCCAATCCCCATCTGCTTCAATTAGGTCCAGAAGAGCTAACATCTTGGCAATATTGAATTCTCCAACAAAGTTATCTTCTTTTATGTAGGATCTCTTTAGGTCTCAAAGTTTTATGTTTTTTGGTTTTTTTAACATGTAACTTTACTGCATGTTTTATTATCTGTGTATTTTGATATTGATTTTAACTTTTGGTTGCATTTACCCCCTCCTCCTGTGTGTGTGTGTGTGTGTGTGTGTGTGTGTGTGTGTGTGTGTGTGATGTCAGGAGTCAGTTCTCTCCTACCATATGACATGTGAGTCCTGGGGATTGAACCCAAGTCACCAGACTTTGTGGCAAGCTCCTTTACCTATTTAACCATCTCACTGGCCCTGGATGATGATCTAAGATGTTTAGTTTTCTAATTTTTCATTGCTGGTTATCAACTTGGTGCTTGAAACTTTGTTAACTCCTACTAGTTTTAGTGGATTTGAGAAGAGATTAAAAATTTTGAGTATTTACACAATGATGTAGACTAGTGGGAGAATTTTGGCCCATCGCATTGGGTGGCCAGCTGCTCAGTTCTTACAGTGTCTGGATTGTCTCCAAGACTCCTCGCAGTTACTACTGTTGTAAAGCAGGTGTCTTCAAATGGATGGGCACCCTTCATGAATTGTAACTTTAGACTTTAACATCATCGTGTGGACATCTTTCCACTCTAGCCACGGAGCCTTCTTTCCTGCCTAGACTGAGCCATCTCTCCCGCCTTACACCTACCTTTGTATTGAACATCTTCCATGCTCTTTGTTCCTTCTTGACTCCTAGTCCTTCCACCTGAGCCACACTTTTTTCTACCTGCAGCACACCTTTAGGGCTCCTTCAGGTATGCTGACTGCATCATCCTTGATTCTCGGTTTTACTGTGGTTTAACCACGTGGTTCCTCTGTGGATTTCTTGGAGCTTGTTGGATCTTGTTCTATTTTTTTGTCCCCTTATTTATGACTTGTATTTTTCACAGTCCTTTTAATGGGCATCCTATCCTTGGGGTGATGTCTTGTGCTTATTTGGGAAACTCAGCTATTAATTTTCAAATACCACTTCCATCTTGGCCTCTCTCCTTTCCTTCCATAATGTTAACTAGGCCATTTCACTGCCACCCACACATCTCTTAAGCATCATTCTTGCATTTTTATCATTGAAATTTTTCTTTAGTTTTAGTAATTTCATACATGCATACAATGAAATATCTATTCCACCTCCCCGCTCCAGCTGTCCCCTCTCCCCCTCCAGCTGTCCCATCTCCCCCTCCAGCTGTGTCATCTCCC
>NW_026596034.1:26285116-26320836 GCF_907164565.1 Psammomys obesus
CTCCCCCTCCAGCTGTCCCATCTCCCCCTCCAGCTGTGTCATCTCCCCCTCCAACTATTCCCCTCCCCTCCAGCTGTCTGATTTTCCCCTCCAGCTGTCCCACCTCCCCCTCCAGCTGTCCCATCTCCCCCTCCAGCTGTCCCATCCCCCCTCCAGCTGTCCTATCTTCCCCTCAGCTTTCCCACCTCCCTCTTAACATGCTGCTTTCACAATTTCAAGTCCCCCCATCTTTTTTGGTGGGGTCACCCACGGGGCATGGGGTCACCCACTGGAGCAGAGGCCTCTGTGCTTTAATAACTGAATTTTAGCTTGAGATTCAACCATTTCTGGAATGGCTCTAAATCTACTTTGAACTACATATTTATGCAAAGGGCCTTTCTTGGCATTGACAACTATAAAATGAGACTATCAGTCAACCTTGAACAATACTGCAGAAGTTCCCCCTGCGTGTCAAACATCAGCTATGCTTTCTCTCCATGGAAATATGAAAGGCATGTTCATCTTACTACCAGGCAAATTTGCTTTCATCCTTAATAAATGATAAACCTATCTGTATGTCAAGGAGTTATCTTAAAATAAATTTCTTTATGATTGATTGATTTATCAGTGTTTTGTGTGTTTTCTTGTGTGTATAAACCTGCATATGGTTGCGTGAAATTTTCCCAGGTGAAAAGGGTTTTCGAGCAGAAAATGCTTAAGAATCTTTGTTCTGCACCACCACATGGTTTTATAGCTCTCTATATCTTTAAAAAACAGGAGACCTCGGGCTAGGTGTGGAGGTGCCTATCTGTGGGCCCAGCACTTGAGAGGGTAACGCAGGATCAGAAACTCCTGGTCAGCATGGGCTACATGTGGAGAGAGCTGCCCAACCAAATAAAGACAGTACCCTGTGTGAGCGCCCTTGGAGGCCAGAGGAAGGTGTCAGAGCCCCTGGAACTGGAGTTACAGGTGGCTGTAAACCACTTAACGGCTGATTCACCTCCCTAGCTCTTGGGATGGTTATCTTTGGGTGGTTTACTTATTGAAAGGAGTATAAGCTCCACGGTTGCCAAATACCAAATGCATCCTCGTTATGGATAGAATTTCTACTTCTTTAAGTTTGGGGGGGTGGGGGGCTTGAGTTTTGATTCTGATTTGTTTGGTTTAAACCTGCTGTGCTGGGCTTCCATTGGTTCTCCTCAGGGTGGTTGTCTTAGCATGCTTGTCCATGCTGCCGACTGCCAGCTTCTTCCTTGGAAAAGTACTGACTCGGAGTTCTCTGGTGACCCAGGCAGAATGGGCCTTCCAAGGGATCTGCGTCTGCCTGTGCCTGGCGCCTGGAGGAATGACCTGCCCAGACTCCCCATGAAGGAAAAAACCCCGCCTGGAGACTGTTGGCGCTCACAGGTGGCATGATTTGGAATGCTCATGAATTAGAGAGCTAGCTGCTGACCCTGATGTCCCCGAACATCTTATTTCAATCTCCCTTCTCTCATCAATGCTGCTGAGACTTCATTTGTATTCAGCTGTTAGAATAGGTTTACTTCTGCTCTACTCTAACTTTGAGGCGAAGTCTCCTCTGAGTCTGCACACTTTGAATGGGACTCAGCGTTAAAAGCTCCCATGAGCCCTGCAAGGCAGCCACAACAAGAGCTCACTGTCCCCTTGTCTAACAGATGATGGCACGGCAGAATCTGCTGGGTCTCCTCACTCATGGTGGTTTCATTACTTGTTTGTCAGTTTAACTCCTGTGATTTATCTTTTTTCTCTTTGACACTTTGGGGAGGATTAAAAAGGTTTTGTTTAGTTTCTACTTGAGACAAGTAGTCCTGATCTGGCTTCCTTCAGTAAGCTAGGCCATCTTAGAAAACAATGTTTTATCTTAGACCTTTTTTATTTTGTGTGCATATGAGTGTGTGTTTCCCTGCAATAAACCATGTGCATGCCTGATGCCTGTGGAGGTCATTGGAGGGTGCTGGTGCCCTGGAACTGGAGTTAGAGATGGTTGGGAGCTGCCGTGTGGCTGTTAGGAACTGAGTCCAGGTCCTCAGGAAGAGCCAGCCGTCAGTGCTCTCAACCATTGAGCCATCTCTCCAGCCTCCACGGATTTACTTAAGTTTTAAAGGAATTACATGCTGTTTTCACACAAATGCACATCATACTGAGCATGGCTTTTGTGGTTTAGCACTGCAACTCACATGCTTTGGGAAAAGTACCATAGAAACAGAAACATGAAAGACTTTTTCTTCCTCTCTAGTTCTCAAACCCCATTCCCACAAGTAACCAAAGTTATTAACTTATGCTAATAAGTTAATGCCCTGGGTAGAAGATAGAGTGGTAATCTGTGTCTGCATCTTGTTTTTATTTACTTAATCTGGTATCCTAAAACACAGTTGATCAACTTTGCCTGACCCCATGACAACAATGTTCGTTCTTTCTTCTTCTTCTTCTTCTTCTTCTTCTTCTTCTTCTTCTTCTTCTTCTTCTTCTTCTTCTTCTTCTTCTTCTTCTTCTTCTTCCCTGTTCCTGTCTCCTCCTCCTCTTCTCCTTGTATTATTTATTAAGAGAATCTGAGTAATTTTTGTTGTTGTTTGTTTGTTTCATGATAGGGTCCCTCTGTGTAGTCCTAGATGGCCTGGAACTCTCACTATGTAGACAAGGCTGAACTGAACTCACAGACAGTCACTGCCTCCTGAGTGCTGGGGTTAAAGGCTGTGTCACACTATAGCTAACTAGTCAATCTCACATTTGGATGCATTGACCATTTTCATGAAAAATTCCCAGGGAGTGTTCCCTCTTAGACGGGGAGCTCTTTGCTGTTTGTGTAAAATGGGTGTGCTTTCTTCCCTGCTACATTTAGTGGTGTAAACATTGCAGGCATGTCTGTAAAGCTCTGTAGACAACGGTGCTTGGAGAGTGTTCAGTCTTACAGCCGATGTGGAGCTGCTTGTTTAGCAAAGTCACAACAGTATCTCTGTGAGAATGGTCCATGCAGGCAGCAGCAGGAAGAGGTAACTGCCGGCCACTGAACTGTGTGTTGGAGTCCTGGCACACAGCGTAGTCTGAAACGGTTTCTCCGAGCATTCAAGATGAAAACTCTCCTCAAGCTTGAAAGCAGCCCACATAGCGGGTTAGATTTTGAAGGGGTGTTTTAATTGGTCCACATTTGGGATTGTTTAGTGGTTCTTTCCTCTGGGTATGTGGATTCTAGCATCACATGCCATCATTAAGGGGGTTAGTAATCATTAAGGTCCATAGCCTTCCCCGACGGATTCCCGCTGGGACTTGGACCACAGAGATTAAAGGTCACTGCTCTGCCTATTTTTTAATGTAGCGGACCATAATCTACCCCATCAGCCGTGCCACCATCATTGAAAGTGAAGAAATGATAGCCCTTTCCTAGGAGCAAACTCTTCCTCTGCTTTCTCATTAACATCACAGAAGCACTCAGCATTTGGCTCTTCGTAGGGATGGGGTTTGAAATGAGGCAGAAATAATTGAAGGATCATGGCTGGAAGAATTTCAGGTTGCAGAGAGAAGGATAAGTGAGGAATTGATCTAGTGCAGAATGCCGCTGCTTTAATTGGACTGCAGCCTTTCATTTCTTTGAGGATTTAAGTGCTTTAGTCCTTTGATTGTTTTTTTAAAGTCTGATATTTATCCCTTGAGGTTTTGGGAAGGAAAGTGGACTTTAAATGGTTCTGCCCCTGATTAAAAAGCTCATGGGGAAATGTGTGCCATTGTTAACATGGTGGTCTTCATTTTAAGTCAGTGACCAAAAGCCTACTGGGTTGAGTGTGAGGGGAAAAAAAAAATCTGTGTGAAATGGCTGAAGTTTCTCACAATTTCTCTGGTAGTTTATAAACCCTGACATTTTCTTTTGAAAACAGTCTCAATAGAATATATAAAATGTCGTGGAAGAAAGTGTGGCAATCTGTGTCTGTGTCTTGTTTTTATTTGCTTAATCTGGTATCCCACACCAAAGCTCAACAGCTTTGCCCGATTCCATGTTCAGTGCCACAACACTGTTGTTGCTCCTTCGTTCTTGTCCTTCTTCCTCCTCTTCTTTATAAACAAACCACCCAAATTTACAGCAGTGGCACAGAAAAATCTCTAATTACAATAAATTCCAAGGTTAGCCTGTTTTCAGACTTGAGAACAATTCTCAGTATTCATAGCTTTTAAGAAAAACATGACACCCAATACCAGGAAAGCAGAAATTGGAGTTTATGAATGCCAAGAGGAGTCTCATAACACTATGGAATGTGCCTGGTAGTTAATTATAGGTGATGAGTATGTTGGGAAGCTGCCAGGATTTGGTGAGAAGAGGAAAGGAAGGACTCCGACCCACTTCAGTTCTCATATAATCCCCTTTACTCTCAGGGAATTCAGCTTTAATAAAAAGGAATAACCAGAGGATGTAATCGAAGAACACTAATTAATAATTTGAGCTCTTCCTGAATGAGGTTCTGTAATAAATGGTAGGCTGTCAGTTGCTAAACCATGAAATATTGCAGAGAGGGAAGGGGCGCCAGGCTTGCCCACAATGTGCCCCGTTACATTAAAACTGTTGGTAGCAGGGAACGGGTGTCGGTTAATCACTTGTGTTTTTACATCGAAGTTTGTAATCACAATTAAACAGATGGTTTTGAAAAAGCTAGTGTGTCCTTGATAATTAAAACCACAGCAAGCCGCTCCTTCCTCCCCCTAACATACAATTACTCTGAATAGAATGGCATCGCCCAGGGCTTCTTCAGAAGAAAGGGTCTTCGTGGGCACAAGATTAGTGTTCTGTCCCGAGCCCTGGCATCTTGACCTCTTACAAAGCCTGGAGCTTTGCAGCTGGCAGAGGGCTTTCAAGCAAACATGGATTGCCCCTCCTCTGCTTTCTCCCCAAATCTTACCCCTGCCATGCACGGATTAATAGGTTATATTTTAAAATGGAATCCTTGGGAGAGCGTCCCACAGCCACTGGGACTGTGTCTATCACAGCGAGGCTGGAACATGGACGTCCTGAGGGGCACGGGAAAATCCATCTCGTTTTTCTTACTCAGAAAACTAATGTGGATGTGTCTTTGCTTAAAAATAAAAAGGAAACCTTTCATTTCACGGTGTGTTACTTTTTCATTACTATAACAAATGCCTGGAATAAATCATCTTAACATGAAGAAAAGTTCTTTTTTTTGTTGGTGTTGGTGTTGGTTTTCACCCATGGTTTTGGAGGTTTTAGTCCATGACAGATTGACTGTCTTGCTTACAGCTCAGGAATGTGTGATGGAATTCCCACCTTGTTTGTTGAATCCTATCACAATAAATTAGGGGATTTTTTCCAGAAAAGATCCCTCACCCCAAGGAGCATTTAAGCAGTTGAGATGTAGCTCTGTAGCCATCGGTCCCTCCCTTGAACTCGACCTGGGCAGTGTGAACCACAAGGCCATGCAGTTGGAGCCTGCTGAGGTCTATTCGCAGATGAAATTTTGGAAATGTGTTTTGTTTGCCTGAGCTTGAACACGCCCAAGTATACTATCGATGCTTTTAGGTACAGGCTTTTGTGAGCACAAGTAAGCAGTCATTTGCTGGTGCAATTAACCATCTGCACTTTATTATGAGGGTACAGCTGGCTAATTATGCTCAATGCCACGGGGCAGGTTCAGCTTCTCATCTGCATAGGAGCTGTATCCACAGCAAAGGGCATTGGCCTTTGACAACGAATCTTTAAATTTAACCAGGTCCCGCTGAGGTCACCACTCACAGTCTCCTGTCTCCTTTCGATCTGAGGTGAAATTTAAATGCGGGTCGTGGGATTTCTGTTTGGGCAGAGCGGTTAGTCCAGAACAGTAGGATGGGCCAGTAAGTACCAGCCAGGAACAAACGAGAGCCGAGCTCAGTTCATGTTATTATGGGATCTCACTTTGGAGAGTGGCACACAGCTGTGGGCGCACATGTAGCCATGAACTCACGCGATGGCCACCAGGAGCAGCACAGAGACTTAAAATGGGGTCAGTTGAGATACCAAGTGTCCATGGATATCAAGTGTCATTTAACTAGAGACTTTCAGGAACCTGTCAGTTGTACCCAATGCATTGTTTAATCTGTAAGCCTTCGCCTGATTATGGGACAGCTGGACTCCTTCCTGAACTAGCGAACCTATCTGAAATAGTTCTACCAGAGACCTACTGAAGACCTAATGAATTTGCATCTGAGGTAGAATAGGGGTCTTGCAGTAAGGCTACCTCAGGACAAACTAACTTACATTAGTTAAAATTAGCTTTCTTAATTATAAGGACATGTTCTAAGTTTTGAGGAAGGTTTACTTTTTTATTATTTAATTATTTTTATTTTTGTTAAATACAGTCTATTCACTTTGTATCCCCCTGTACCTCCCTCCTTCCCTCCTCCCTTCCCAATCCCACCTTCTTCCCCACCAGTGTCCCTCTCCCAGTCCACCATAAGGGAGGTCCTCCTCCCCTTCCCTCTGATCCTAGTCTATCAGGTCTCATCAGGAGTGGCTGCATTGTTTTCTTCTGTGGCCTGGTAAGGCTGCTTCCCCCCTCAGGGGGAGGTGATCAAAGAGCAGGCCAATCAGTTCCTGTCAGAGACAGTCCCTGTCCGAATTATTATGGAACCCACTTGGATACTGAACTGCCATGGGCTACCTCTGTGCAGGGGTTCCAGGCTATCTCCATGAGTGGTCCTTGGCTAGAGTATCTCAGAAAAGACCCCTGTGCCCAGACTTTTTGGGTATGTTGCTCTTCTTGTGGAGGTCCTGTCCTCTCCAGGTCTTACTATCTCCCACTTCTTTCATAAGATTCCCTGCACTCTGCTCAAAGTTTGGCTATGAGTCTCAGCATCTGTCTCGATACCTTGCAGGGTAGAACCTTTCAGAGGCCCTCTGTGGTAGGCTCCTGTCCTGTTCCCTGTTTTCTTCCTCCTCTGACGTCCATCCTCTTTGCCTTTCTTAATGGGGATTGAGCATCTTAGCAAGAGTCCTCCTTCCTGATTAGCTTCCTTAGGTGTACAAATTTTAGTATGTTTATCCTATATTATATGTCTAATATCCACTTATGCGTGAGTATATACCCTGTGTGTCTTTCTGCTTCTGGGATACCTCACTGAGGATAATCTTTTCCAGTTCCCATCATTTACCTGCAAATTTCATGATTTCCTTGTTTTTTTTTTTTTTTTTTTTTTGTTTTTTGTTTTTTGTTTTTTGTTTTTTTATCACTGAGTAATATTCCATTGTAAAGATATACCACAATTTCTGTATCCATTCCTCAACTGAGGGGCATCTGGGCTGTTTCCAGCTTCTGGCTATTACAAATAAAGCTGCTACAAACATGATTGAGCAGTGTCCTTGAGCTCTACATTTAGCTACTTTTTATTGCCATGACTGAGGCAACTTACAAATGAAAGTATTTACTTGGGTTTATGGTTTCAGATGATTAGAGTCCACAATGACAGAGTGAAGGCATGGTGGCAGGCCGCCGCAAGAGCAGCCGAGAACTCACATTTGTCTCACCAGCACAAAGCAGAAAGTGCTAACTAGGAATGACACAAGTCTTTTGAAAACCTCAAAGCCTGCTCCCACTGATACACCTCCTCCATCAAGGCCACACCTCCTAATCCTTCCCAAACAGTTCACTTAGGAACAAATAATAACTCACAAGAGCCTATGAGGGTCATTCTTATCTAAACCACCACAGCTGCTACGGTCACAGCCATCTCTCCAACCCAGATATACCAGAAGTATTTTCCTCTCCTTCCCTTACCTCAGAGACCACTGCTCCTCTGACTCATGGAACTGTCACTGTCAATTTCCTTTATAGTTTTGCTCTCTTGCATGCATTCCTGAAAATACGCTTCCGTTTTCCCTCCATCTTGAGCGTGATGTAAACTGAATCACTTTGTGTGTGTACAGTTTTGGTTGATCCTTTTTTTGGTCCCTCAACTTTATGTAGAATTCCTGCATTTGTTGATCATCGGCATCAGCTCTGTTGATGAATGTGTCACAGGAGCACAGCACTTTGTTCTGTGTATTGTTATGAAGACACAGGTTGTTCCCAATGCATCGTTGACATAGGCAGATTTGTACATGTAGCATGTACATACCAGCATTTCTCTGGACTATGGACTGGGGCAAATTCCTGCATCATAGGTCAGACATACACACCTTTAAGTTTACTAGGTAATAAAAGCTAGTTTGGGACATGGTTCCATTCAGGAACAGTCCCACCAGCAGGTATTTGGCACTTTGTACTGCAACACAGAGGGGTGGATATTCACAATTATCAGAGTGAAATTTTGCCCATCTTGTGGATACGTGCTACCTTGTGATTCTGATTTGGTGTTCCGATTGTGTCTTTAAATCAAGTTTTGATGACCTAGTAGATATGTAGTGGCATATTATAATATTAGTTGTGTCTTCCTGATGATTGGTTGATAAAGTTGAACATGTGTCATATTTATTGGGTATTGGATTGGCCTTTTGCTTGTTTTTCCCCCTATTGGATGTACTTGTTAAATGCTGTTTTGTAGGCATTCTCTAAGCATTCTGGACCTGAGGTTGTATTGTTATGTATTACAAACACCTCCCGTTTGAGGAAGCTTGACTTCTCATCTTTGATGTAGTCTTTTCGATAAGATGTGATTTAAACAGTAATTCCAAATTGAAAGCCATCAAGCCATGGAAACTTTCCTTTGTGGCAGGGCTTCTTATGTTTAAGGAACCCTCTTGTTGAGGAAGACCTCCCTCCAGGTCACCTTCTGAATGATTCCACATGGCCTTTCCTTTTCAGAATTTTGTTCTATCAGGAGTTACATGTATAGTATAAGCCTGTCTCAGAGAAAAAGATGGACAGTAAATGAGAAAAACATTGCTGACGTTGGCTTCTGGCCTCCACAGGCAACACACACACACACACACACACACACACACACACACACACACACCCCTAAAATGCACAATAAGTCCCTGGTATCATCACATGTCAGTAACTGTCTATAAAGCTTTGACTCATACTTTAACGGCTGGGTCTCTGCAAAGCTCTGTGCAAAATATGATTCATTTGTAATACGGGCTGTCTTTCAGAGTTTACTGGCTTTTCATTCGAGTTTTTTTTTTTGTTTTTGTTTTTTTTGTTTTAAGTTTTATAAAAAGTCCAGTAATTTTCCCATTGAGTTTGTATAAGCAGATTCTTGTTGGGGTTTTGGCTTTGATGTAATGACAGTGTAACACCTCTTTGTGCTTCCTGTAAACTGGGGCTAGAGCTAAAGGCTCTATCAAGTTTCAAGTTGGTAATTTTCTTTTCAGAAGAATAATCTGACGGGTTTACCTCCTTTCTGCTCACATAATATTAATGATATTAAGACTGATTATAGGGTTCACGTGTGGCTAGCCTGATCGTGACTGAAATGTTTCCTTCATGATTTCATCCAATGATTCTTGGCTTAGGGGCTTACATCCTTCTGGGTAGGAGTACATGGTGTTGCTTTAAAAAAAACTCAGTTCATAGGCATTTTCACCTAGAATTTTTCTATATAGAATGACTTTTTCTCATTTACTATGCTGCTTTTGTGAAATATATCTAAACAGGATGAAAATAATGAGTTCCCAGCTGTTCTGTCTCTCTTACACGTACTTATGAGATCCGTTTCTTTATGAATCTATAAATTTTTGTATATTTAAGGTACCTTGTTTTGTCCAAGAGAACAGCCCTTCAAGTTCAAGTTTGTTTCAATGCCAGCTTGGATTTTTTTTAATTTTTATTTTTATTTATACATGTCTGAAGATGCCAACAGAGACCAGAAAAGAGTGTTGGATCCCGTGGAGCTGCAGTCACAGGTCGTTTTGAGAACTGATCTTTCATCTTCTGCAAAAGCAAAACCTGATTTTAATTAGAGTTATCTCTCCAGCTCTTGTAATTTTTTTAAATTAATATATAATTATATCACATCCCCTTTTCTTTTTTTTTCTCTAGTCACTCTCATATCCTCTCACTTTTTCCCTCTGAAACTCACGCCCCTTCTTTAAAATAATTACCATTACATATATGTGCATGGATCTATAAATGCAAGCTGCTGAGTGTACTTACTGTTGTATTCACACATTTCTGGGGCTGACCACTGGTACTGGATAACGAGTTTGGGGCCTCATCTTTGGGAGTATTAACTCTCCCTCTCTCGGCAGTTGTTATTTGCCTACAGCTCTTTGTCTGGGGGTGAGGGACCCCTGGAAGTTCCCCTTCTGTGTTAGCGTGTCTATTGCTGTTGTCATTGTGTCCTGGTTGGATCTTTGTCAACTTGACACAAGCTAGAGTTAGTCAGCGGAGAGGAAGGAGCCACAATTGAGAAAATGCTTCTGTAAGATTAGCCTGTAGGAAAGTCCGTGGAGGAGAATTTCATAATTAGTGATTGATGGGGAGAAGCAGAGTATGGAGGGTGGTCCCACCCATGGGTTGGTGGTCCTGGGTTCTGTTGGAAGGCAGACTGAGCAAGCCATGTTAAGCAAGCCAGTAAGCAGCATCCCTCCATGGTTTCTGCTTCTCTTTCTGCCTTCAGCTTCCCAGCCTGCCCTAAGTTCTTGCTCTGACTTTCTTTGGTGACAAACTGTGATATGAAACTATAAGATGAAACAAATCCCCCCTCTCCAAGACGCTGTGGTATCACAACACTAGAAACCTTAACTATAACAGGCAGTGATGTTGTTTTAGTCCTCCTCTCCCGTAGCTCCTGATGGTTCTCTGACTTTCAGTCGTGGGTAACTGTGTTAGAATTAGCTTGTTCATTTCCTGACCCAGGCATGGCTTTATAACCCATGTTCATGTCTGATAGAGCAAGCCTCCCTACTCTCTTCTCTTGGATTCCCCCAGAGACAGAACCCGAGTCTAGATTGTTATTTTATTTTTGGTTAATGAACTTAAGGGACAGCAACAAGGCTGAAATGGGTGAGTTAGGAGAGGAAATAAAACCAGTTCCACAGTGTGGTGTAACTTGGCTACCACTGTAGGCAGCAGGGGAATGGTCTCACAGAGATCATGAAAGGCCTGTGAAGAGGTAGCTGGAGATCGTCAGCCTGGAGGCTGAAAGAATGGAAGTTCTGTGCCCCAAAGTGCCTCTCTGCTACTGTCTGTTGCCTTCCACACTCCTCAGCTGTGCTGGCATGAGAGCTGCTAGACACGGGTCAGAGAACTAATAATCTTCCATGCACGATAGAGTGCACAATCGTTTAATTCCTTCACAAAGCAATGTTCTCCCTCCATTTCTCTTTCCATCATGGGTTTGTTTGTTTGTTTGTTTGTTTTTTCATCTAAAATTGCCTTCCTTCAGTCGGACTTTTCTTTAGTGAGAGGCTGCTAGGGTGAGCCTTCCTAGATCTGCTGCTTCAAACTGCCTTTAATTTGCCCTTGTTCTCGAAAGACATTTTGATGCTTTTGAAATTACAAAAATGACAGGTCTTTTTGTCTTGATTTGTTGTTGTTCTTTAACTGGCCCTTTGAAAGCATTCTGTCTTTTGTTCAAGATTTAGTCTTTGTGTGTGTGTGTGTGTGTGTGTGTGTGTGTGTGTGTGTGTGTGTGTGTTTCTGGATTAGCATGTGCCCTGAGGGCATGCATTGCTGTTTTGTTTCAGTGCTTTGCCTCTTTCTCTGATGCTTGATTTCCTTGGGGTTCGGTCTGGCAATTGCTTTACTGTCTTGAGAGCTCTTTAATGTTTTTTTTTTTTTTTGGGGGGGGGTGAGGTTTTTTCATTGGGAGCTTTTGATTGTGTTCATACACATGGCTGCTAATGGATTACAGCTCATGGATTACATACCATTGCTGGGAATGAAAGTTCCCTTTAAATTCAAGGTATCTGATTGCTGTTCTTACTAGGGATATAAGGTAGATACAAATATTTTTCATGCTTTTCAGTGGGGATCAATCTAGGTAAACCCAATGAAAGAGACACAATAAGAATTTCCTAGTCAGTATTTACCAACCTGATAACAGAGAGATGAAAAAAAATGGCCCAGTTGTCTGCCAGACAACTTGAATACAGTGTTATACCATGTAACCAAGCTCTGTCGCTGGTTTTCATTACTGAACTCTGTTGTGACAGCCATCTGATAAGAATTAAAAGAATTGCATTTGACGTTTTAATAAAAGGTAGAAATGCCACATTTACCAGCTACCTGCTAGTGAGGATGTACCCACCAGAGAGAAGTGGAAAGCCCTCAATAGAGAGGGGTCAAATGAGCTTGCTGTTCACTTGCTTCTGGGAATTGTGACTGACATCTCCAGCGGCTGGTGGAAACTGATGAAATCACCAGTCCCTCTCTTTGCTGTTGTCAATGCGAGCCACAGGCAGGGTCAGAGAGTGAATCCAAATTTACTCTCCTGTGTACACACAGTCTTCTGAAATACATTCCATGGAAGGAAATCCAATTGTCAGCATTTCAAGGGGTATGGCAGGATCACTTTTTAATAATGCTTGCAAGCTGAGTTGTGTGTTCTTTGAGGAAAACATGTACAGATGTATGAGCTTCCTGATCTTTAGAATCTGGAAATGAACTATTTCTCTTTAGACTCATACATTCTGTGAACTTGAACTCACCCATCCAAAGACCAAGAATCTCTGGAGCCTTGTGACCTTCTGCAAACACTTTGATGTGTGCTAGTTCCATTCAAACGCAGGCCGCATAAGAACAGAGTAAGTCACGTGTGGGATTAGCAGTTCTGGTTGTCTAACGCAGCTTTGTAGTTTAGGCATTGGAAGGTTCACCTGTGCAGGTTGGTTGACCTGGGAATTGTATATAGTTTCAATAAGGTATAAGTTATTCTCTCCTAACTGATAGTCATTTAAACTTGCTTGGAGAGAGCAGTTCAGGGTCTTTCTGTGAAGTAGCACTTCGTCACTTTGGCTACGACACTTGACATGCTAATTCAGAGAAAGACCCTGTCTCAGAAAGTTAGGTGGAGAGCGGTAGAGAAAGACACCCAGTGTCTTTTAGCCTCTACATGCATACACATGCATGTACTTACAAATGTGTGTACACCCCCCCCCAAATGTTTAAAAGCTGCTAAACAGTATTTCAGTTGAGAATGCAAATTTTTTTTACAGTTTATTTACTTTGTATCCCAGCTGTAGCCCTTTCTCTCATTCCCTCCCAATCCCACCTTCCCTCCCTCATCTCTTCCCTGCCCCTCTCTAAGTCCACTGATAGGGGAGGTCCTCCTCCCCTTCCATCTGACCCAGCTTATCATGTATCATCAGGACTGCCTGCAATGTCCTCCTCTATGGCCTAGCAAGGCTGCTCCTCCTTTGGGGGGAGGGTTAAAGAGCCAGCCACTGAGTTCATGTCAGAGACATTCCCTGTTCCCATTACTAGGGAACCCACTTGGATACTGAGATGCCATCGGCTAATTCTAAGTAGGAGTCCTAGATTATATCCATGTATGGTTCTTGGTTGGAGACTCAGTCTCAGAAAAGACCCCTGTCCAGATATATTTGGTCCCTGTGGAGCTCCTGTCCTCTCCGGGTCTTACTAGCTCCCCTTTCTTTCACATAATTCCCTGTACTCTGCCCAAGGTTTGGTTATGAGTCTTAGCATCTGCTTTGAAAGGTAGAGTCTTTCAGAGGCCCTCTATGTTAGACCCCTGCCCCGTTTCTTGTTTTCTCCTACTTCCAATGTCCATCCCATTTGTCTTTCTAAGTGAGGATTGATCATCTTGCCCAGGTCCTCCTTCTTGTTTAGCTTCTTTGGGTGTACAGATTTTAGTAGGTTTATCCTATCTTTTAGGTCTAGTATCTACTTATAAGTGAGCATATACCGTGTGTGTCTTTCTGCTTCTGGGATACCTCACTCAGGATGATCCTACCATTTGCCTGCAAATTTCATGATTTCCCTGTTTTTAATTGCTGAGTAGTATTCCATTGTGTAAGTGTACCACAATTTCGGTATCCATTCCTCTGTTGAGGGACATCTGGGTTGTTTCCAGATTCTGGCTATTATGAATAAAGCTGCTATGAAAATGGTTGAACAGATGTCCTTGTTGTATATTTGAGCATATTTTGGATATATGCCTAGGAGTGGTATAGCTGGATATAGTGGTATAGTGGTATAGCTTGAGGAAGCACTATTCCTAATTGTCTGAGAAAGCACCAGATTGATTTCCAAAGTGGTTGTACAAGTTCACATTCCCACCAGCAATGGAGGAGGGTTCCCAATTCTCCACATCCTCTCCAGCATGTGTTGTCACTTGAGTTTTTTATCTTAGCCATTCTGATGGGTATAATGTGAAATCTCAGTGTCCTTTTGATTTGCATCTCCCTGATGGCTAAGGACGTTGAGCATTTCTTTAAGTGTTTCTCTGCCATTCTATATTTCTCTACAGAGAATTCTCTGTTTAGCTCTGTACCCCATTTTTTAATTGGATTACTTGATTTGTTGCTTTTTAACTTCTTTAGTTCTTTATATATTCTGGATCTTCCCCCCCTCCAATATCTGACAGAGAATGCAATTTTGAATGCAAGCAAAATAGAGACAAAAAATTATTTTAACTCACTTTAAGCATATGGAAAGATATTTCCCTGTTTTACAAAAATTCTACAGATTTTAAGAATTAATACAGTGACTAGATGCAAAAGGGACCCTCTAATGAAGGACCAATGCAAGTGTTATGAAAAGTGTTCTCTCAAAGCCACTAAGAAGCACTAGGCCAGGGCGAGCAAGATGGCTCAGAGGCTAAAGGTGCTGGTTGTCAGGCAGGACAACTCAAATTTGACCCCCAGAGCCCACATGGTGGAAGAAGAGAGCTGGCTCCTGCAAGTTGTCCTCTGAATGCCACACGTGCAGACATGTGCCCAGGCCATACATAGATAAATGTAAAATCTTAAGAAATGGTTATGGCAACCTGGCAGATGACAGTCTTTATATCTGTTATTGGTAGTAAGATGTGAAGAGGCTAGCATTGACTGGATATGTGGATCCAAAGGATTTTGAGTAGTCAATGAGTGGTAGTTTCTTCTTCATGGCAGATTGTATTTTCAATAAAATGATGTAAATTGCCTAATATTCACCAGATGCTTAAAGAATAGATGAGTGCTGTATGTGCGTCCATGTGCATGCGTGTGTCTGTGTATAGAAACCTGTCTTAAATGCATGCTCTGACCTGACAGTTCCTTTCCTGGGTGTATACTCTTGCTTGTCCTTGTTTGTGGAAAGACATTCACAAAAGTGTGTATGGCGTTATAATCCACTGTGTTGGAAACCACCCAAATGATAATCAGTGGTAGAATGGGCAAACAAATATGTTCCAGTGACTAGAACTGTATCCAATCCATATATATATACAAATTAGGTATAAAGCTAGACCCTGAGTGCACACTGGGTAATTCCAGTCTTTCAAATATTAAGCACCAGGCTTAACTATTATGCTCAGGGATGTATGTTTAAATCATGAAAGATTTAAAGATTTAAACCTTCAAAAGCAAGGTTCCCTGCGGTTGGTAGAAAGAGCTTAGCGTAGAGAGAAGGCACTGCAGTGTTCTGTTTCTTGTCCTGGGTGATTATTATATAGGTTTAACCTCCGTAATTTAATAATTTGTTGCGTTGTGCCTGTGTGAGGCATTTTTCTTTTTAAATAATGTTTTATTTATGCCTTTAAAATTTCATGGTTTTATTTTAATTTCTGTTTATTCTTTGTACATGCCACATATGTATACAAAGTCTCTTGATAAAATCTACCCTTCGCTTTTCCCTCAAACCTCATTACATCTCCCTCTGAACTTTAAGACTTCATTGAAATCCACCCCTTGAGCCAACTAGTGATGCCCATATGTGCGGCCACACTCCACATGAAAAGAGACTCTTCCCTCCCGAGGAGCGATCAGTCACCCATAGCTGTGCATTCAGGCGTGGGGCCTCGGCAGCCCTCATCCATCCGCGTTGGACTTGTGGACTGCTGTTGTCTTTTGCAGGGAACCACAGCTTCATGAGTGTGATAGTCATGCCATGTGCAGACAGAATGTCATGAACTTCTCCCCCCACCCCACCCCCGTTCCAGACCTTACATTCTGTCCACTCATCTCTTCCACAAAGTCTCCTTGAGCCTTAGAGTCTGGGTGGGAGTGGATCTAGATGGTCCGTCAATGGCTGAACATCATAGTTGATTAATTTTGGCTTTTGGAACTGAAATTCATCTCTGCATTAATAATTAACATTGTAATAAGAAATGTCTCCTTTATGGATATTTTATACACACATGTTTAGAAAGCAGTTTGACAATATGACCATTTTGAAGAACAGCGTTAATATGTTCTTCTCCAGGTCCTATGCCTTCTGCAGCATTGGGTTTGGGCCCTTCTTACAGTACAGGCGTGTATTCCCTCCTATAGGGCAGGCCTCAGGTCCAGTCAAGCGAGTGAATGGTTGCCCCAACAACAATCTTTCCACTGTTGCATCAGTGGCACATCTTGCCTGGCAGGTCGGTATTGTAGCCTTCAGGGTCCAGTGCTGGAAGACTATTAATGTGTTTTCTCCTCCAGAACTCTGCATACCATTTCTGACCACTATGAAAGTTGGGAGTCTCTGGGCCAGTTCAATATCAAGTTTTCCGTGTCCTGAAAACAGTGTGTGGTATATTCAGCAGTAGGGTCTTACCATCGGGTTTTGATGGGCAAGCAGCCAAGAACAATGACAGTGGCCCAGTTGTCTTGGGTGCCTCAGGGGACTTTCTGAGCAATAGCTTGTAGAGAAGTAACTCATGCCTGGTACTGACATTTTCATAACTCACGTCTTCTAGGAGAAGCGTTGTTCACACACGTTATAACATATATTACTTATAATTATTGTATATGTTTATAGTAGAGTTTCATAAAGTTTTCTACATCCTTGCTTGTTGTTAACCCACAGGCCGTTTCTCCTCTCTTCCACTACCCCTACCCCCACTTAAACCTTTAGTTCCCAGTATTCTCCTCCGATTCTTTATCGCATATATCTTACTGTTTTCTCTTATAGTTTTTTTTTAGCTTGGATTATGAGATGGTAAGTTCTCAAGCACCTTACTCCTGTATGCTTCATTTTGTCTTCTAAGCGTGCCCTTGGCCCCTCATTTCTGCATGTCCATCATTTCACTTCTGCACCCAGAAGTCCCCCTTTCTACTTTCATTCAGCTGCATCCTTTTAACTGAATTCATCTCCTTTCCAATGGCCAATTTCTGGTTTCCTAGTTTCCACGTGTAGATCATATTAAACAGGAAAAAAAAATCTGGAGATAAGACCCTAATCTAGCCATTATCTTTTGAGTCTGGACAGAGGGAGGAAGATTTCAAGTCAGAACCATCTTGGATCCTTGGGTCTTGTTTCTAATAGTATGTCTTCAACAATAGGCACTTAACTTCCATCTCTGAGAAGCAATCAGGGACAACCGGCTATGTTTGGGGAGTCTCTTGGACAATCCTAAACAACAACTCAAAAGTAAGATTCTCATATCTTGTGCGGGGGTTTTGCTAGATAGTCGGTGGCCCTTTGGGGTGGTGTATTGTCAGTCCAGATCAGAAAAATTTATTTGAACTATATATGTATACATATAACAGACTTTATGTATTATCGATAAGCTTAGGTAGATAGATACAGTATGACTTTTTATGACTCTTCCAGACATCCTTCCTGCTATTTTACCCTTCTCCCTCCTTCTTCTATATTAATCTCTTTCTATTCCCTAATTAAACTCTGCCCTGTTTTTCCCCATTTCCTCATTGCTCTCTCCCCTCGTTTGTGGAACTCATTGATTGGCTAGAGTGCTGGCCAGCAAGCTCCGGGGACCCGCCTGTGTCTGTTCCCTTTCCCCATGCAAGAGTTGGAGGTGCACCCCCACGATGGCTGGCTTTTCACAAATGCTGGCATCTGCCTGTCTATTCTCCCTTCTTAGTGCCAGGGTTACAGGCACTCACGACCATGTGTGGCTTTTACATGGCTGCTGGGATCCAAACACAGACCCTCATGCTTGAAGCACACGTTCTGTACTGGCTGAGCCATCTGCCCAGCCCTGCAACTATAGTTCTGATAGTTATGACATTAGCTATAGAATTACATGCATAAATGAAAACACCAGAATGAAGCAGGCTATTTTATACAATTAATATAATAAAATACAAAAAATTTTAAATGATAGGTTTTAAAAAATGTTTTAAATTAGGTTCACAGACCACAATAAGCACATTTGGGAGCTTTTTTCCTTCTCCTTTTTGTAGCTGTTACTTTCTTCCCATGTGACTTTTAGTTTGCGTTTGACTTTCCCACTGTGTCAGGTCTAGAAGCTTCTACAGGTTGAACAAGTTTTCAATGCTTGATATTTTCCTGTGAAAAAGCAGTTCTCTGTAATTTGACCTTGGGAAAGTTGCTTTTCTTTGTATATCTGAATCTTACTTTCCTCCAGCATGGGTCATATAAGAGGATTCCTTCTGAAAGTTCTCTTTGATCCACCTGAGATGCAAGAAGTCACGCACCCCGCAGAGACACATTGTTTTCAACAAGTATTTGAAAGGGAAGGGGGCAGAGGCCACGGTGAAACCGGTAACATCCGAAATAATCCAATTTTAAAGAGATCAAACAAATAGAAAACCAAGAAGCATGGCAGACTTAGAGACAGCAGGAGAGCAGGAGATGAAGCAGGATTATAAAATAAAAGTTACTCGTTTTGTTCAGTGAGTTCCCAAAGAATCCCGAACTCAGCAACAAAAGTCATGCTGTATTGACACCAGTGCTTTCCATCTGATGCTTCCCCGCTAGCAGAGCCCCCTAACACCACTGTAAACGCAGAGGCTGAAGATGCATGAGCACCTGTCAACTCTCACATATACTTTACATATACCACCACATTTACTCTTTTTAATGATCACCTGAGGTGGAGAGTTTCCAAGATGGTGCTCAGTCCCCCTGGATCCTGGTGTTTATGGACTGATGCGGTCATTCCCACACTGAAATGACACCATCTGCATGGTCAATAATGTGTACAGGATTGTGCGATGTTCGGATTGAAAATGACACTGTGTTTATGTCTCTGCATGATCTCCTAGGCTGCACACTTTGGTTCCATCCAGTCTCTATGCTTTGGGGGGACACTCAAGCAGCCCCGATGAGAGGGTCATGATAGGGGGTGGGTTGAGGCCTTGTATGGATAGCCAGGCCTGACTTCCTACTTCTGTGATTAAGCCATCTTGGGTTTTCAGCCCTTGAGAAGCCTTCAGGTTATGCAGCTTTAGATCCATCTATGACTTATGATCTTACAAAAGAGCCCATGTCAAAACCACCCAGCCAAACTTCCTACAAATCTTTTAGATCGCTGGAACTTGAGACATCAATGATAAACGCAGTTAAGCATCATGTAGGCAGTGTTGTTTTGTCCTGTATTTGGGAACACTCTAATGTGGCAGCTGGTAACTATCAGAGTAGACTCTATTGTCATTGTCATTACTGGGCTCCAAGGAGATTAACTTCCAGGTATAATGACTCCAGAACCTTTGGGCCTAGTAGAAATGAGATTTTGTTTATCATTGGTAATAGTTTTTATTTTTCTCTCTGAAAAGAAAAAAAATAACTTCTAACTGGGGAGAAGCATTTTTTTGCCAATCAAAGCTTCTGTTTGTTAAAATGTGTTAAAAGGTTGTAGACTAGTGAAATATATCATAAATGTGAAATGCTGTGTTTGGCACCAAAGATGTTTCAAATTTGTTTACAGTTCATATATTTCTCACAGGCTAGAAAGGCTTTTAGCATTTCTGAGATTCAATTTGGAGCAAATTTACCATTTTCTGTTTCTCTTTTCTGAGAAGATACAGGGTTGGAAATGGAAGATGATAAAAGGGAAGACAGAAGGCAATGCATTCTGAGGCATTTAGGATAAAAGAACAAGCGTGGAGATGATAGAGGGAGGCATGATTATGGAGATCATGATAGTTATTAATGTGACAAGCACACAGCCCCGTAGCATCTGGAGACATTCACCGATTTAATAACACACATCATGAAATTCTGCTTTCCCAGGCAGCAGTCCACCCTGAATTTGAACTCTTGTAGCCTTGACTTTACTGTGAGTTCCTAAGAGTGAGGAGAATATAACTTCGTATGGAAAACAAATTTTGTGCTATTCCCAAGCATCACAAAAAAGGAACCTGATGGTACAAATGTATGAAGGCCAAGCTCCAGTGGAAAATCCTCAGTCCTGGTTCCTAAGGGTTAGCTGGGAAGACATTTCCCGTCTCTTCCTTATTCTTTGAAAGGAGCTTTAGGTCCCAGAAAGGGAGCACTATCTAACCTAAACTCTTGTTAGGTGGCATTGCTAGAAGTTGAAAGTTGACATTTAGGTTAGGAAGACAAAGCAAAAAGCTGAAATGAGATGCCTGGGCCTTATGAAAAAAATCTTTGAGTGAGTACAATTTAATACAATTAATACAATTTAATACCTACGCAGATGGACAGTTATCTACTGAATCCCTTCTATATGCAGATGTCAAGGAGCTTGTATTCCAGAGCAATAGACATGTTCATAAGTAAATAAATTCAATGCGGTGCATCTAATAATTTCATTTAGCGCATGCAATAATTGAGGTATATGCAAGGCAGAGTAATTTGCACTCTTCGGCTGTACCAAAGAAGGACTTTCTTCCAGAGAACTTAGGGGTGGCTTTTATAGGATGACTTGACATTTGCTAGGTATCTGGGAACATGGATATAAAAAGAAATAATGATCCTATATAGAAGTATTTTTGCTGGTCATCATATCAACTTGACTGATTTAGAATCACCTACGAGGCACACGGTAGCTGCGTCTATGAAGATGCTTCAAGAGAGGACTCACTGAAGAGGGAAGACCGACTTAGAATGTGAGCTGTAGCATCATGCAGGATGTGATCCTGGACTGAAGTGTTTCAAACAGGGAAACAAGGAGAAACCCAGATACATAACCCGGATCCCCTCTCTGCTTCTTGGTTGCCAAAAGATGTAACTATCTACCTCACACTCCTGTAGCCACAACTGCAAGATGCCCACACCATCATGCCTTCCCAATCATGATGGACTGTATCCCCCTCCACCACGAGCTGAAATAACACTGTCTTCCTTTAAGTTGCTTTTTTGCCAGATATTTGGTAACAGCCCACAATAAAAATAACAAAAGAAACAAATACAAAAAGTGCCAAAGAGTGGGGCTGTCGCTGTGATAAATCTGACTGTGTGGTTCTCAGGCCTTTGGCAACAGGCTTGTAAGAGGAATGCGAAAGAGTTTGGAGCTGTCAGGATAGAAAAACCCTGGGATGCCCTAAGTGGAAACTAATAGGCCGTTGTGAAAGAGTTGCTCAGACCAGAATTCTGAGAGAAATGGGGAGAGTGCTGGCCTGACTCACAGTGTTTCAGAAGGGAGCAATGGTTTATTAGAAACTGTGCTAGAGAGCATTCATGTAGCATTCTGGTAGATAATATTTGGCTTTATTCTACCTATGCCAGGAGAACTTGCGTGAGGCTGAATCCAAAGGTAACAGATTAAGCTGTTTAGTGGAGGAGATTGGCAGACAGGAAAATGTCCAGACTGTGGCCTGGTTATTCCTCATTGCTCACAGGGAGGCCTATAGTGACCCAGAAGAAAGATAATGAAAAAAAAAATGATGTTTAGGGGGGAAAAAAGGTGCATGTGTGCATTTAAAGTTGTAGAAAAGGTAGGATTAGAAAAAGCAGCTATAATTTCAAAAAGATCAGTAGAATTAAAGAGAAATTTGCTGTCTGGGACAATAAGAAAAGTGCCTTGAGAGCAAGGCCGCATCTATGAAAGCTCTCAACTTGTGAAACACGGGAACTCATCGAGAACTCATCTGAAGGGATAGTCTCAGCTAGAAAAGCTGCAGAAGGGTTTCCCTGCTCAAAGGCAACCCCCTGTGGAGCCATTTCCCTCCTCAGCCATCAAGGCAAACAGAAGAGGGCTTGGCTGCACCTTGATCTGGCAGCAGAACTTGTCAGTGTCATGCGTGGGGAGTCAGTTTCATAGGCTGCAGAATGCAAGAGTTAGGGTGGCATGGAAAGCCGTTGGCCCTCGGCAGCTGAGGATAGCATGGAGAGGGGCTGACCCAGGAGAGAGGCTGAGTGACCTGGAGAGGAGGAAATGACGGGTGGACCCCTGGCTCCAGATGGCAGACACAGAGCAGCGGATTTGCTCTGTGGCATTTGGGTTTTCTCTGGATGCGGCTTTTCCTTTCTATTGTCCCAGTGCTCCTTTAGGACGGGCATGCTTACTCTGTGCGATGCCATTCTGTACTAGAACTGTGTAGCTTGTCTTTACGTGACTCACCTGCCTCCACCTCCCAGGCTCTGGGATTACAAGTGTGTGCCATTGTGCCTATTTGTTTTGTTTTGTTTGATGGGTGGTTTCCGGAGCTTGAACTCAGGCCTCAGGCTTGGGCAGCACACTCAGTGACTGAGCCCCCTCCCCATGAGAGGTGGTCTGAATAAGACTGGCCCCTACAGGCTCATATATTTGAATGCTTAGTCAGCAGGGAGTGACAACCTTCTGAAGAGATTAAAGGGATTAGGAGACTGGCCTTGTTGAAGGAGGTGTGTCACTGGGGTTGGGCTCTGAGTTTCAGAAGCCCGTGAAGTCTCTCTCTCCGCTACTGCTCCAGCACCTGCCTACATGTGGCTTTGTTTCCTGCCATGACGATAATGGACTACAACTATAAAACTGTAAGCAAGCCCACAATTAGATGTTTTCTCTAATGAGTTGCCTTGGTCATGGTGTCTCTTCACAACAATAGAACAATTTTACTTATAAAATTATAAAAATTGTAAGTCTACATTTTAATTATAAAAATTGTAAAGTATACATATTAGAAAGTATATTATGAGTGAACTTCAGGAGTTCACAACATTTCCCATTTTTGTTTCATCTTTCTCTCTCATGCACACATATGCACACAAACATACTTTTTTTTCTGGAGTGTTTTAAGACCAGGCTCAGACATGATTCCTGTTTACCTATAGTTTTTTTTTCTAGATATTGCTAATAGATAAAACTTCTTTATAAGCAACTGGTTTCACTGCTATGGTCCCACCTAACAATTTCTAAAGCATATTTTAAGTTTGCTGAGCCACTAAGCTTTGGGGATAAATAGAGTTTGAAGGGATCTTAATTAGTTAAAAAAATAAAAATCCTTAATTCATTGAACAATGATGATTTTTACCTTTTATTATTTATCTGGAGGCTCATAAGCCAAACAAGGTCCGCCCTTGCACGTGTTGGTCAAAGACTCTACTTCATACTCAGCCTCTCTTTCTCTCTCCTTAAACACTTCACTGCTGGACTAAACCTTTCTTCTTGTTTCCTATAATTTTTCCCACATTCAGAATTTGGCCTAACTATATTCTTATAGGAGGTCTTGTCTATCCATTTCCTTTCTCTCCAGCTGCCTGGCTGGAGGGTCTAGAAGCTTAGTTAGAACCAGGTCTGGGCGTCTGTTTACGGGGTTTATCGGTGGCGTTGCAGAGTATACGAAGCCTCTTACCTACCTGGGGTTGAGTCTTTCGGCGTTACGATTGCCCCAGGTCCTTGAAACCATTCGGGCAGCCTGTACTAGTTTCCTTGTATGGGTGATAGAATGTTCTAGGTTCACCTCACAACATGTGCCCCCAGCCTCACATGAGCTTCTAGGAGCTGTGGGTCCTTTTAGAGAGGTAAAGGCATTTCATACTCTCAGTCTGTGGGCTGTCATTTCGGCTGCCGCTCCGCGTCTCCAGTAGGCGTGTTATTACACAGGGAAAGCCACCATGAGCTTTCAATCTGCAAGAAAGCCAGTGGGCTCCCCAGGGCTGGGCTTAGCTCCCTGCTGTAAAGCACGCTCAGCAAGCATATGCTCTGGGCCTGGTCCTTATCATCCAACATATTTTTATACAAAGAGAGACACAGCTCTCTACTATAAGAAATTTTACAATTTATCATTTTTTTTTATGCTGAAACACTTGGTTCCTAACAATGCTGACATAAATACTTACTTTTAAAATATCATTAATATTCTGACAATGAACAGCCATTGATTGGGTGGATGGTAAGATTTCTGTGCTGCCTTCTATGTTTTCCATGCAAATACCCCAAGCAGAACAGGACAGTCCAGACACAGCTCTAAGGTCAGCTGGAGTCATTTTCTCTTGAGTTGGTAACACCAGCTTGATATACAGAAAGGTTCATTTGTTTTGGTTTGGTTTCAATTTTTAAGAATCTATTTTCCCCTCTCCTATTTCTCCTTGATATGTAAAACATTCACACAGCTCAGAAATCCACAGTAGGGGTGCGTTCTGTGCAGTCTTCTCTCCTGTCTGCTCTACTGTGACCCTCAAATCTCTCCTTAGGTCATCAGGTTCATTGTTTTGTATACCAGCTCATATTTCAATCAGTAAATCATTTGGGTAGATTCCTAGAATAGAGATGCTGGGCACATGTGTATAATAAAACCTAAGATGTCTTAACCCAGAACTGATAGGTTAGCTTCTTCCATAGGTTTTTAATTTTTGTTGTTCATGAAAAAGAGGATTTTACTTATTTATTTTTTTGTTTGGTTGTGACAAGGTCTCACTCTGTAGCCCAGCGTGGCCTGGAGTTCACTGTGTATATTCAGACTGTTTCTGCATTCATGCTACTTTCCTTGCCTCAGCTTCCTGGGAACAGGGGCTACAGCTGGGAACTACCACATCCAAGTTTTACAGTAGAAGGTTTTTACATTTCTCTGGGATTTTTTTTTTATAATTTCTAGTTTTATCACATTATAACCAGAGTATTTATTATTTATAACATCATAGATTGTGGAACCTACTGCCATTTTTATTCCTTAACATATGATCAATTGTTTTTGCAACTGTTTCCTTTGCTCTTAAAGGAGTCTATTTTATAATATTAAGATTTATCACTTGATATGTATCCCTGAAACTAACAAATTATATTGTTCAAATCTGATAAATATTACTTATATTTTATCCAGCTAACATACCTTTTCCTGCATCTGCTATATTAAAAATCTATAATTTGTGCTGATATGTCTGTGTATCTCCTATAATTTTTGCTTTGATTGATAGATGTTTTTACATTACTCTACAATAACTATTGCTATCTTCCTTATATCTTTGTTTTGAAGTGTGAAACATGGCTTTTAGCATTGTATGTGTTTCTTTTTGTTTTTATTTAATCCATTAAAAATGGTCCACTCTTTAGTGAGAAATGTAATCCCTACTCCTTATAACAATGGCTGTATGCAGGGTTAGATCTCACTGTGGTTTCCCTGCTTTTTTTTTTTTTTTTTATTGCTTCTGGCAATGCTATCTCTCAAAAACAGAATACCCCTCACTGACTGAAATCTGAAGGATGTTCAGGTTAGTGAAAGACACTCATGGACCAATAAGGAGATATGAAGTTTATTACCTACACGATGGAGCTTCCCGTGAGAGTTGAGCAGACCTCAAGCCTTTATGCCCCAGTAGTTTCCTTTATATTAAATCCTTTATAATGCCTCTATTATTTAGCTGCTGCTGCATAACAAAGTGTCCTCCTAGTAGTTTAAAGCAGCATTTATTTATTTTCCTCACAGTTCCTGTCTTAAGAATTTGAGTGGGACACGCCTGGGTGCCTCCTATCTGGGCCCCTCTCATGCAGCTCCAGGCATGCAATTACCTGGTCTGAACTCTGTCTAGAAACCACCTTCCAACCATTCAACATCTGCCCATGGGCCTCAGAAGACCCGTTTTTAAGCACAGTCACACTGTTGCTGCAGGCTCAGGCTTTTCACTGTATGTTCTCCTAGGCGGGTTTCTGGACTACCCAACAATATGGCAGCTGGTGATTAGAGAAGGTGGGGAGAGGGAGAGAGGGAAAAAGAGGAGAGAGAAAAGAGAGATGGAGAGAGACAGAGAGACAGAGGGTACCAAGATAGACCTAAGGTGTTTTACAACCCAACCTCAGAACAGTACCCCACCACCACTTAGATTGTATTGTGTTTTCAAGTGCCTAAGCATAGCTTGCATTCAAAGGGAGAAGTGATTCAAATACACAAATGCCAGCAAACAGATACTACTGACTGATGTCCTACGGGCTTTCCATAAGTGATATCAGCGTGACGCCTGCCTGTGACGTGTACGGCCCTCGATGAGCTCGGTCTACTTCTGGTTTCACGTTTCCTTCTTCCCTTCTTAAGTTCCATTCTTTTGGCTTTCATAGAAAACGTTTGAATAGTTGGTCCCGCATCCTCGACTTCATTTCAGTTTTAGCTGAACGGCCTACTACAAGACATACATACCCATTGCCAGTGTTTTGGCTGAAAATGTTCAGTCCGTTGACTGGATGAAGCTCATCTGGCCCAGTGATTCTCAGCCTTCCTGAGGCTGCAACCCTTAGCGCAGTTCCTCTCATTGTGGTGACTCCTCAGTCATAAAATCGTTTGCATTGTTACCTCAAAACTGTAATTTTGCTACTGTTATGACCCATAATGTAAAAAAAAAAAAAAAATCTATGTTTTTCCAATGGTCCTAGGCAATCCCATGTGAAAAGCTCATTCAGCCTCTGGAGGGGGTTCTTTGGTTGAGAACCCCTGTTCTGGTAGATCCCTCAGGAAGGTGTGATGGCTGATCTTGGTTGTCACCTTGATTACGTTGAAAATCAACTAAACCCCACACTGCTGGGCATGCCTATGAGGGATTTTTTTTTTTTAATCATGATAATTGAAACAAGAAAACCCACCCAAAACCTGGGTCATACAGCAGTCCAGAAAGAAGACCACACAAGAGGAAGCGTTGGCTTTTGACTGCTCGCCCTCCCTCTCATTGGCCCATCCATCCTGTCACAGTGTTGCTTCTCAGGGATTAGAACCTATTTTTCGGACTGAACAGCTATAGATTCTTGGCCTTTCTGTTGTGAGACAGCCATCGCCAGACTACCCAAACCATACCCTATAAGCCAGTCTAATAGATTCCCTTGGTGTGTGTTTGTATTCATTCTATTGGTGCCGTCCCTTTGGAGAACCCTGACTAATACAGAAGGGATCCTGCCTGCAATCTTCCCTGGGTCTTTCCATGATCAAATGCTTTTCTGTAGCCTCAACAATTCAGGAGCTCGCTTCGTGTAAAGTCTTTGGCCTGCTTCTTACAAAACTGGGAGGGCCTCCCTAGTTGCTCTCTGCTTTCTCTGGTTGTCCAGCTCTTACTCTGGGCTCTGGGCTCTCTCTCAGAACCACTGCCATCTCCCCCGACCTGCCATACTGATGCTCTCCCAGGACCTCACCTGCCCCGAAGAGCTACTCTCTGACATTTACGAGATCCAGGAGCCCTCTGGCTGCGAGCACCTGGACATAGAGGTAGTCTAGGGTACAGACGCCAACACAGTGGAAATGTTTCCACCAAAGGCCTGGGAGCAAACACACCAAAGGAGTAGAACCAAGTAGTGTTGATTCTGTCTTGAACTATCACTTAAAGGAAACTAACATCATGTAAGAAATATGCAATGATTACACAAAATCACTCAAAGGCAAACTTGAGGGACAGAGACCAGAAAGAATAAAACCTTTTCTGACAGGGGCTGCAGAATTTCAATAACTACTGGTTTTTTATTGGTGAAAATATGGATCCAGACAGCACGGCTGCTCTCCTGGACTACCATGAGGATGGTTGACCCTGTCTGTGATTTCCTTTGAGGGTGGCTCAGAGATGGAAATACACTAATGAGCTGGTCAATTACCTTGCATCTATCACCTGTCATCATAACTGGCTTGCTGCCTGTCATCCCCACGATGCCAGGACTTAAGACAAGTGGGACCAATGTCATTTTGAGCTCTTCATATATGTTGAGCATAATTTGTTTAGAGCAGAGCTATTGTTTTTATGTTTTGTTCTGAATGAAAAAAAAAAAGCCATGTCACATAGGCTATGTGAAAGTATATTAGAACTAAAAAAAAAAAAAGGGGAGGGGGTAAGTTGCTGCCACACTGTTGCCTTAGTTAATAAGTCACTCTACGAAAGCCCAGTGACTACTTTAGAATGCTAGACTAACATCCTGGCTACTGGCACAAATAAGCTTCCCTTATGTGCCTTCATCAAGACTCAGTCCCCAAATGAACAGGTGAAAGAGATTAAAGAACTGTGTGACCACATGGCCCATTTGCACAAGGTGGAAGCCCCCAGACCCAATATGGCAGAAGATCTCTTTGACAAGCACACCCTGGGACAGCCACAGTGACCACAGGAGTTCAGGTGACCCCCCCCCAAAGACACCAAAGACAAAGGGAGAGCTATTACAGTGCGAGGATTTGGCGATGGCACATGTGTTTAGTGACTTACTTATGACCATAAAATTTAAGTTCTCTCCCTCTTGACTCCCGCAGCTTTTCTTTTTTCTTTTTCTTTCCTTTTGAAAATTGTTATTTTCACTTGTATTTACTTTTTGTCTCTGTCCAGCTGTGCAGACCAGAAGCCCCATGTTTAATCTGTCTGTGGGGTTGATTGTCATGGAGGGGGAACTTTCACCTCAGTGGCCCAAGCAGCAGCTGATACAGGGAGGGTCCAGAGTGAGCCGCATCTGGAGCGTCTGTTTATCTTGTTTGGAAGTTAAGTGTGACAAGCTGAAGGAGCCAATGGTGTGCGCATCTCTTCCCAAGCAAAAAAGCCCATAGTTGGCCTAAAATAGATAAGAATGTATCTGGTCACACAGAATACAACTCTTTGTTTAATGTGCTTTTCTTCCAAGCATTTGACATAGTTTTGAATGTGATTTTCTAATCTTTCCCATGTATAAAAAAGCTATAAATAATGTATGACCTGGAGCTAGAGAGATGGCTCAGTGGTTAAGAGCACCAGCTGCTCTTCTAGAGGACTCAGGTTCAAAGCCAGCACCTAACATGGTGGTTTATAACCATCTGTAAGTTCAGGTCTAGGGACCCAACGCTCTCTTTAGGCGTCTCTGGGGACTGCATGTATATGGTGCTCAGAGATATGTCCAGGCAAAACACCATAACATGTTAAAAAGTTGTATGACCTGTTTGCAGGAGGCAACTGTTATCTGCTCTAAATCCACCCCCTTCTTTTCTTTAGGTGAACAAAGAAAACGTGTGAAAACGACAAGTGCAAGCCTTGAGGAGTCCATGGGAACTGTGCAGGCGGCGCTGGTGAAAATGAGCAGAGGATTGCAGAGCAAAGTCGTGCCACCCATGAACCCGAAGTTGGTCACAGAGGAAAAAGTGAACCAGATGGTAATGTACCAAAGAATGTTTATGTGTGACACTTACTGAAGTGTCCTTGGGACAGTGCTAATTTGTTCATTCAGAATATTAGTGAATTGCTGATTAATGCCTTACCAGCCTTTAGTGTATGGGAGAGCATAATGCTTTCCACAGCTGGAGAAGTTCTTAAATTGCATAGGTTCTTCAAAGTGCAGGGTTGGATCTGGTAATCATTTGGAATAAAAGTTTCCGTCTCAGTTCATTTTCCGTTTCCATAGCAGAATGTCAGAAGCTGGAAAACTTCTAAGGAAAAGGAGCTTGCTTTGTCTTGCCATTGCAGAACTTAGGAAGTCCAACCCTGGGTAGCTCCAACTGGTAATGGCTTCATGGCACATGTACCCACGTGTGGAGGGAAGAAAGATAAACTCCCAGAGAATCATTCATTCCTGAACTGGGGCTCTGACACAATGAACTTGGGGAACACACCCAAATCATGGAACAATGTGAATGAACTTAGCAAACTTTTCTGAATGGTAGGCGGAGCCACATGCACTGCCAGTCTGTTACACTCAAATAACAGATTGCCACAAGGTTCATCGTCATCTTCCCATGCACCGGAAAAACTTGTTTTTATAGCTCGCAGGATGCAGAGCATTAAAAAAGAATGAATGGCATCTGAGAAAATTGGCAGTTTTCTTTTAAAATAAGTGTATTTGCAACAAGTGTAAACAACGATGTGCTAGGAACCAGATTACAATCCACATGCTGTAGAAAACAGTAACAAAAAGTGTGACGCAGGCCATGACACTCCCTACATTTTAAACCCAATCTAGAGTTGCATTCTAATTAGAAAAATGATCTCAGTCATTGCCTCTTGTGGCGGCTGCTGGTACATATCTATATATGGCTCTGGCGCTTTTTTTTTTTTTTTTTAAGATTTTGTTATTTTAACTTACACCACACTATTGCCAATACCTCTTGACACTGTTACTCTCATCTGTGTTCCGGTAAAGGTGCATTTCATATTTCCCTTTGGCATGATGTGGTCTAGCTAAACGCCCCAGCACTCTGCTTGTCTGATCTGTCGGTTCAGAAGTAGAGCTCCTCAGCTCTGAGGCCTAGAAGTGGGTTTTTTAAAAATATGTGTTTGTTTTGTGTGTGTGTGTGTGTGTGTGTGTGTGTGTGTGTGTATGTATGTTCTGCTGTGCAGTTCTGTGATTATTTTCTCTAGAGTTCCATTGTGTGCTTCCTGTAAGGGATGGGCTAGGACCTGTCACTTTCATTTGCTGTACGAAGTCCTCAGACATGCATGGGATTGCTCTTGTATAATTTAGTTATCTTCAATGTTTCATAAGGGAACTTAGTGGCATCCCACAATTACCCTGAAAGCTGTACATACAAATTATTCATTACTGGTGCTTAGGAGAACACTTCTTCAGCTTACCCATGTTTGAACTGGGCTCTTCTTTGAATTCTAGCTGACACCCTCAGAGTTCCTCAAGGAGATGTCCCTTACCACGGAGCAGAAATTGGCAAATACAAGATTTATATGCCGGCCACAGATCATTGAGCTCTTAGACATGGGAGAAACAACACATCAAAAGGTACGTCAAATGCTGGAGAGATGGCTCTCTAGTTCATGGCTCATGCAGAGGACCCAGGTTCAGTTCCCAGCACCCACGTCAGGCAGCTCCCAACTGCCTGTAACTTCAGCTCCAGGATATCTAATGCCGTCTTCTGGCCTCTGCAGGCATTGTGTTCACATGCACAAACCCCGTACATATGCACATAATTACAAATCAAAATTCAATCTTTTTAAAAAAAATGGCACATCAAGATAAGCATAGACCATATAATGTTCAGAACAACAGATTATAAATAGAAAATAGTGTTTCTGGGGTAGCTAATCCCTTCCTGGGTTTCTTTGTCCTTCTTTCCTATCTGTTGGTCTCTGTGACATAGTATGATAAAGTCATTATACTTAATAAGAACAAACCACATTTAAATTACTTCTGACTAATTCTTCTCCCTGTTTAGTTACTTCTGATCAGTATTTGATACAGTTGTTTGCAAGGTAAGAGTAATTCCAAGAATTATAAGAGCCAAGCCCAATTAAATTATCTCCTTGGAGTCACAAGCCATCCTTTATCACGAGAATTGTCCACAAATAATGAAGGGAGGGAGATAAATAAGCCTTTCCTGTCTGATTTTGGCCCATGTCCAGGAAACTTTCAGCCTAAAAAATATCGATGTTTTACATTTCTGTATTCTAGTGTAAACTACGTGGTCTTGGCTTTAGGCACAAGCAATTATAAAAAAAACAAGGTCTTGGGACCAGAGAGATGGCCTAGCAGTTAAGAGTATTTGTTCCTGCCACCCATGTGGGTGGCTCATAACCATCTACAGTTCCAGGATCTAGCGCCCTCTTCTGGCCTCTGTAGATACTGCACACACGGTGTGCATACGTACATACATGTAGGCAAAACACATACGCATACAATTAAAACTAATGAATTTTTAAAGGCCTGCTTTTTAGTTAATTTCTTAAACTGTATACCTTATTTTCTGCATGAATTATGCCATGACTCTCCACTGATGGGACAACTGCAGGTGGACCTCCTCCAAAGGGATCCCCAGCTGTTCCTGATTTGTCTGAGCTACGCTCCACATGAGGGGTCTCTGAAGCCTTTGCTCTTATCATCCAGGACCTACAGGACCACTCTGTTCTTAGCATTGCTGTCTTTATTTACTGATGTCATTTTCCCCATCCCCCAACAAACACCCTTCCTTTTTGAGCTGCATCAGTGTTTCCCAGAGCTAACTCTCTCCTCATGATGGTTTGCTTCTTTTTTTGAGGGACTGGCAGAGCAAGCTGGTATCGCCGCTGTGTCTAAGCGTCACATCTTAGGGTCCTGCACTGAACACTGTTGTGAAGGAGGGGAAAACCAGGATTCCTCAGGTCCCCCACACCGCCCTCAGCTCACTTGGTTGTTTCCATTTGTGTTCTGTGCTGTGGACCACTGGCCTCTGTTAATTCCTTCTAGATGAGCTTACAGAGCTTGGCTCCACGCATTTGATAATGATTGCACAACACCCTTTTTATTTAACTGCAGATTTCTTTCCCATCCGGTTCTAAAGTTGTGGGTCTTCCCCTTAACAACTCCATGGATATTTTCTTTCATGATCTTCTGGCATTAAATGATGCCTACCAAAGTTGAAAAGCCAGCTCAGCCCTCACCCCACAGACTCATTAACATTCCAGTCTGCACATCAGCTTGTGTGTCCGTCCTTCAGTCACGCTCAGTCCCTTACTTCAACATGACTGAGTTTTCCCGTGTCACTGTGCTCCTTGTTTTATCTGTGGGAAGTTTATTCCTTCACATTTCAACCATTTTTCATGTTCCTCTGAATTGTTTTCCCTTTAGGAACATCAATTATGGATGTGTTGGGCCTTCCTCGTCTGCTCTTCTGCTTCTAGAATCTCCTCTCCAACCCACTTTTAACTTTGTCTTCATCTACTTTTATTGAAATGACACTGAGCAGGCTTTCCTCTGTGTCCCTCCTTTGAATTACATGTTTGTCCCTCTTAAATGCAGTCCAGCAGATTCCGGTCAGCTCCCGTCACTTGAAGCCATGTCTCTTGTGTGACTCTTGTAATCCATCAGCTTCTGAGCAATGACACTGTGCTTTCCTGCCTTTGTTTGTGGGATCTTCTTTCCCTGAAACTCTCCTTTCTTTCCTAAATTCATTCCTAGATCAAAGCCTCCTAAACATGTTTTTTGACCTATGACTCCTTTTTGCCTGAGAGAATGTTAAGTGACCATGGTTATGTAGGCGTAGAAGATCGGTATGTGAAGCAGGCCCCAGGGAAATGGCTTTGTGGTTAACATGCTTGCTGCACAAACATAAGGACCTGAGTTCTAGTCCCCAGAACCCTTGTAATACACATGCCTGTATTCCCAGTACTCCTGCTGCGAGAGAGGAGTGGAGACAGGATGGCCCCAGAAGCCGGGGGCCAGCTAGCCTGGTGTGTGCTTTGGCAAAGAAGAGAGCTCCTGTGTCTGAAATAAGAGCTGACACCCCAGAATATCTGCTGACTTCTACACATGTACCATGGCACACACAAGCATGCACCAAACACACACACACACACACACACACACACACATCCTTTGCACATACTGAAAAGTTTAAAAATAAAAACTTTGAGAAAAGCTCAGTATACGAAACAAACATCTGCTAGTAAATTATAAAGAATGAATTTTAAAACGATTATTTGCCATTTTATCGCTTACTCTTATTATCATTGCATTTTATGCGTTTATTGTGCATGTACACACATAAGCACGATACCACAGCATGTGTGTGGAGCTCAGAGGACAGCTGGCGGGGGTCAGTTCTCTCCATCCACCATGTGGGTCCCAGGAATCGAACTCAGGTCCTCAGGCTTGACAACTAGTGCCTTTACCGATTAAGCCGTCTTGCTGGGCCCCAGTTTTAATCATCTATTAAATATGAAAGCAAATTCACATACTGATGAGATGGATCTGCTTGTTTACTTTTCATTAAGAATTAATCTTGCTTAAATGCACCGCAGATGGGGAGGATCATCAATATTTTTCAGAGTTGATTAATATTTTGGTGTCATAATCCTTGGTGTTGAGAATTCTGCTTTTCATAAACTTGAAGCAGAAGATGGTGAAAATCTGTTTGGGGCCATTCAGAAAGTGTGGGAAATTCTATCTGAAATTTATTTAACTACTTTCTATCTAAAATTCATTTAACTTTTTTTTTTTTTAATGAAACTCAAATCAGCAACGGAAACAACAAATTTTAAAATCACACATTCTGGTCCAAAAAATGCACAAATATGACACGTCCACGCTGAGGGCCCATTGTAGGAAACTATTAAAGGTCTCTCTTTTCTGTAAGTAACCATGTCTATATGAAGAGAAACACTGTGTAAAAGCACCGTAATTCATGGCATAGAACAGTCTTGAAACTGAGCCAAAGTGTCTCAGGCAGCCTTCGCAGGTGTGCGCTTCCGTTTCCTTAGTATGCATAGCGTGCTTCCAAGGTGCTGTCACAGGCGAAACGCTGGCCACTGTTGCCGGAGACACCTTGGGTTCGCCGTGCTTTGATTTTGAATTAGCGTGGGGTCATGCACTCAGAAAACTGTTCGCAACTTTTTCATGACCCCTTCCATTCAGTTAGGTGATCCTAGATGAGGTCTTGACCCACAGGCTACGAAGCTGGGCCTCAGTTGACCCTTTCTAGGAGAATGGCACCTTTGAGCCTCATCTCTCGTTTGTTATTTATGTATTTAACGCTGGCCGTGCTGGGAGGTACATGGGGCGCCTCATGTCTGCCAGGCAACAGTGTTTCCACTGAGCTACATCCCAGCCCACGTGTTTGACTCTGGCCTTCACATTTCTATCCCATGCTCAAACTTGACATATTGGAGATCCAACTGCAGATTTGTGTTCTGTCTCTCGAAGCCTTTGTCTCTTCTTTTGTCTCTTGCCTCCTGCAGATAGTAACTGCATTTGTCTCGTTTTCCAGGCTACCCTTCAGAGTTATCCTGGTCTCTCTCTCTCCCTGTCTCTGTCTCTCTCAACCCAGCAGCAAGTGCTGCAAACTCATTGACTTTCACAAATACATTTTTTGTTTTCTCAGGACAGGGTTTCTCTGTGTAGCTTTGGCTGTACTAGACACGCTTTGTAGACTAGGCTGGCTTTGAACTCACAGAGCTCCACCTCAGTCAAACCACTTTCACCGTCTCCTCCACCACCAGTCTAGTAACCAACATGGAGACTGTTCAAATAGAGAAAGCAGTCTTTTCCTTTCTTTCTTCCTCCTTCTCCTCCTTCCTTCACTCCTTTCTTTCTTCCTCCCTCTCCACCTTCCTTCACTACTTCTTTATTTCTTTCCTTCCTTTCTCTCTCTCTTTTTTGACATGTGCATGTGTGGCATGCATCTTCATGCCTGTGCGCCTGTGTGTGGAAGGCAGTGTGCACGTGTGTGCATGTATGAAGACACTGACATGGGCTCTTGCACTCTCCAGCATATTTGTAAGGCAGGGTTTCTCACTTGAAGCCAGAGCTCTGCAGCTTTAGGTAGGGTAGACAGGCAGTTGGCTCCTGGGGTCACTCACTTCTGCCTTCTGAGTTCGGGGTGACAGACAGGTGGCTACCGTGTCTGTTGAGCGTTTAACACATGCTTGATCCACTGAGTCAGCTCCCTAGCCCTCTAGCCTCTGTTTCTGTCTTAGCCCTTTATTACCAGGAGTCCACAGCACAGCCTGAGTGACGTATGAAAGCGTAAATGAAGTCTTGACAAGCTAGATCAGTGGGTAGAGGAGCTTGTCATCAACCTTGATGACCTCAGTTCAAGTCTCAGGACCTCTGTGGAGGGAGGAGAGAACCAAGTCCCACAAGTTGTCCTCAGGTCCCCATGCATGCATCACAGCAAGGATATGTGTACAGGTGTGTGTGTGTGTGTGTGTGTGTGTGTGTGTGTGTGTGTGTGTGTG
>NW_026596034.1:26320846-26402664 GCF_907164565.1 Psammomys obesus
GTGTGTGTGTGTGTGTGTGTGTGTGTGTGTGTGTGTGTGTGTGTGTGCGTGCACGCGCGAGTGCGTGTGCGTGCCAGCCCTCATTAAATGTTTCCTTTTATAAGAGTTGCTGTGGTCACAGTATCTCCTCACAGCAATAAGACCCTAACTAAGACACTCCTCTTCACATGCAGAAATGATTCTCATGAGAGAGAATGGGGAGAGTGTCTGCCCTGCTGGACAGGAAGCTGTGGGAAAGCCTCCCTGAGCTACACGGAAGGGCATTCCAATCAGAAGGAAGAGCAAGTGTGAAGCCCTGGAAGGGTTACAGCTCAGCCCTTCGAGGCCAGGACTGTTGGTGGCTCTGTTCTCTACTCTGTGTCCAGCACGTGGAGAGGAACTTGACACACACTGGAACCTGTGTTTACTGGAAGGCAAATTGTACTCTCATCTCTTCTAGTTGCTATATCTTCCCTGTATTCGTGAATGTTTGCTTTGTGCTTTTTAAATTGTTTTCTCATTCTGTGTTTTAAAGTACAAAGTATATAAAAATGGAGTGGTGTGATTAAGATTTTCGTTGCGTTGTGGGGCTGAGAATGTAGCTCAGAGCACAGGTCTGCAACAGACCTAGATTCAGTCTGCAGTACCGCAAAAGCAAACAAGCACCTAGAATTTTCACTGCTTGCCAGCAACAATTCTCTGATACTCATCCTTTAAGGTGGCTTGCCATGGAAGCAGGCTCATTCAACAACTGCCCTCCCTAGAATGTTACTTGTGCCAACTTCCCACTCATTTCCTCTCCCTTTTCCTCCAAAAGATTACTAACCCTCCCTTCCCAGTATAGATTAGATTTTCCTTTATATGAGTGGAGTGTCACAAGGTGTGCCCTTTCATTTCTGACTAATTCCCCTCATCTCATGATGCTGGTGGTCTCTCTGATAAAAAGCAAGTGCCCAGTGGAACTCAGAGCAGTCCAGCAGGCCGCCAGGCTGGGCCCAGCTCGGGTCCGTGTGGGATGTCTGGCTGGTGCACAGCTCCCATGGTAAGAAGTTCTTGCTATCATCGTCTGTATGGCCCGGGTTCATTTAGACTGATCAGACAGTCAGCCTTTTATAATTCTTCTCTCATTCACCTATATCCAAAGATCTAAGATCAATTTCTTCCTCGCGGAGAATACCCTCCAGTGTTAAAGTTGTTAAACTTGTCATTTTTATCTTCCTAAAAATGTTTCTGTGTGAACTTCTTTGTTAAAGGGAGGTTTTTTAGGGTAAAGAATATTATTTCTACAGAAGGTTTTGTTTGGTTGGTTGTTTGGTTGCCTGGCTTGGACTTATTTCCCCAGGGTTGAAATGATGATATTTTCACATCTTTTGTCCTTTGTTAATTGAGCACTCAACACTTCTTTGTTTCTTGGTTAGAAAACATGCTCTCCTTTTCCTGTTAGTATCTCTTGCACATTTTCACCTCTGTTTTCAATGGTTATAAACTCTCTGCCTAGGTATGGATTTCTTTTTCATCCTACTTGAGTTCACATGGCCTCCTTCATATTTGTCTTGGCTCATCATCGGCTATAGAAAGTTCACTGCCATTGTTCTGTCCATCATGCCTCCTTCCCTTCTGCTTGTTCATTCTGGGCCTCCACATGCACCTATTTCAGGACTTTTGATTTATCTCCTGCCCATTTTACTTGTCTTCTGAATTTTCCCTCATCTCTATTTGTCTTCTTGGTCTGGATGCTCTTTCAACCTATCTCCAGAGCAGTAACACCTCAGTCTGCTATTAAACACAGGCACGGAACTCCTCTGTGGTCCCATTATCACGTAAGGTGTAGAATTTGCATTCACTTTCTTATCATTTCTAACCCTGCCAGAATTCTGAGCCCTGTGTTTCTGGGAGTCAGTCATACTGCAGTTTCTGCCATCTCTTGTTTGTGCTGGCTTTCATTTATGACATCCTGTTTCCTTGTATTTATGGCTGGTTTATATAATTACAATCTGTCACCTTTTTTTGCAGTTTATAAAGCATTCTTAGTTGTGAGCCATAAAATTCACAAAAGGAAGAGTGCATAAATTATCCAAATCCTCTGGCGACTATCTCTCCTCTCTGGTGTGTATGGGGGGGGGGGACCTGGTTGCTGGTGCCAGACCTCCCTGAGTGCCAGCACTGCAGGACTGAGGGACCCTAGCCCATCCTTATTCCATGGCACATGCATCCACAAATCGACGAGAGTAAAGCCCTCCAGAGTCCTATCATTCCTCAACAAGTTTTGGAACTCCAGTCTCTTCTCTGCTTCTCTAATCTTACTACAGGTTTAAGAGTTCTATACATATCTCAGCCCCACAGTCTAATGCACAGAGCAGGCGTAACCCAATTGTCCTTATCCACTGTGCTCTCTATCCTCACATACATGCTTTTTTCCTGGAGCACAGCCAGCAATTCCTTGTGATCTTGTTAGCGGTGTGGCTGAGAAGTGTGCTCAGCTACAGCAGACATTGGTCAATAGAGCTCTTGATTTATTGTCACACTGTAGCTGGGTCAAACGATCTCATTTACCGTGTTTAGATATCAGAGTCTGGGTTAGTGGTCTTATTAGCTTATTTCTGTTTTAACTGGAGACTAAATGGCCTTTTAGTGTGTGTGTGTGTGTGTGTGTGTGTGTGTGTGTGTGTGTGCGCGTGTGCGCATACAAGAGTATAGCCCAAGGTCAACCCTGGGTCCTGTTTTTGAGGAGCCATCCACCTTGTTTTTTTGAGGTTCTCTTACTGGGGTCTGGTAAGCTAGTGTGTCCTAGAGATCCACCTACCTTTGCCTCCCCAGTCTTGGGGTTACAGGCATGCGCCACCGTGCATGCATGGCCTCTTAAGTGGATCCTCGAGATCAGAACTCAGGTCCTTATGCTTGTGCTGTAAGCTCTATGCTGGCTCCCCAGCTCCCACATTTTCTGCCTCCTTTTGTAGTAAAGTCCATGAACACAACTTCACTAATTTTAACCGTCGTTATGGTGGTTCCCCCTTTTGAGTGACCCCGATGTTCTTTATCAGATCTTTGCATGATTTACCCCAGTCATCTTCTTTGCCACTATCCCACGGTCTTAATAATTTTGTCTCCCAACTGCAGTACTCCGGAGTTGACTTGGATCAGGCCTTATTCCAGCCCTTCCCGTCAGAAATCATATTCCAGAACTACGCTCCCTGTGAAGTCTATGAAGTGCCATTGACCTTAAGGAACAACGACAAAGTGAGTATTCTCACTGTTGTGGGTGAACTTTTCCAGGATGCTGGAGGAAGTGTTCCGGGAGCCGAGTTCTGGAGGGTCTTCCATACGCTCTATAATTGACAGACATAGGAAAAGAATATGAAAACATGCTCTTTGGCTGCAAGTTTCTCTTTTTTGGTTTCTGTTTTGTTTCGGTTTTTTGATACAGGGTTTCTCTGTGAAGCCTTGGCTGTCCTGGAACTCACTCTGTAGACCTGTCTGCTTCTGCCTCGGATTAAAGGCATGTGTCACCATCGCCTGGTTGGTGACTTCAAGTTTCATGAACACAAATTCTGTTTGTGTCTGACTGTTCCTACCTGCATAGTCCAGTGCAGTGTTAGACAGATGCAAATTTCCAGCATGTGCTCTAAGTCCTTTTTGTTTGTTTGTTTGTTTGTTTTGCTTGTTTCTTCTTGTTTTTTCAAGACAAGGTTTTTCTCTGTGTAGCCTTGGCTGTCCTGGACTGGATTTGTAGACCAGGCTGGCCTCAAACTCACAGAGATCCACCTGCCTCTGCCTCCCTGAGTGCTGGGATTACAGGCGTGTGCCACTGCGCCTGGCCTCCAACTTCCTTTTTAAAAGAGACTTATTTATTTTTATTGCATGTATGTGGGTGTTTTGCCTATGTATATGTATGTGTGCCACATGCGTGCAGTGCAAACAGAGGCTCACAGAGGGTGTCACATCTGGAACTGGAGTTACAGATGGTTGTGAGCCACCATGTAGGTGCTTAAAGTTAAACCCCGGTCTTCTGGAAGAGCAGCCAGTGCTCTTAACTGCTGAGCCATCAATTTAGCCATGTGCCCCAAGTTCGTGATGCAAAAAAAGTGTGGATTTGATGATTGACAGGGAGTTCTTATGTCTGACCAGCTGGGCTAGGTTTGCATTAAACTCCTAATGCGGATATACTCTGCATTGCAGACACCATTATCCCGGTTCATTGTATTGTCTGCTCAGAAAAATTGTAGATGTGAGCATTTATACTTATAGTCTGCAAATTTCTAAATAACTTCACTTCTATAACCTGAGAGTCTCTCTTCTTTTGTGGTCTTCTCCTGTTCTATTTATGAAATAGCCTTCAGACTTTGTCTACAGAAGGCCTACCTCCATATCCGTGCATGCTCCTTTGTAATTGCAACTGAACGTTTCCTCCCCAGCCTTATGTCTTTTTCTTTAAGTATAAACGAGGGTTTGTTGCAAAGAACAGAGTTCAGTGCCACAGGATTCCCTTTGACACCTGAAAATAACAGAAGCTTTAAGCACAGTTAAGTACAAAAATATTCAGATGGTTTGCGAAAGGGGAACAACTAGGCAATACTCTGAAGGAGAGACAAATAGGAGTCCAGGAATAGGAAGGCAAGAGAAACAGTTGAGCTACAAGAAAAATGAGAAAATAAGGCTGTGCAGGGACCCAAAACAAGTGGGAAGACTTGGAGGTATGATCAGCACATCAGGTCATTAAAGAACTCAGTGATGCCTTTCTGAGATCAATAGGGTAATTTAGTGCCAGCAAAGCTACTCTGGAGACAATGGCACATTTGGAATGTGGGTTTGTTTGTTTGTTTCTGGCTGCAGTGTTATTAGCAAGAGAAGCTCATAGCAGAAGCTAAGGTGATGGAGAGATGAGAAAGAAATGAAGGTGCCCAGGGTCATATCGCCAAGTTAAGAAGAGCCACAGTGTGTAGATATTAAACTTTTTACATGAGGCTGCCAACAGATTCTTTTTCCTATATAGAATTCTTTTTCTCTTTCTTTACTTTTTTTATTAAAATTTTATTTTTTATTAATTACAGTTTATTTACTTTGTATCCCAGCTGTAGCCCACTCCCTCTTCCCCTCCCAATCCCCTCCCTCCCTCATCTCCTCCCTGCCCCTCTCTTAAGTCCAATGATAGGGGAGGTCCTCCTCCCCTTCCATCTGACCCTAGCTTATCAGGTCTCATCAGGAGTGGCTGCATTGTCCCCCTCTGTGGCCTGACAAGGCTGTTCCCCTCACAAGGGAAGGGGATCAAAGAGCAGCTACTAAGTTCATGTCAGAGGCAGTCCCTGTTCCCCTTACTAGGGAACCTACTTGGATACTATGCTGCCAAAGGCTACATCTGAGCAGGGATTCTAGGTTATCTCCATGAATGGTCCTTGGTTGGAGTATCAGTCTCAGAAAAGACCCCTGTGCCCAGATTTTTTGGTTCTGTTGCTCTCCTTGTGGCGCTCCTGTCTTCTCCTGGTCTTTCTATCTCCTGCTTCTTTCCTAAGATTTCCTGCACTCTGCCCAAAGTTTGAATTATCTATAGAGGAATATAGAATGGCAGAGAAACACTTAAAGAAATGCTCAATGTCCTTAGCCATCAGGGAAATGCAAATCAAAACGACCCTGAGATTTCATCTTACACCCATCAGAATGGCTAAGATCAAAAACTCAAGTGAAAACACATGCTGGAGGGTTGTGGAGAAAGGGGAACCCTCCTCCATTGCTGGTGGGAATGTGAACTTGTACAACCACTTTGGAAATCAATCTGGTGCTTTCTCAGACAATTAGGAATAGTGTTTCCTCAAGATCCAGCTATACCACTCCTAGGCATATATCCAAAATTTGCTCAAGTACACAACAAGGACATCTATTCAACCATTTTCATAGCAGCTTTATTCATAATAGCCAGAACCTGGAAACAACCCAGATGTCCCTCAACAGAGGAATGGATACAGAAATTGTGGTACATTTACACAATAGAATACTGCTCAGCAATTAAAAACAGGGAAATCATGAAATTTGCAGGCAAATGGTGGGATCTAGAAAAGATCATCCTGAGTGAGGTATCCCAGAAGCAGAAAGACACACATGGTATATGCTCACTTATAAGTGGATGCGAGACCTATAAGATAGGATAAACTTACTAAAATCTATACCCCCAAAGAAGCTAACCAAGAAGGAGGACCTGGGGCAAGATGATCAATCCTCACTTAGAAAGACAAATGGGATGGACATTGGAAGTAGGAGAAAACAAGAAACAGGACAGGGGCTTACCACAGAGGGTCTCTGAAAGACTCTACCTAGCAGTGTATCAAAGCAGATGCTGAGACTCATAACCAAACCTTGGGCAGAGTGCAGGGAATCATATGAAAGAAGGGGGAGTTAGTAAGACCTGGAGAGGACAGGAGCTCCACAAGGACCAAATATATCTGGTCACAGGGGTCTTTTCTGAGACAGATTCTCCAACCAAGGACCATGCATGGATATAACCTAGAACCCCTGCTCGGACATAGTCCATGGCAGCTCAGTGTCCAGGCTGGTTCCCTAGTAAGGGGAACAGGGACTGTCTCTGAAATGAACTCAATGGCTGGCTCTTTGACCTCCTCACCCACCATGGGAGGAGCAGCCTAGCTAGGATACAGACGAGGACATTGCAGGCAGTCCTGATGAGACTTGTTAAGCTAGGGTCAGATGGAAGGGGAGGAGAACCTCCCCTATCAGTGGACTTAGAGAGGGGCAGGGAGGAGATGAGGGAGGAAGGATGGGATTGGTAGGGAATGAGGGAGGGGTTACAGCTGGGATACAAAGTAAATAAACTAGTTAATATAAAAAATAAAAATTTAATAAAAAGGAATAGTATTTCCTCATGATCCAGCTATAGGCATATATCCAAAATTTGCTCAAGTATGCAACAAGGACATTTGCTCAACCATGTTCACAGCAGTTTTATTTGTAATAGCTAGAAGCTGGAAACAACCCAGATGCCCCTCAACTGGGGAATGGATACAAATTGTGGTACTTTTACACAGTAGAATACCACTCAGCAATTAAAAACAAGGAAATCATGAAATTTGCAGGCAAATGGTGGGAACTAGAAAAGATCATCCTGAGTGACGCAGAAAAATACACATGCTATATGTTCACTAATAAGTGGATACTAGACATATAATATAGGATAAACATACTAAAATCTGTACACCTAAAGAATCTGTACACCTAAGCAAGAAGGAGGACCCTGGGTAAGATGATCAATCCTCACTCAGAAAGACAAATGGGATGGACATTGGAAGAAGAAGAAAACAGGAAAACAGGACAGGAGCCTACCACAGAAGGCCTCTGAAAGATTCTCCCCAGCAGTGTATCAAAGCAGATGCTGAGACACTAAACTGGGCAGAGCACAGGGAATCTTTTTCTTTCTTTTATTACTGTTTTACACTTTTTAAAAAGGTTTTATTAGGCTAGTAATGATGGAGAGGGAGTAGGCCAAAGGCCCTTTGGTAATTCATCCTGACTCAAAACAAGAAGTGATTATCAATAGGCATAGATGAAGAAGTCAGGGGTCAGGGGAATATATACATTTCATCTTTCAAAGGGCACAGTTTTTATGGACAGCCCAACACCTCTTGGGTGAGATGCAACCAAAGCCTTGAGAAAACTCCTCAACCAGGGAAAGTTCAATTATCTACAAGCAGATAGTTTTCTCCAGGCTAGGCAGCTGTGTTCTCATGTGAGTTACACCAGGCTGTATTCTGAGAGGCTTACATAAGCTCTCTTTTCTCCTTCCTTCAAGGCCTGTGGAGACCAGAAGTATTAGGTGTTCCTGGATCTCCAGTTACAGGCAATTTTGAACCACTCAACATGGGTGCTTGGAACTGAGCGTGTGTTCTTAAGCTCAAGCCATTTTATATTCCAGTTTTACTCTTGATAAAGGAAGCCCAACACACGTGCTATTCTTTTCCTGTCTAAAATGTGACATTCCCCCCACTCTGTCTCAAGGGTCTCAATATACAGAACAAGGTAGCCTTGAGCATCTGCCTACCTCTTAGAAGCCTGTGCCACTACCCGTGGCCCAATGCGTGTTCCTTGACTCCCCACTCTCTGCCCCTAAGATATTTCTCTGGCCTTTATGTGTTTCTCTATAAATACAGCTTTTCAAGGTAATGGGAGTTCTTTTCTCTTCACTTTTCCCTTGTGACTTCAGGTCATCTTCTGACTAGTTAACGCAGTTGTATGTAACTTTCTTCTATTATTTTGAGCCATTAAAAAAAATCTTTGGCAAGTAAGGTGACACACACCTGCCATCCCAGCACTGAGGGATGGAATCTCTCTCTCTCTCTCTCTCTCTCTCTCTCTCTGTGTGTGTGTGTGTGTAGATCCTCCCCCCTGACCACTCCCACTTGCCATGTGACTGCATTTCTTGTTTACCCCATCTGGGATGGAGCTACATGGCTCTGGGCAAGTCCAGGGGAACAGAGGCTAAAACCTTGAAAGGACAAAACAGTTTGGAGCTTCCCTGAGATATGCTAAGGGTTATCCGTTCTGCTTTTGGTTCTTACTTCTTGTTGATGCTCTGATGAAGAGGATAGGTGGAGTCAGGCTGGGGGCTGCCTTTCAATAGCCATTGCTTGGTGAAGTGGTCCCACAGTTCTCTGTAGCCTGGTATTGCAGCGATACCCAAAAGCTATGTGAACGGAATGGAGCATCATGTCCTGGGGATGGTCCCAACAGCACTGTGGGGGTGTCTTCTCCCCAGGCACTTTCCAAATGTTGAGACAGGCAGCTTACCTCTGCTGCGTTGGGGAGGTCTGTATTGAGCAGTTCACTCCAGAAGATAGTCATTCCAGCTATAAAATGAACAAAGACTTTGAATACTAACAAATATGAGCAGTAATAATGTTAGGAAAAGTAGGGTCACTATGTCTTAAAGACTGAGAGTTGGAGCCCTTAGGATGAGGGTAGACATGATCTCCCTTTGTAGTTGAAGCAGTTGAGATCAAGGCCACACTTCTAGCAAGTAGTGGATGGGAGCCTTACTGCATTCAGCTCTGCGGTTTGTGCATTTCCTCTGCCTTTCACTCATAGTTACTGTCACTATCATGTGTTTCTCCTGCAGATCCCAAGGATGGTGAAAGTTGTTGAAGAAAGTTCACCTTACTTTAAAGTCATCAGCCCCAAAGACATTGGCCACAAGGTAGCCCCAGGAGTGCCAACTATATTCCGCATCCTCTTCATTCCAGAGGAGAACAAGGTAATGGCAACACTGGTAAAAATAAAATAAAAGAAATGAATATTTATTTTACTCTGTAGCTCAACTCAAAACAGTCACAGGACTGCCAGTGTTTACGAGAGTGTTGGTGGTATTAGAAGTGGGCTGTGCTGGTGGTGGTGGTGAGGGTCATATTGGTGGCTCTTGACATTGGTAGTAGAATTGGCAATGGTGTTTGTTGGTGGTGGTAGTTGTATTCGTCTGGGTTTTGTTGATGGTTTTGTTAGTGTGGCAGAATACCTGAGCATGGGCCTGTGTAAAGAAGGGATTTATCCAGCTCCCAGTCTCAGAGGCTGACACTCAGACAGCACAGCTTTAATCCAGCAAGCCCAAGCTCCTCCCTTAGCTGAGTTACCTCATGGTGGATGGCATCATCTACAAAGGAAAGATGGGATGGTAATAAAGGAAGCTACAACTTGCAGAAGGACCAGCAATGATCTCCCCGAGGCTCCATCTCTTAAAGGGATACCACCTCCCAATAGCACCATGCTGAAGACCAACCTCCCACCTGTGGATCCCAGAGGACAATCCATGAACAAACAGAGCAGCAGACCTGGCGTTGGCGGTGCTATAGGTGGCATTTTTATTAGAGATGGTGGAGATGAGAGAAGGAAAGAGGGTGGACAGAGGGGAGGCGGTACCGTGCTATTAGTGATGAACAAAGAATCGTCCGGTGATGAGGGTGTCCAAGAGTCCTAAGTTGCTAGGGTGTGAGTAAGCCTGATCCTGCTGGACACTCCCTGCTTGCCTCTAACTCTGCAGGTTTATACTGTGTACAGTCAAAGCATCACCAATAAAGGAAAGGGATAGTCTGAATGCAGTGAGCTGAGAAAAAGGATAAAGACTATGGCTTTAGGTGTTTGGGATACTAGTGGGTCGTATATTTTTCCTCCCAGAGTTCTTGCCTACCTGGGAAAGAAACCTAAATTCAAATATTGATCATAGCCAATCTCAGTCATAGCAAAAGCATAGCCGGGGCTCAAGGCTGAGATGGGGGTATCCCGATCTCCACTAATAAAGAACTGCACTTACCTTACGATCTCTCTCAAACACAGCAGGGAATGAAAAGCTAACAGCAGAGACCTGCCTGGTCAGCCGAACTCTGTCTAAGGAAGAGCCTGCACGCTGAAGGATAAGGCTGTTTTCTCTCAGCACCACCTAAAGGCTCTCCCTGATCACAGGAACCCCAGTTCTGCCTTGAGGGGAAGGAGCAGGGAAGCAGGAGTCAGGGTGGAAGCGTCCTCCCCAGGCAGAACTGTTGGTTAGGTTTCTTCACGAGCCCAGCTGGAGACTCAGGAAGGAGAAGGAAGGGATTCCACCACCATGTGAAGGAGCTAGAACAAAAACAGACAAACAAACAAAACAAAACAATACTTAAGTGGACATGAACAAAAGGCTTGGCTGACAGCAGTAGGTGATGGTGGTAGGGGGATGGTTTCCGGGCACCACCCCTTTCTGAGAAGCGACTGGCTGTGGACAGTTGCCAGGAGATGCGGCCACTGATAGGCTGCCTGTGCTCCAGGGGCCGTCCCCACACCTGTGCACGTAAGAGTGGCACTAAATGGACTTAATGAGTTATTAAAGAAAAAAAAAAGTCATGGAGTTGGGAGGAGCCTATTGGAAGAGACAGGTGAGAACTTGGATGGAGAAATAAAGGGTAGATATGATCGTATTTCATTAGATACACGTATGAAGTTCTCAAAAACAAAGAAATCTCTAGAGGTCGGCTGTGGATAATGCTGATAGCTGGCACTCTTGTCTGCATTACGATGCCATTACAGTTAGAATCAGTAGATGAGCTCCGAGCCACTTCTCTGCCACGAATACTTATTGAATGCTCTTAATGTCATTACCCAGTGCTCTCACTTACTAATGTAAGTGACTCCCTTTCCTGCCTCATCACAGGTCATACTGCTGTTTCGTTCTTGGGGAGTGTGTGTGGAGCCACTGACCTGGGTGGTGGGCGTTGAAACAAGTGAGAAGATAAATCCAGACGCGAGGCTTTTGACTGGGGATTGTTGAGTCGGTCTCTACCTGGGCTCTCTGGCTGAAGGTTATCTGAAGAGAAAGAGGCCGGGGTGGCAGGTTCTGGCCCCGTCGTTTTGTAGAGAGCAGACTGTAAGCCTCTGTGTGGCCTGAGCTGCAAAGCATGTTTGATTTGAGGACATAGAGGTTCTATTCCGCCTTTTCTTTCCCTTTCTGGAGAAAATGTGTCTTCTGGTAGAAGATGGTATTATACCACCTGTGGGAACCTTACCTGAGAGGGTAACAGGTGGGGCTTCCAGAGGAGATGGACTACTCTGTAGCATAACTAAGGAGACACAATAGTCTGTGGCCTTAGGTGTGTGGGTTTCATAATGACTTCAGTCATCAAAACTGTATATTTAATATTTATGCCTTCCCATGCACATGAATATCTTACTTTAAAGACAGTAGAATGACAGAAAAGTGAGTGGGTTGACGGTTAGATGGAACTAGAGTGAAGGGATGCTGCTTACAGTTGAATCTGGGTGACATAAGAGATGTTGGAGCTTGTTACACTATTCTGTTGGCTTGTGTGTGTTTTTCAGTTTCCATATTCAAAAGCCGAAAGCTATACTGCTTATGTATCTTATAAGCAATGGTTGGAATATGTTTTCAGTATTTTGGCGTTTATTTGGTAAATGTGACATACTAACATTCTAATCCAGGATTCTTGTGCTTAGCTGTATTTTGTACTTTGTCATACTCCAGGTGTTGAATTATTCTCTTGACATGCCATTAATCCAACATTGTATGCCTACCAGAACCCCCTAATTTAAAACAAGTTAAATGCTGTTATACTGTTACTTCCTTTAAATATTTAATGTCATGGAAGGCAACAAACATGTACAAGGAGGCATGATGAGACTAACGGCTACCTAGGAGAAATCCCAGTTCCCAGTATAGGGGAGAAAAGGATTTTGTGTCGGAATTAACTATAGGTGATAATCTGGTTTCCGGAGATCCTCTTTCTAAAGATGGAGTCAGCTTCTTCTGTTGCTGCCAGCAATGTCCAGCAGTCAGTATCCCGCTCACCTTACTGCTGGGAGGCTGACAGGGCCTGTGCACAGAATGATCAGCTAGGTTCAGGCATGCTGTCGTCCCCGCTGTTCCAGAAGGCAGCAGAGGAGAAGCAAAGCCAGATTTGTTTTAGGAAAAAGTCAATCATGACACTGAGTATCACTCTTTCCACAGCTGGCCAACTGGACAGTCAAAGGGTTCACGGCATTTTGCCTCTGCGTCCCCTCCTGGTCTGCTCATTCCCCATCCTCATTCGTGCTTCTCACATCCGGAGGGTCTGGTATGGAAATTGCAGCATGCCACATTTAATAAGCTCAACCCTCTTTCAGTTGGATTTTCAGCACCCGTGTGTATTAGCACATTGAAGATGATAATGCAATTTGCATTCTCCCCTGTCATCTATTGATAGGCTTCCTGGCCATGGCACTTGCAAAGAATGCCAAATGCTCAGATAACAGGTGCAGTCAAGTCACTCTGACTTTCCTTATCTCTTCCCATGCAGAGTTTTAAAAAACACTAGCTATGTTATTAGCGTGTATCACACGCCATGGAAGCATACTGGCCGGTATTATTATCAAATAGCACCAGGGAATTCTGGAGCCTGTCATTAATTTTTCTTGACCTCTTAAATTATAATCTTTATTTCTAAATGAAGTTGGGAAAATATTAAGCTTTGGTCAGAGGGAAACATGGACCGTCGACTTAGATTCAAGAGAGCTCGTTTGTACAGGGCTGCAATGTGAGAATGCAGCAGTGTTTGGAGGAGGAAATTCGGTAATCGTGTTTAGATGGGACCAGAATGAAGGCGCATTAACTATGGTTAAGTCTAGGTAGTGGGCACATTGGCACCTATTAGGCTATTCTGTCTTCTCTGTGTATTTTAAGGGAAAATACCCAATCAGCTGTCAAAATGCCTTTCTTATGACATTTAATACATGTCTCAAGAAGGGCAGAAAACATAATCATATTTTATGTGCCCTTGATGTATAGTAATCATAAACCTTATTGCCAACACTTTGACTTACAGGGTAGATACCACAAGATCTCGTAGGGGTGGAGTCTCATGGCGCCTTCACTAGCCCGGAACTCAGTGTGTAGCTGACCACCACTTTGACTCTGTATCTCAGTGCTGCAGTTATAGGCAGCTTATCCCCCCGTCTCCCCCAACCAGTAATTTTCATTGTGTCAGACTTTCTTTTCCTTTTTCTTTTTCTTTTTTTTTTTTCTTGCTTAGATCCTTCCTCTAAGCCCACAGCCTACCATAGTGCCAGATACATTGGGAACTGACTTCAAGAAAATATAAAGTTTTTTTTTTTTTGTTTTTGTTTTTTTTTTTTTTTTTCAATCTGAGTGTGGCTTCCAGGTCATTAAGGCAGAAGCATGGAAGAAGCCATTTCTGTTCTGAATATATTATAAATTAATATCCTTTCTGGTTATTTCAACCAGGAGAAAGCTGTTTAAGGACTCAGCTCTGGGAAGGACACTGTCTGAATTTGTCTTTGTGTCTTCTGTGAACCAAATACCTGCTTTTAAACCTTCTGGACTAAGTGAATGTCATTTGATCATCAGGCTAATAAGAATCTTAGGAATTCTCTACATAGCTTCAGGATTCAAGCAAACATGAAAGACTAATAATAGTCCTCCACTCGCTCAGTGTATTGTTTGAACCAGAGCACAGTGGCTAATGGAACAAGTTTGACCTTCATGTAGTTTGTGTTCCACAGTAAGCAGACATGCTGTGGTAGAATTCAGGGTCAACTATTGACATGATAGACGACAGACAGAGATGGGGACTCTTCTCCTTCAGCAGGAGGGTGAGGGAAGGGTTCTCAGTTGAGTTGACATTTGGGTACCAAGTTAACACAAGCCGTCCAAATGCCTATGGGAAGAGCCTTCTGGGAGATGGGACAGAAAGCTTAAAAGCCGTGTGGCAGAAATACGCTGGCCAGGAGCTCAGGGGAATGCCAGAAGGGGGATGCGGCTGCAGCACAGAAAGCTGCTGGAAAAACCAAAGGGGAAGAGGTTATAGGAGCCCAGAGGATGAAAGCTTGGAGAAGTCATGTAACATAAGAAGTTGCCATGAAACCTTTCCAGTGACCACTGAATGGCTACTCCGGCTCTATCTTTCTGCTCCTTGCCACACTGGATTTTGAATCCATACATCATATTACTTCAACTACAGATACTTCAATATCTCTCTCTAAAGACAAGGACCTTTTAAGATGTTAACAAGATCATAATACCAGCAAAAATATAAACATAACCATAGTCTCTTAATACCACCAAATCCCAGTCATTATTCAAGTTTCCCCAAATCAGTCTGTTTAAATCAGGGTTCAAGTGAAGGCTGTTCACTGATCCCCACTGACTTATTTAGAGTGGCCATCTGCCCTCTGTGACCTATAAACTTGAGGGTAGGACAGAGCCTTGATCAGATTCATGATTTCTTCTGAGAGCCTGTCATGAGTGACCGGTGTTTGCTGTTGCATCACTTCAGGAGGTGCACAATGTCTGTATCTGTTTCTATAGTAATTCAGTGAGGGTTATCCCTCATCATCCAGGTCTCACTGTGTAGACCAGGCTGACTTCGAACTCACAAGGATCCTTCTGCCTCTGCTCCACATGCTGGGATGAAAGGCCTGTACCTCCACAACTTTTAACACACACACACACACACACACACACACACACACACACACAGAGAGAGAGAGAGAGAGAGAGAGAATTAGCTGACAGTGGCTAATAACATGTCCATTACATCACTATAGCCATTTTATTTGTAGTGAAACAATTTATAATCTAATCCGAGTGATTTTTAAGCACTGCACTCATCTCTTGGCAGAAATGCAATACCGCAGAACAAGTAAGTTATTCAGAAGAAAGATTTATTTTTGAGCCCCATTCTGGTCCAAGGGTGAGGAACCAATTTGGCCATAACCCTCTTAGAGGGGAAGTCCCAAGGCAGATGTCTGTGTGTTCATGTTTCTCTCTTCTTACAAATCCACCAGAAACTCAGCCATGGGGACTCCTTCCCAAAGACCCAGACTGTAACACCAGAGTTGGATTTCAATGCTCCTACAATCATAGAATGGGGATTAAAGGTCACCACATGAACCCTTGGTGAGGGACATGCACACAAACAAATATAAACCATGGTGGGTTGCTGTATCATGCATAATTATTAACCACAGTGGCTATGCTGAGTACGGATCTGAACTCACTTCCCATCCAGCATCTCTCCAGCCTCTGATGACCACTACTCTATGCTTTTCTTCTATGAGTTTGACTGGTTTAGATTCCCGATAGAAATGAGATCATATGATGCTTGTCTTTCTGCCCCTAGTTTATTTCATTTAATGTAATGTTCCCTGGGGTTAGCCATATTGTCACGGATGACAGACTTTTCTTCCTTGCATAGTACTCTATAGTATGTGTATGTATGTGTGTGAATTTGTTATATTTCCTTTATTTGTTCACCCATTGTTCTACACTTGTGTTGATTCCCTGTCTTGGCTGGTCAGTGACTGTGAGCATGTAGCTCTTGGGTCAAGTGGTAGATCTATATTTATTTGTTTGTTTGTTTGTTTGTTTTTTTATTTATTTATTTATTTTGAGACATGGTTTCTCTGTGTATGTTGGCTGTCCTGGACCTAGTTCTGTAGACCAGGCTGGCCTTGAACTCATATAGATCTACCTGCTTCTGCCTCCTGAGTGCTGAGATTAAAGGCATGTGCCACCACTGCCCAGCTATTTGTAATTTTTTGAAGAATTCCCATGTTGTTGTCAACAATAACTATACTAATTTGCATTTCTACCAACAGTATCCAAAGGAGTGTACATTTTAACTAGATTCACTGCTACCAAAAATGGGAGACTATTACATTTCCCAGCCTGCTTTGCTGCAGTGTGTGTCTCAGTACTGGCCGATGAGTGGAAACCTTGGAAGGACTTCCAAGGTTTGTGCTTGGAGACAGCTAATGCAGCAGGAGAGTGCTCTCTTCTGGCCTCTGCTTTCCTTCTTCTGGCCTTCAGCTTGACTGGAAACATAGCACCCCTGGGGTCATTCTAGCCCATGAGGTGACATTGAGGAAAGACGAGTGAAACAGAATGGTAGAACGGAATTAGGAAACTGTGTCTCACATGACTGTTCACACCCTGTCAGTGTGGCTCTTACTACCTTGTGTTTCGTTTTTCTACTGTATAGAGGTTTGCAATAGTTCAGGTGGTTTGGACTAGGGTAATTAATCTAAAGGGGAGTTAAGGATTTTTATTAGAGCCATCAGGATCTGGATAAAAAAGTGAGTTAAAAAATGAGTCTAATTTGACTCAAAGTTTTGGTCAGTAACTGAAAAAGATGATGGTGCCATTTTCTGAGATGGGACAAGGATGGGAAAGCAGGCTTGCAAGACTGACAGGAAGGTGGAGAATCAAGAGTTAAGTGAGGATGCTGAATTGTCTGTTGGGCTTGGAAAAGACATTAGTGACCTTGGCTTGAAGAGTTTTTCTGAAATGCTGGGTACAGATGCCAAGATGCTTCAGAGAGAATGCAAAGTGAGGAGGTAGCAACACTGGGTCTAAATTAGCACTAGGAAGGAGTTTTGCTACAAAGTCATTTTTTAAAGGGAGAAAATAGGTGCAGTTTTAAAATATGTAATATGAAGCTGTGCGAATGTGACTGAAAGCTGATGTGTGTCTCTTCAGTAAAGAAGGACATCTGGAGATTTGGGGCAGTTCTGGAATGACAGAAGGGTTGCGGTCTGATGTAGGAGAGAGGTTGGTCCTAGGAACAGGGTGAAGGCGGAGGGCATGTGGATGCAGGAGCAAATGTAGGTTACTGGCAGGGGTTAGGATCAAGCTTCTTTGAGCTTCAGAGGAAATCACTTGTCATAATGCATAATAATATTCACATGGATTAAAAGTAAATTCACGTTATCATTTAGAGAAAACACCAAATAGTTACAATGAATTCAATACATCCCATCTCTCTTTTTTTAATTTTTTATTAATTACACTTTATTCATTTTGTATCCCCCCATAAGCCCCTACCTCCTCCCCTCCCGATCCCACCCTCCCTCCCCTTTCTGCATGCATGCCACTCCCCAAGTCCACTGATAGGGGAGGTTCTCCTCTTCTTTCAGATCTTAGTCTATCAGATCACATCAGGAGTGGCTGCATTGTCATCTTCTGTGGCCTGGTAAGGCTGCTCCCCCATCAGGGGGAGGTGATCAACGAGCAGGCCAATCAGATTATGTCAGAGGCAGTCCCTCTTCCCATAACTATGTAACCCACTTGGACACTGAACTGCCATGGGCTACACCTGTGCAGGGGTTCCAGGTCATCTCCATGAATAGTCCTTGGTTGGAGTATGAGTCTCTGGGAAGTTCCCTGTGTTCAAATTATCTTGTTCTGTTGCTCTCCTTGTGGAGTTCCCGTCCCCTCCAGCTCTTACTATTTCCCACTTCTTATATAAAATTCCATTCACTCTTCCCATCAGTTGGCCATCAGGCTCAGTATCTGCTTTGACAGTCTATACTGCAGAAGCTTTCAGAGGCCCTCTGTGGCAGGTTTCAAGGTTGCCAGAAGTCATTCTTACTAGATGGAGGAATGTAGCTGTCCCCAGGATGCTGAGACCTCAGCTGGACCACAGGATGTGCTACCAAGGCACAGGCCAAATCCAGGATATCTGGCCAATCCCATTTTTAAACTCACTGGGATTTCTAAAGCAAGGACTTTCCTTTGGAGGGAGAATCTGAGATCAAGAAGCTACTATCTAACAAATACCGGCCATGAGCCAAGGAACTGAGCGGGTTATCCAGGGGTGCCACGGGTTTAAGTGGCCAATTTCAGTCAGATCTGGTTTCACTCTATTGCCATTTTCCCCAATACACTTAGCAGTGGAGAGAAGGGAGAGAGGAGATGGGAGGGTTTAACTACGTTGGCCTTGCCCTTGACATAGAGTTATTGGTTGGAGTTGAAGACATCGTTTCCCTCAGCTGAGTCTCCAGAGGACAGAATTCCAGCCATGTTTGCCTTCTATGGGGTGGGGGGAACTGATGTAAAAGTCAGGGTTTATCCTTTTCACCCACAGAAAGTCAAATCTTCTCTGCTAATATTTTCCTGCTGTTTTCAAGGTTTGAAGTGTGTGTGGGGTAGGTGGGGGTGGAGTGTGGGGTTCAGAAAGAAGGCCGTCCAGAGAGTGCTGTTACTGGGGTAGGCTTTCAGGATGTAGAGTGATTCGTGACTGAGTCTGTCATAGTAGAAGAGAAAGAGCTTGGAACAAATGCCCCGCCTTTGGTGACCTGGTTGCTCTGTATCTCAGGACAGGGAAAGGGATTCCATCAGCTGGGGTAATTGCTCCCAGTTCACCCAGTAAAGCAATATATAATGGCATGTTACATAAGCTAATATTATATATTATATGCCTAATCCATATTGGAGTGTGTTTTAAAGGAACTGTTCAAAAATTGTCTTGTTCTTTTCTGGATGTGGGAATCAACTAAGACGGGGGGGGGGAGCCTAATTGTGATTCCAAAACATCCCTTTACCATGTCAATCAGCCTGGTCAGCATTGCTATGTGCGTCAAACCCCTTAGAGAGCAAGACATGAGACATGCGTGCATCTAAAACTAAAATCAGAGCACCCCGGGAGGGCCCCTGAGCCTTGCTCGGCAGCACTTCTCCATGCTTTAATTAATAGTCTCCCAACTGCTTTCCAGTTTGTAATTCCCAACAACACCTTTGCTGTCTGGGCTTGAGTACCTAAGGGGGTGGGGAAAGCGAGAGCCACACCTCCTCTTTAGGACCCTGCTCTCATCCGACTAAACAGTCATGCGATTAGAGTCTAAGGGCTTTCCTAAGATCAAATACTTTGGTGTAATTTGGACTTCCTTCTGTCTGGGTGTCGTCATTCCCAAGTTTGGCTTTGCTATCTGAAAAGCAAAGTCAATTGCAAAGCTAAGAGCCCAACAACTGAACTTTCATACACTTTGATAGAACTGCTCATTAATTTTTATTGCACACGCCTACCTGAAGACTTTATGTTCACAGTCCCCCTTGCCAGGAACACCCTGTTCCTGGCTCTCTCCCGCTTTAGCTCCTTGTGCATTTCAGCTCTCCATCCAAAGGTTGCCTCCTCCGGGAGGCTCTCTTGGTTATTTCAGACTAACCTGTCCCTTCCCACAGCAGCATTTGTCTTAGTTACTTTTCTACTGTGATAAAATACCACATTCAAGGCAACTTACAGAATGGAGGGTTTGTTTGGGACTGCTGTTCCAGAGGGATAAGGCTCCGTCACAGTCACTGTCAGGGAGGCACGGCAGCAGGCGGGCACGGCCACTGGAGCAGGAATCCGAGGGCACGCATCTTAAGCATTAAGCATGACGCAGAGAGAGCAGACCATGAGCTCTCAGAGCCACCAGCGGTGGCGTACTTCTTCCAGCAAAGCCACACTATCTAAGCATCCCCAAATACCACCACCAACTTGGGGCCAAGTGTTCAGCTGCCTGGGACTATGGGAGACACTTCTGACTCTAACTACCAGAGCTCTGGGCAATGACTTTCTCAGAGCTCTCACTGTGCTCTAAACTTAACCCTGTCCTACCCCTAGGGTCATTTCTAGTATTGCCATTATTATCAGACCAACACCACGTTGACCGGTGAACACGCGTTGACCGGTCACTGCGTGGCTTTCACCCAGCACTGTGTTCAATATGTGAGGTTGATCACGACAGGTCTCATTTATGGAGAACTTCCTCCTTGACAGACACAAACTAAGTGAGCACATTAGCGCATGGTTCAGTATCGTCTATTGCCTGGGACTACTGTGGTGACCTCCTACTCGCCCATCTTTCTCTACTAAAGTCCCCTCACAGTCCAGTGTCCACATGGTTGCCAGTGCTTTTCCTAAGCTATGGGGATCAGATTCCCACACTGGTAATGCTTCCTGTCACCCTCAGGTCCTGCCACTGGCTTAGAAGATGCTCTGTGTCCTGCGCTGCCCTCCCCCACCTCTTCTAGGTCTTCTTCTCCCTCCTTGTTTCCCTCTGGCCACAGTTTGTTTCCCTCTAAGTCATGCTTCCCCCAGAGAGCCATTCAGCCACAGAGCTTCATCTCTCACTCTGGTCTTGGCTGACATGCTTCCTGTTTGTGAAGGTCCTTCATGGCATCCTTCCCACAAGTATTCTTCTAATCATACTTTATTTATTTGTAGCTTATTTGTGTATTTTTTATTCACCACTATCCAATGTTGTATTCCCAATTGCCCTTCATTCAAAAAATATTCATTAAATGTTTGCAGAGTCCAGGCTGTGAGGTAGTAGTTCTGGATGCCCAGAAATCAGTGAGTTGGGAGAGCTGAGCTTAGATGGGGCAGACAGTGAGGTCTCCGTGTGAGAGTGGACAGCTGTACATGTCCTGACAAGACGAAGGAAAAAAGCCCCAGAAGGAACCAGAAGGAAGCCAGGTTTAGATGGACCAAACATCACATGTGGAGGCCCTGAGTGGGACTGAGGGACTGTAGCTTCAGAGATGAGTGCACAGGGCAGGCAGCGATGTGGCTGGGGGAGGGGCAGAGGCCTCACTTTGGAGTCCTGGAGAGCACCCAGCCCTCAGCCTGGCTGACCTTGAGCGGAGGCACTCTCTGAACTGACTTACACCTTAACTGGATTTCTCTGGCCCTTGCATGGAAATGGACTTTGAATGAGGAGGGTCCCATTAGCCCCGGAAAAACTGTAGTGCTAGGATCAGGGTGGCAGGAAGTGTTTGCACTCAGAATATTTCTTGGAGGCAGGCTGAGCTCTCTCACATCTCTGGGATGCACCGCCTGAGGCTAGTTTGGTTTGGCCCTGGGTGGGATATCCAGGCTCTCATCCTGCAGCAGGCTAGACCAGACTTGTTCACATGACAGTAGCAGGGTCCCAAGAGCACAACTAGAAATATCAAAATCTTCTGGAAGCTTCAGTTCAAAACAGCACATGGTCCTTTCTATTGTTCAAAGCAAGAGGTTCAATGACATCCTTCACTCCTGATGGATGAGTGCAGAGCCCTATTACAAAGAACATGAATGTGAAGAGACCGTTCATCAGAATCACCAATCCAAACACATGAGTTGGAAGAATAAATAGGGTTTAGATACAGGTGTGTTCAACCTATAGCCAGTGGTTCTAATATCCCAGAATAAACTATGTGTTGGGAGAAGTTCTTCCCGGGAAGTCATAAACAAGGCCTACCCCATCTGTATGAGATCCCAACAACAAATCAGAATACAGTTCCTCCACCAGAGATAACCCGAGGAACCAATGAGTTTTTCAAGAGGAGTTACCTATAAAAGCGTAGGTAACCCCCAAACAGTGTACTGGAAAGACTTTGCTGAGCATGGATAATTTTCCCTTCTGTTAATCTTACCTAGCCTAGCTACTCCAGCTCTTCTCTGAGAGGCCTCTGAGGTCATGGGCCACACGCAATTAGGGCAGAATGTCTGGGGGAAACAGCTGGTACCTCAGATAAGGCCCAGTGACTCTCTCCAGCTCCTCCTCCTATGACAGCTCCAGCAGTCCACAAGCCTGATGGTGTTGGTTTCTTGCAAGCAGGCACCAGGGAGCCAATGAATACAGTAGCTGTTTCACACAGAAGACCATACTCTACAACACTATGAATGCACCCCAACACATTTTTACACCACAGTGTCATATTGTAATACCAAAAGTTTGAGCACCCCTTGTAGAAGGCAGACATGGGGGACTAGTAGCAATCTTTTAATCTAAAGAATACTGTTCATCATCCCCTGCCTCACCTCCCAACCATCAGAGAAACGTGACCTCCAAGCTCCTATACTGGCTTACGGGTTTTGACCCTAGACCTGCCCTCCTCTCAGCAAGAAGAATGCCAGTGAAAGACAGCACACCTCCGCTTGCACAATGCCTGCCATGATCCCTAGCTTTCCTTTCACAGCGACCTTGACCATGCTGGTGTTCCCACAGATAATGGCTGTGCCCTTCCCTGGCAGGATTACGCCCACATGCTGACCTGTATCACTGAGAGAGAAAAGTTTGTTGTGCCCATCAAAGCTAGAGGAGCTCGAGCCATCCTGGACTTTCCCGATGAGCTGAATTTTTCCACTTGCCCTGTGAAATACAGCACTCAGAAGATTCTGCTGGTCCGAAACATTGGCAACAAAGACTCTGTGTTCCGCCTCAAAACTCAAAGGTACGCATTCCTGCAGCTCTTACCTTTGATTGATTACAGCTAACTCTGGCTGGCACAAGTAATTTGCTGGAATAGCATTGGGGGTGGTGTTGCTGGTTACAGCGTCAGCTGTGCAGCTAGGAGACCGAGTTGACGAAGATCAGACTGTGTCTTCTTCCTGAAGGAACTGAACAGTTCAGGCTTACCATATTTCTTACCAAATTTTACCTTCTTAATACATAGAATCACCCATGGGGATTTACAGACTTCTTGACCAAGAATTCTTTTGGCTAGGTTAGTTTGCTTTGGATGATGTACCAGATTATCATACATTTAGTGACTTCGAACAATATAAGTTGATAATCTCAACATTGCAGCAGATGTCAGCAAGCCATATCCTTTCTGGAGGCCTGCAAGGAGAACAGACTCCTTAGGCCTCCTCAGAAAGCAGCCTCCATCCCTGGACCAAATCCCCAAGCAGACTTCCTTGGGGGTCTCAGACCTATCTTCCTAAGGAGTCTTATACCAACCCCCCAAAAAAGGAATCTGACTTTGATAATTTTTAGGGGTTGCAGAAAATTTCACATCATGTGATTTAGTTCAGCATAGCAAAAATTACAAGGAGCATGGAAGGGCTAGGTATCTGTCAAGTCACAGGACACACTGTTTCACTCTGTCCCAGAGAGAGCTTCAGGAAGTCGTGGCATGGTTCAGATTATGGGATTGGACTTAAAGGTACAAGCCCATGTTCCAACAATACTTAGTACCTCTGTCTATGAAATGTTACATGGTGAGAAGGGACTGAGTTCATAGGTGCAGATAAGACTGCTAATTAGCTGATCTTAACATGGGACAGAGTCAGGCCCTGTGTGGTAGCACACACCTTGAACCCATCAGTTAGGAGGAAGAGGCAGACAGATCTCTGTGAGTTCCAGGGCAGTCAAGGCTATGTAGAGAGACTGTGTCTCAAAACAAACAAACAAACAAACAAACAAACAAACAAAATGGGACAGATCAACCTAGGTTCACCGGGTAGGCCCAAAGTAACTTCCAGAATTCCTGAAAAATAGAGCAGAGTTCAGAGTTAACATTTGCATGGAGAACTCAGCCTGATACTACTGGCTTTGAAGATGAGAAAACTATGTGAGAGAGGTTGTGTCAAGGACAGAAGGGTAATAGGTGATGGAGTTTGCTTTTAATCTGGAATTTTATTGAGTTTCTACAGTGTTCTAGACCCTGTGGAATAATGTAAAGTGAGGCTGTCTCTGCTCTCAAGGGACTTTCCTAAAGCAAACCTGGTAACCTGCTTTAATCCCTGGAACCTATCTAGATGCGGTTGGAGAACATTTAATTCTACATAGCTGTCCTCTGGCCTCCACATGAATACCATGGCATACATGAACACAAATATACACTAGTAATAATAAGCAAACAAATAAATATTTTAAAGACGAAAAAGAACCATTTTTTATGGGCATATGGATGGTGTTTGAGGGGTTGGGAAGATGGCTTCAGGGTTTGAAATGTGTGTCCCTCTTGCAGAGGACCAGGTTTCGGTTCCCAGTACCCACTTTGGGTAATCACCACCACCTGAAACTGCAGATCTAGGGTGTCACAATGCTTCCTTCCGGTCTCTGTGGACACTGTACTTACACGCACACACTATTCTTCCCTCAACGTGCATATTCACACAATTTGAAATAAGTGTGAAAATGGTGGTTATCTGTGTGTGTGGGGGGGTGGGAGTCTTAAAAGCAATGGTGACCCAGAGAAGAGGCAGGACATCAGGTGTTTTCCTGCGACTCACGCTTTGAGAGCTCATTTTTAGAAGGGCTTTCCTTGTAGAATCCTCTTCCTGCTTGAAGGATGCGTCTCTCCTGAGGAGCTGTTTACCTCCACAGAGCTGCATCCACCTTTAGCTCCATTACTTTCTTCTGGCCCCTATTGGCTTCTGCACGTTCATGGTGCAATATAAACTCCTGCAGGCACACACATACACATATCAATAAAATATTTAAAACTCAGCCTATTGATATTTTTATCTGTAAGGAAGTCACCCACTATGAAAAAAACAAATGCAGACAGATTATCTTCCTGGACTGGTTGGCTAACTCTTACGTTTTTCACCTACCAATTCCTTATGTATTAGATACATGTAAATGCCAAGCCAAACAAAACAAAACAAACCCCTCATTCAACAGTGTAATGTTGCTGAAAAAGAGTTACAACATTTCCATTCATTTAACCATTTAACTTGAACAAACCATCCTATTTTCTTAACATAGTAATTCTGGGTTAAAATGCGGAGTAAAGTCAGTGACCAATGGAGAATCATGGGCATTAGAGATGCTGGTCCAACATTCCCACTTTACAGCTGAAGGTTTTCTTCACTGTGTGGGCCATGGCCTTCCTAGCCTCCTGCATCATTAGATTCCACTGTGTCTGTTGCCAGAGGGAGACTAGAGGACAGTATGAAGGGCACTGGGGTGTTTCTACTCCCTCTCCATCTTCATCTGAGACCCATCTCCACGCTGGTCCCAGCTACCATCAGATTGGCCTGCTATGGTTCCAGCTTCTCCTGGCTCCAAGAGCTGATAGCACTGCTTCCTCCTTCCTTTCGCTTCCAGCAGTTAAGGACCGGAATATCTTAACTGCTGTTAGCCATCCCTCACTCTGTTAAGGTGGGTTTCTCTGTGTGCCCATCTTTTGTATAGCCAAGTCTCTCGAATCCTCACTTTGAAAATTCTTCTTCACATTCTTTATGAAATTGTAGCTTCATGCCCTTCCACAAACCTGATGATTTGCAACCTCATTGCCAGGGCTGTGAACTGCCCCAAATCTTTCCAGCAATCCCTTGTCTGAATTAGCTACAGTTGGCTTCTGTTGTTTGCAACTGAGACTCCTCTTGACTTCAGAGAGCAGAGCCGTGCTTGGGTTTGTAATTGTTGTTGGATCCTTGGATCCGACTCTCTGCAGAGATCCCCAGTAGGGGGTCCTTTCTAAAAACCACTCAGGTGTTTCTGGCCCCCCAGACAGAGTGTCCCTGTCAATAGATACAATAGAGGTGGGAGGGGGTGGCTGTTGGGGACTATCAAAAGCCTCACCTCTTTGTCTGAACACTTTCAGGTACAGGATACAATGAGAAACAGTATCTTATGGGAAATTCTATTTAAAAACAGATCTTGCTCTTTTTCTCATTTACATGATGATTTAACTCATTTCTAAGATGATTAGCTTTATATAAATGATAAAAAGAAGACTTTCCTCATGCATCTGTGAGCTTCTCAGATATAAGAGTTGTATCTGACTCTTTCGTCTGTATGTGCTCAGCATCTAGCAAATGTCTAGAATAAATAAGTGCTCAATAAATGTTTATAGGATGCCTGCCCGACAATATATCTCACAGGCAAAGCTGCTATTGTAAACCTCCACAATAACTTAAACTAAAAATACATGTTCCAAAGACTATAAAAGGAGCATAATGGCTTCCGCACTAATATAAGGAGCTGCGTGTGCTATAAAATAGAGAGAGAACATAAACAATTACCATTCAGCTTTATTACAAATTTGACCTAGAACTCTAGCAGGTCACACAATAACTTTGGCTCTTAAAGTGGGATTAATACTGGGAAGTGGAGGAGAAAAGATTGAGAAGCAATTTAAAGACCAAAAGCTCAAGTTAGAAGCAAAATAGCTCAACCATGGGGAGAAAAGGTACTATTTAATATACCAAGGCCAGATTCATGGGTTTTCACAAGACCATAATTAAGAATCTGATATAAATGATGGTGTCCTATCAAAACCAAACAGTTGAATAGACAGAACCTGCCTTGGGCCCCGGAGGATTACCGCTTCTCACTTTCTTTGTAAGAGTGTTTCCTGACATTGGATGTTTTGCAGGCAGTTCAGCCTGAAGGCCTCTAGGAAAATGAAGTGCAAAATCAAATTACGGGCAGTGTTTAAGCACAACCACCTAACACACTCTGCCCAATTAGCATCTGATTTATTGAGAGAGCTTGGGCAGCTCCAAGAGGCAAAGGCGATCCCAGGTGACTCCTCTCACTGCTGAAGAAGTTCAGTGTAATCTAAAACCAATAATTAACAGGCAGTGAAAGTATCCATTACTGCTCTATAGAATTTGGACTCCTGCAGGTCCCAGAGACCTGACCCTGGTGTCACCTTCTATATAGGAGATCAGCTGAGGCTCTGAGATAAGATATCCTCCAAGTCATTTATTTCAAAATGTTCTTTTGCTACTGAGATGTATTTGAGAGGAAACTGAAAGTGCAGGGGGTACAAAAGAAGATAGCATCAGGGAAAGAGCCAAAGCTAGAAGTCACTGTCATGTTATTCTCAAAGCCAGGAACCTGGGCCCCTCTGGAGTCAGGGTCTTACAGAGCCTGAAGGGAGGACCTCAGACTGGAAGACTCATCATTTTTGGCTTCTGAGTGTTTACTCCTTTTCTATTCCAAGACATTATAAAAATTAATGAATGATGGCAAATGTTTTCTTGGCCTTTGCAATTTGACTGTGGGCTAAGGAGTGCAGCTCAGTTCAGAGTGCTAGTCTAGCACGTGCAAAGGCCCGGGGTTTGACTCCCTCAGTATTTTATTGTAATCCCATCTAGCCACCTGTTTTGTATGGTCCTCTGGTTAAAGGGTGGTATGGGTGACAGAGACATAGATATCAGTACACACACAGGACTCCCACATGCAGAAGAGGCTTGGGGTGGACAGAAAGTACCAGCCTGGTGGCAAATCTCACTCCCAACCCCATTTCTGCCTGGGTTGGACAACCATACACATCTTACTCACTCTTGGGGGGGGGGGGGCACCTATTTTGTCAAGTTTAAAAGTCAAATGGTTACCTGCTTACCCAAGGTGTTTTGAACGTGTTAGAAGTTTGGTGTGTGTAGAACAGCTCCATGACAGAATGCGTGCCCCAGCCAGGCCCTTCTACCTGGTCCTTCCTGCTTCCTGCTTCTGCTTGCAGTTAATCCTGCACTGGAATTCACATTCGTGGCTTCTTCTCTCGGTGGGTAAGAACTCCCCCGAGGAAAGGAGGAAACTGGAATTTTCAGGAACAATACCCTCCAAGCAGACCAACTCAGCGGTTGCAGTCTTCTCTTTGACTTCGAATCTGAGCCGTGATGAGTGATGGCCAAAGGGGTATTACATGAGGGAAGTGGTACATTTTTGGACAGGATCCTGGCAGTCCCGGTTGTCCATTTAGGAGGCGCTGTCTGTTTGGACAAGCAGGAGCAGTGCTTGGGGGACTGTGTAGGTGAAGGGAGCAAAGCTTCCTACCTACCCCACCCCAGCTGGGAGTGTGACAGGTGTACAGGAGACTAGGCACATATGAATGTGTGTAAGCAGGACGCAAAAGCCTGGGCAGGAGCAGATCGTATGGGACTTTGAATATTGCAGGTTTGACCTTTATTGCGCAGATCACAAGGACCAGTAATGGTGTTTAAGCAGGAGACTAACGGAATGTGGTGCGTGTGTGTGTGTGTGTGTTCGTGTGTTCGTGCGCGCCTGTGTGTTACCAGCTCCCCAGAGCTGAATGAAGGTGAAAGGGGCAGTGATAAAAGTCTGAACTTAAGAAAACAGCTGAGTGTATCTTTCCATTCCTCTTCCAGCATCGCTGGAATGCTGGTGAAGATAAAATAACAGTAACAGTGGACATTTGTACAAGACCCCACGCGCCAGACATCATCCCAAAACTTTACCTGTATTGACCCCCCTACTCCACGCTGTAACCTTATCAGGCAGGTGCTGCCTTGACCCATTTCCTAGATAAGAAAACCGATTTAAATAACTCGAGCTCACTCAGAGGTCAGTTTAGAAGCAGACGACTCTGGGGTACCCTACAGTGATGCCAACGGCTCCCTGCAGAGCTGGTATCATGAGAACCAGAAAAGGAGAGAGAAAGGAAGATCAAGGAATGGAAGAAGAGATCCAAACGGGGGTGGGGAGTGGGGACAGCAGAGAAAGCAAAGAGGTATTATCACTGGAGGCCACAGAGGTCCTAGTGAATGATCTCAGGTACCACCTAATGCGACTCTTGTGTCTGCTCTGTACCCTCCTGGCAGAAAGCTTAGGTCCTCAGAAACTGAGTTCATTATCTACAGGCAGATTGAAGGGGTGATGATTCTAAACGCTGTCATCTTAGAAGTAAGTACTCAGAAACAGCTTAGCCTGTCAGCCACACTGCCCAACACATGACTTTGAAAAATTAGCAATTTAAAGATGTGAACTAGATCATGAAAATAATTAAATGGGTTGGATTTCCGGTTTAGAAGGAAGAGCTCCATGCGTTGTTCAAAGTGTTTGTTGATTGGGTCCCCTTGCGATTTTCTTCCAGGATAGGAAAGTGAAGCTATCTCCCACTGCTCAGAAGCACCCCGTGTCTCCAGTTTTATATTCAAGATGCAGAGCTTGCTCTATTTCCCTTCACCTTCTGTGCTGGTCTCCCTCTTCCTCTGCGCATGCCCAGGAAGCTGACCTCTGTGACGGCGATCAGTTGGCCTTTTGGCTTCTGGTTGGATTCAGCCAACGTGGGGGGGGGGGGGGGTCGTAGGGTCAGTTACTTTTCATGAAACCATCACAAAACACCTGCCAGAGATAACTTAAGCAAGGAAGAACTGACATTGCCTCAAGTCTTTAATGGCAGAGAGGGAAGGGAGGAGCAAGACTCTTCTTGTTTGTTTTGTTTTGTTTTTCGAGACAGGGTTTCTCTGTGTAGCCTTAGCTGTCCTGAACTCACTTTGTAGACCAGGCTGGCCTCGAACTCACAGAGATCTGCCTGCCTCTGCCTCCCCGAGTCCTGGGATTACAGGTGTGCGCCACAGCACCCGGCTCAGAGCACCGCGGCGGACAAGCCTTGCTGGCCTCTTCCTTCTCTCCTCTTTCTTCCACTGGGTCCCTAGGCCGTGGGATAGTGCCGCCTGCCGGTAGACCAGGGCTTCGGCTTTTAGTCAAGCCTCTGCGGAAGCACGCTCACAGACTTACCTAGAAGTGTGCCTCAGTAGTCTGCTCCGTGATTTAAAGCTGAAGTCAACTTGGCAATGAGAGTAACCATCGTGGTGTCGTCTGCTCCGCTGTCACTGCCCAGCTTCCTAGGCCGACTGCCTCCTTTAGCTCCCCAGGCAGCCTTCTCTTGGAGTTCCTCTTCAGGTCTCTAAGGCCCCCCACCCCTTTTTCATGACTTCTTGGGCCTATAGATGGTAGCAACTGTTAAGCACCCTCAGATCTTGCCTCATCTCTTGAAGTTCTCTACACTCTTGCCATTTTCTTACAATAGAACCTTGTTAAGTGTTCCTAGTAGGAATGCGCCATCACTTTCCTTTCGGAACTCTGATAGTTTTCCACTATTAAGAGCCTCTCGCCTCTGAGCTCCCACTGTACTTGACTTTAACCCTCTGAAGGCAGTATTCTTTTACAAACAACAGTATTTGCACACAGGTTGCCGTCTATCTAGCCGTCACTGCAATCCCAGAGTCTTGAGGGCAGGCTTTATCCATTTTATCCCCAGCAGGAACGCCGCACGAATGAAAAAGAACTGAAAGATAACAATGCAAGCAGGAACACGGCTGGTCCTGTTCAGCCTCGTGCCTTGATGACCTACTACTGTCATCTTGACATTAAAGCAACTTCTTTCACATCAGGGGAAAAAGATCACGCAGCTCTTGTGGACCGGGAACCTGGAGGTGAGCTGTCTACTCTGACAGTGTCTGCGCGTGTCTTGCAGGCCTTTCTCAATTGAGCCAGCGGTCGCCATTCTCAACATGGGCGAGTCCATGCAGCTGGAAGTTGACTATGAGCCTCAGACGGTGGGCGATCACAGCGAAAAACTCATCGTGGCTTACGATACAGGTATGCCTCGATTTTTGTTTTGTTTTGTTTTTCCTTTTGACTTTGTTCTACATACTACGAAATGGCAAATGGAGAAATGAGGACGCTGAGATGTGTTAGGGTGGCATGAGCGCGGATTAAGATCCGAAAAGTAAAGAGCCCAAAATATGAATGTTTCTAGCAGAAGTGATGCCAAGTCTCATAGAATCCCCAGCTAATCAATTGGCTGCCCCACACCGAAAGCCCGAGGAACTCAGGATACAGGAGGGAGCCTACACCCAGAACTTACAATGGCAGTGGAGGTTCTTTGTGTGTTTACGAAAACTTGAAGGTAATGTTCACCCCATGTGCTTTCCATTTGATGTGTGGCCGCATTTTGTCTTGCATTTTTAAATGTATGTAAATCCCAGTTCAAAATATTCTTGCATGTCCCCGCTACTTAAGATCCCGTGGCCTTGCATCAAGCAAGTTTTGTCCTTAATATCTCACATAAATCCTAGACTGTATCTGTTGCCAATAACATTTCCTTGATGGCCACATCCCACAAATCATCATGAAAATTACATTGATTTTTTTCTAATATTTAACTTACAGCCACATCAACTGCTGTCTTTTGAAGTACGCAGAGGGCACGGTAGAGCGAAAATAGAAGGGCACAGCCAGAGTGTGAAGCTAGCCATGATATTTAGGTCACAGGTCGGAGATGCTGGCTTTGTACATTTGCGTCAGAGCAAGGCGTCCTTTTCTTACTACCTGTGGTTGAGTGATCCTGACTCTTCCTTGGCCAGCATCAAATCATCACGCAGCCAGTGGCATGGCAGTACTCCTTGCCGGTTTCTGTCAGCAGTAATTCTCTGGCAGCAGCTCGAGAGACCTAAATTTGAACTAGCTTAAACAAAAGAGGAATCTTTGGACCTACATAAGTAAAAACACTTCTCTTACCACATGAGGACGTCCCTTTCCAAAGCATCTGGGCCATTTTACATGAAGTCCGCCAGCAAAGGCTGAGCATTCCAGCTGCTTCCCTTCTTAACATGGAGTGACGGACGTTGTATTGACTTCAGATCCATTAGGAGTGGAAAGTGGGGTCAGACAGTGGTTTTAGTTCTCATCTCTCTAATTTATGACGTGAGCCGTCTTTTCATACATAACTCACCATCCCTATATCTTTTGTTTGTTTAAATCTTTTGCTTGTTTATTTTTCTTGTATTGTTCATTTGTAAGTAACCTTTCTAAGTGAACACTATAAATACTACTTACTTCTCAGAAAGATGTCTTTCTCCCGGTCCTATAGCATACCTTTTATTTCTCCAATGACAGCTCTTGATGAGCAGTGATTTTTAACTGTAATACAACCTGTTACCATTTTGTTTTTCTTTTAAAATATTTTTTTTTAATTTTTTATTAATTACACTTTATTCATTTTGTATCCCCCCATAAGCCCCTCCCTCCTCCCCTCCCGATCCCACCCTCCCTCCCCTTTCTGCATGCATGCCACTCCCCAAGTCCGCTGATAAGGGAGGTTCTCCTCTCCTTTCTGATCTTAATCTATCAGTTCTCATCAAAAGTGGCTGCATTGTCCTCTACTGTGGCCTGGTAAGGCTGCTCCCCCATCAGGGGGAGGTGATCAACGAGCAGGCCAATCAGATTATGTCAGAGGCAGTCCCTCTTCCCATCACTATGTAAACCACTTGGATGAACTGCCATGGGCTACATCTGTGCAGGGGTTCTAGGTTATCTCCACAAATAGTCCTTGGTTGGAGTATGAGTCTCTGGGAAGTTCCCTGTGTTCAAATTATCTTGTTCTGTTGCTCTCCTTGTGGAGTTCCCGTCCCCTCCAGCTCTTACTATTTCCCACTTCTTACAGAAAATTCCATTCACTCTTCCCATCAGTTGGCCATCAGGCTCAGCATCTGCTTTGACAGTCTGTCAGGAAACAACCTTGGAACCTGCCACAGAGGGCCTCTGAAAGCCTCTGCAGTATAGACTGTTAAATTTTTCGTTTTCACCTTGCTTAGAAGTCAGCCTTTGCTGCTCTATGGTCATGAATATATTCCAAGTTGATGTCTAGAAGCAATATAGTTTTAGTTCCTGTGCTTCAGCCAAAGGTTTGACTTAATGGCGTGTGAGAGACCAGGAATCACTGTCTTTTCTTATCAGTTTCCGCCATTCCTTTTACCTCATTCTTCATCACTGTTCACTAGTGGACACTCTACGTGATTAGAACAATTTCCTTCACTCCCTGGGTTTTTTATGAGTTTCATCCTTGGGTGGTTGTTTGAATCTATCAAATGCCTTCATTGACTTATCAAAGATTATGTGCTCTTTATCCTTCTGATGTGACAATTGATTGAACATGCTGCTTTCTAGTATAAATACAATTTTTAAATTTTGATAAATTTGCTAATATTTTGTTTGGGGTGGTGTTCAAATTTGTGAGAAAAATTATCCTTTAATTTTGTTTTTACATAATAGCTACCTCAGGTTTTGGTCTGATGAAACAAATTGCTCTTTAAAAAAAAATACAAGTTGAGAGCTGGGCATGGTGGCACATGCCTTTAGTCCCAGCACTCAGGAGGCAGAGGCAGGTGGATCTCTGTGAGTTCGAGACCAACCTGGTCTACAAGGGAGTCCAGGACAACCAGGGCTATTATTACATGGAGAAACTGTTTCGAAAAACCAAAAAGCAAGTTGAAGGTTACTAGGAATTATTATCTTCTTTTATTCTTTGGGAAAGTCCTTTTTAAACATCTGTATTGTTACTTCCTTAAGTGGTTAAGAATTTTTTTTTTTTTTTTTTTTTTGTTCAAGCCGGGCTTTGATTTTCAAAAGAGATGCATATTTTTAATTACTCACTGTTTTTTTCAAAACAAATTTTAAGGAATATTTTGTCATATAATTTTAAGTCTTAAATTCCAAGCACAGAATTGTTCAGAACCGCCACTCATGGTCTTTGTGGTACTGGCAGGCCCACTGACACTCCTCCTCTTTCCTAGTTAAAATCTCTATCGTTGTGGCATCATCAATTTGATTCGCTTACTCAGAGGGCCAATTTTTAGTTAAATTCCTTTATTGTTCACCTGTTCACATTTTCCAAACCTTATTTATTTTTCTTCTTTATTATTTTCCCAGACTTTATTTCTCGTGGCTGTTCTCAATCTTAGGGAGAATGCTTAGAGCGATGACTCTTAACATTTTAAATATCTATACTTAAGACAAAAATCTTTTATCTAAATTTTTCTTTATCATCAATGCATATATTTTAGTATGCTTCATTTCCCTTAAAACTAAAGGATTTAAATTTTTCTGTTTTTAGTTTTTCTTGGACCCAAAAATTATTTAGCCAAACATTGAGTAATAGTCAAACTCTTGGAAATTATATAGCTAGTTGTTTGTTTGTTTTTTATTTTTGCCTTTAATTCTACCAGTGACAGAAAATAAATTCAATATGATTTTAGGCCTGGAAATCAGTTGAGACTAACATTATGGCCCAGAATATGTTCAAGCTTGGTAAATGTTCCCTGTAACTCGAGAAGGTTACGCATTCCGTAAATGGCGATGAGGTCAAGTTTACAAATAATCAAGCCGTTTGGTCTATAGCTCTACTAACTTCTTATCCGTTTTGGACAGATGGTGAAAGTTATTTAAAATTCACAAGTATAATTCTGGATTCAGCATTTCAATTTCTGTGCTATCAATTTTCATTTTGGCATTTGGAAATTATAATACTTGGTATGCATACATGCAGTATTAATGTAACTCTCTGTTGAATTAGCAGTTTAGCATTATGAAATTCCTTAATGGCAGTGAGAGTCCTGACATTACGATGCACTTGGTCTGACATTTGTGCGGTAGAAAAGCTTCCTTTTTTGATTAATGTGGGCATGCAAGACTCTTTTTGTCCTTTTATCTCAACTTTTCTCTGTCTTCTTATTTAAAGTTTGACATTTAAAAGAAACAATCCCCAGGTAGAAATTTTTTTTAAGTGACTCTGAAAATTGTCCTCTTGTCTTTATTTCATTATTAAATTGTTCCATTTGGTCCTTTTATGCCTAGTGAGATCCCTGACACCTGACACACCTGGGACAAAGTTGCTGACTACTCTTATTCCGAGTACTGTGGGGAATGATTAATTGAATTTTAACCACGGCCTTCCTGTTATTAGCTGTTGGTGTCAATAGCGAGTGACATTTAGAAATGAGTGCCTATAAACTCAATCAATGATCAATTTTTCCCACTTTGATGTCCATGTCTTTGTAAGATAACATGTTTGATTTTGTCAGTCCATAAAAACCAATGGAAGGAAAAAAAAAAGTGTCCTAAAAATTACCTTTGGGTCACTATGTGCAAGATTTTAAGCCAGGGGTCTGAAAAGGAATAACCTGTGCTTTTGTCCTCACAAAATTATTAGATTTTTTTTAACTTACTTTTAAAATACTGCACATTTTATTTTAACTCATCCTTGTAATGTATTTAAATACATCATCATAAAGTGCTCCAATGTAGAGGCATAATTTATAAGTAACTACATCTTAATATGTTGCATTATATTTTAGAAAAGTTTTGTTGGGATTTGAGATTAGCCATTTTAGATTATTCACATGCTAGAGTCAAAACTTGAAAGGCCAGGCGTACTGTCACCCAGTCACCGTCTGACGTGGTCTCAGTCAGCCTAACCCACTCACAGTCTAACCCACTCACAGTCTAACTGTAGTCGTAGCCTAATCCCGTCTGGATTTTAAGAGGGGAAACTGAAATGGTATGTAATTGAGTGGCTTCCTGAAAGACACATATTCTATCCAACCCCCAATTAGAACTCAGATATAGCCTCTGAGCCCCAAGAACTGTTTTTTACACCCAAGGATGTCTCCTTATTAATGTACCTATCTCATTAATGTACAAGTATTTTCCGAATTTGAAATGCAATCCATTTTCACAGAGGGCCTGAATTCCAGTTTCCCTACTGTAGAAGTATTTGAAATGACACCCACGCTTACACTGATATAGGTGCACTGAAAGAAAAGTAGTTTGAACCACAATGAATGTTTTGTGTATTAAAACTTAGCTAATCTTGGAAACATTAACGTCCATACCCTGAAGTGCTTCTGCCAACTGTGATAAATGAATAATTTTCTGAAGACTGAAGACAGTATTGGTGGCATAAAATGGACTGCTGATAAGAACATGCTTTCATCTTTATTGTAGGTTATCAATGTCCAGAACCTTCCATTGGGGTAAAGCAGTAATGATTGCCTCCACACATAAAATCATGGGCCCCTTCCAGTCAGCCGTGATCTCTGTCTTCCCATGTCACCAAATAAGCATCAGGCTGAGCTCTCTGCAGCTGCATGAAGTGTGGCTTGATTTCAGGAAGGACGTTTAATATTGGCTATAGAGGAATGTCTTTTCTTTATGCTTCCTCAAACAATGCTCTAGGAGAAAGCTCACTGACTTCTCCTCAGCGGGAAGTGCTCAGTTATGTTTCTAACAGTTATGTCTGTCTTGTCAGCTGTGTTGTTCCCCTGGACGTGTTCTTGATAAACCATAGCTCCATTTCTTTGCCTTTTATGACAGGAGTTTGAACCAATACCCTGGTACTTAAGGAGAGTCAAATATAGTGCCTCACCAAGACCTAGTATTTGCTTGCTCACATTTTCCTCAACCAGAATTCTCCCCTTCCCGCTTCCTCCCTCTTTGTTCCCCAAGTATTAATGTATGGTAAAATTAAGTTAGCTTAGGCAGCTGGGATTTCTCAGATAGGATTAAGTTACCTTTAACTCCTGCAGAAGAGATTGCACGTTGAACTTCTCAAAAGTTATATTGATGAGAACAAGACAAAGTGAGCTGCCCATGGTGCCCCCTGCCACTTGGGAGGCACACGGGACAATAGTGAGTTCAAGGCCAGCTAGGCTCCCTCTTATTTCTAAACCAGGGCGACTGTGACAGAAACAAATCAACTTGTGTAATAGTGTCCATCTCATGTCTGACAAGCCCTCGTCTGCTGCAGCTAGCCACTACCTCTGGCTTTTCTGAGCTGGTCCCTGAGCCTGGGGGTGGGGGTGGGGGTAGGGGTGGGGCCATGTGGTATAGATTCTCATTTAAACCTTCACTATCTCTTATTCTCTGCATCACCTGTGGTGATTTTCTGTGTCAATTGCCAGCCCCAGTTGAGGAGCCATTGGCACTGATGGCCTCTAGGGATCAGGAAAAAGAGTCCTTTTTTTTTTTTTTTTTTTTTTTTTTTTTTTTCCCAGAGATGCAGCCTCTAAAAGGCTACCCAGGCTCCAGTATGTAGAGGAATTTTAATTCAGCAACATGGCTACTCTGGCGAGAGATCACATCCTAGGTCTGTGTGATCTGGATGGAATACACATACTCCTTTAGTACATACCTTTAATCCCAAACAATGACATCTAATCACTGGACAGACTAAGTGATGAATCAGAGAAAGATTTGACAGAATGAGTTAGCGGTAGCATACACTCAACTCTCATGAGAAGAGACAGGAAAAAGCGGCTCTTTAAGAGCAGTGCAGGAAGTAGGGGGAGGGGAGTTGAGTTAGGTGTATTCAGTTGAGTACACTTGGGTTCAGTTGAGTTTGTGCAGTTCTGTTTGGTTTGTACAGTCAGTTCAGTCACTGCACTTCAGTCCATGGAGTTCAAGGTAGTTTTCCCAAGCAGAACAATCAGTCAGAAGTCGAGAGAATCCAGTTTGAATCAGTCAGGCTGGAGAGGCGTTTGATCCAGGAGTTTGAGTTAAGCCAGCCAGCGTTCAGAAAGAGTTAGAAAGGGTGAATTTATTTAGCAGTAAGTCTCGGAGGCTGAAAACATTCTAGACCTATGTTAGCAGACAAAGGCTGGAAGCTGAGGCTGGTGAGGTCCTGGCTGGCAGAAGATTAGATTATAGGGAGGCTAGAAGCTTCCAAGCCCAGGCCTATGGATTAGTTAGGTAGAAACGCTCTGGGCTCAGCCCAAGCCATGTATTAGTAAATCTTGGGTACAGCGCTCATCTCATCCGCTCTTCTGAGGAAATAAAAAACATTTACACCAGTATCTGCCCTACACCTATCTATTTACCAGCAGTACTAAGAGGACTCAGTGAATTTTAAAAAATGAGCACATGATGTTGGGAAGGAGAAGCAGTAGGAGGGGAGCTGGGAGGAAGGGGACGGAGAGAGGATTTGATCAAAACATGTTTTATACATGTATGAAAGCCTCTGATTTATGTCAATAAAGCTGAGAAATAGGAACAACACATGACTCTAGCAGGGCAAATAAATGGCTCAGCTGCTTAAGTCCTGAAATTTTCAGCTGAGTGTTAAGAAACTTCATATAATCTAAGGGCTTCCTAGAGACTAATGTAAAGAAGTATAAAGAAAAGTCATTTATCAGTAGCCGGAATTAAATGTCCTTCCTGAGATTAGTATTCACAAAACAACTTCATCTTATATAAAAAAAGACATCTTTACCGAACGTTCAGTTACTTGGATGAGCCAAAGAAATAAGAATCAATGCCTGGTGAGATTGTTGTCACATAAAGGTGACATTAACCACTGGCAGACTCGGGAAATGGAGCTATGGGCTTACTCAGCATTATCTCCTATTGCAGAGGAGACATTTCAGGGCAGGGGCCAGATGTTGGAAGGTAGGCTTCCCCATCCTCTGCAAACGCAAGAGGATGGATTATTATTAGATACACAAGCATATCTAACAATCATACTGCTAGTTCTTCACAGGGTAGTTTATCAACCATTTGCATGTTTTACTTTGGCATACTTTCTAAAGCTATAAAGGATTTCTTTTTTATGCCTGTTAAAGCTGAGGGAGGAATACTGGAAAATAATAGGGTGAGCAAGTGGAGCAGCTAAATAACCTCTGCCCTGTGTTATTCACACAAACTTACCTGCATGAATTTTCTTCCATTGCGTGACTGTCATAATTATGGTACACCATTATTATCAGAATGTTTAAAAACCTAAGCGTAAAAGAAGCAAATACTTTTACATGGCTGAAGAGTCGAGGAAGACCTCTCAGACCTAGTTTTCCTTCCCCTATGCCTTATTTCATAATTTAGGATAGGAATCTTTGGCTGTTGGGATGTTTTTTTGGTGAAGATTCTTATATCATTAGGTGTTAGCCTTTGAAGGGACCTTAGAGGACTTCACCCCAGGAACAGAGAGGGGCCTAGAGCCTTGTATATGCTAGACAAGCAAAGCCTGACACTGAGCTTTCTTTCCAGCCTAGAGGTTTTTTTTTCTGAGATTATTATAATAATTACATCATTACATCATTCCTCTACTTCCCTTTCCTCCCTCCAAGCCCTCCTGTATACCCCTCTTCCTCTCAAATTTATGGCCTTCCCCCCCTTAATTATTGTTACATGCATGTGTGTGTGTATGTACGAGTATGCATATACATTTCTAAATATAACCTGCTCAGTCAGTATAATACTGCTTGTGTGTATGGTTTCAGGGTTGGCCATTTTGCATTGCATAGCCAATCATTTGCTCTTCTCTGGGGAAGACTGTTTCTCCTTAGTTGCCTGTAGTTGCCTGTACGGTTGAGGCTTCAAGGTCTCTCTCCTGTCCATGTGAGCATGTCTACTCTTGTCCTAGTTCAGTTCCTCTTTAGGCAGTCATGCTGGTGAGGCGTTATGGGTGCAGCTTCTGAAATTACCAGGAGACACAGTCTCAAACTCCCTGATCCTCTGGATTTTACAGTCTTTCCACCCCTTCTTCCCTGGTGTTCTCCAAACCTTAGCTATGGAGGTTGTTTTATAAGTGTATCCACTAGGACTTGACTCCGGCATTTTGATTGGTTATGGTTTTATGTAATAGTCTCTATCTCATGTAAAAAGACGTCTCCTGGATGAAGAGTGAGGACTACACACATCTGTGGGTATAAAGACAAATATTTAGGATACAATTAGGGATTTTGCTCGTTTAGTAAAATGGCAGTTGTAGATTCCCCTCAAGATCTATGGCTTTACTAGTCCTGATTTCCCTCTTGTTGAGAATCTCTTAAGTCTAATTAGAGAGCTGCTGGCCACCACTAATGTGTGCACGCCACAGCTTTACACCCAGGGTTATTGTGCTATGCTGGGCATTGCTGTGGTTCGCAGATGCCGTAGCCGGGTAGGACTGCTGTTTGTTTCCCTCCTTTGGAGGGTGGCAGGAGCCTCCTGGCACCATAAAAGCTAGTCCTCAGGGACAAGGCATTGAGGTCAGTTTCAGCTGGGGGGGTGGGGGGGTGGGGGCTTGGGCCCTGTATCTGAAGCACGTGGTGTCTTTAACAATGGGGACGTGCCTTCTACTTCTGGGGAGCAACCAAGGGCAGGAGCAATAGTCTGTAATGTTTGGGACTCTCCTGTGGACAACCCTGACCAATAAGTCAAAAGAGGACTTCTCGTGCCGCAGGTTGGAGTTCTGTTAGATGTCTTTGGCTCTTGGAGGAAGCATTGTCAGCCCACAGGAGACAATTTCATTTAACCTATATATGCATATTTATGTACAGACTTATGTATAGTTTGTTACTTTAGATAGCTAACTAATTCCTTTTGAGTTTTTCAGACATTCTTACTGTGATTTTACTCTCCTCCTGTATTTATCTCGCCTACTTAGACCCCCAACCCCTAATCAGACCTCCCTCTTTCCATTTCCCTGATCAGATCCCTTGTACCCTTCTATGTCCTCTCTATTGCTGCCCAACCCTATCTTACTGAGGCATTGTTTTGTTTTTTGGTTTGTTGGTTGTTTTGTTTTTCCTTTCTTGATTTCTGCAGTTACTCCTGAATATCTGCTCATACCTTAAGGTGGAGCTAGGAGCCTCTGATGACAGAGAGCATATGGTTCTTGTCTTTCTGGGTTTGGGTTACTTCACTCAATATCATCTTTTCTAGTTCCACCCATTTACAGGGCTAGACCCTAGGGAAAGACATGGGGGCTAGAGGACATTCCTTACAGAAGTAGACCCTAGGGAAAGACGTGGGGGCTAGAGGACGTTTCTTTACCTCTTCTTGTTTCAGAGATGAGTAAGCAACCTCCCCAGGGATGTTGAATGACTGTGTCTAAGTAAAACCTGAGCTTGGAGCCGAGCCCCTGCTGTGCCCTCAGCTGGCCCTGCCCTTCACATACCTGCACTGCCTCTGGTGCAGAGCAATGGCAATTTTAGTCTTGTCACTGATGTGCTGGAGTTATGGCTTGGATTTAAAGTGTCCCATAGGCTCATGGTCCCCAGATGCTGGCGATGTTCTGGGAAGGTGATGGAGCCTCCCTTAGAGGAAGAGGGCCACCGGGGGCAGGTTGTAGGGTTTTATAACCCAGCCTCACCTACCTCCTGTGGGCTCTCGGCTCCTGAGAGCAGATGCAATGTGACCAGTTGTTTCATAATCCTGTCTGTGTGCCTCTCTCACCACGTGGACTCCATCCTCTCGAACTACAAAGAAACCCTTTCTCCCTTAAGTTGTGTCCTATCAGGTATTTAATCACAGTGACAAGAAAAGGTGCTCACATGGCTGGTGAGCTCGGATTTCTCCATTTCAGCTTCCTAGACTAAAGAGCGCTGACCAGGAGTTTTGGTCAAGCAGGATGCTTATGTCAGTGGTAAATCTGATCCTGCTGTGACCAATATATGAGAAGCATTCACTCTCTCCATCAACTTGTTCCCTTGAGACTCCATGGCTCCCCTCATCTATTTTACTTCATATACCCACATCCTCTGTTATCTGCAAGTTCTGAAGCCACAGAATGGAATGTATTATGTACACAGCTAGCTTCACATTTAGTTTTGGAAAATTAGTTTCGTTCATGTTTGCCTTTGCTTGATTGATAGCGGTAAACCTGGCAAAATGTAATGAGACCTTCCGCGGAATTTATTTTTCCTGGGATGTAATAAATGATTCTAGCTATCCTGCACTGCAGCACTCAACCCCGGAAGCTGAACCAGAGCAGGAACAGGGAATCCAAGGAGGCTGTGCCAACACAGAGCCACAAGCCTCTGCATTCCCACGAGCGTGCCACTCCTTCCGTTATGTGCCCTTTTAAAGGTTATCTTTAGGAAAATGCATGTAATAAGCAAATGTTCTAACAGTCTGGGACAAAAACCAAAACCCAATGAGCTCTTGCTTCCTCCATGTCTTAGTTACTTTTCTATTGCTGTGATGAGACACCACTACCAAAGTAATTTGCGGAAGAAAGAGTTTATTGGGGGCTTGCAAATTCAGAGGGTGAATCCATGGGCATCATTGCAGGGAGCACAGCAGCAGGCAGCAGGGCTGATGCTGGGGTAGCTGCTGCAAACTTACATCCTGAGACACAAGCAGGAGGCCAAGAGAGAGACAGAGATGGAGAGATACAGAGAGGCAGAGAGCTAACTGGAAATGATAAGGACTTTTGAAACTTCAAAGCCCACTCCCAGAGACAAACCTCCACCGACAAGGTCCCACTTCCTAATCCTTCTCAAACTGTCCTACCAACTAGGAACCAAGCATTCTCATGGCCTATAGGGGCCATTCTCATTCCAAGTGGCACATTTCACTCCCAGGCCCCCCTAGGCTTGTGGCTATATCATAAAGCAAAATAACTTAGTAGGATTTCAAAAATCCCCAAGTCTTTCACAATCTCAACACAGTTGAAAAGTCTAGAGTCTCTTCTGAGACTCAAAGCAATCTCATAATTGTAACCCCTTGTAAAATCAAAAGGCAGATTGCCTACTTCCAAGATACATTGGCACAAACCACCCTTTGTCATTCCAAAAGGGAGGAATGGGGCTGGGCGAGGAAATATTGTACTAAAGCAAGACTGAAACTCAGCAGGGAAAACCCCATATCCTGCAGCTCTGTGTCTGATGGCAAGGGGGTTAGGTGTCCCCAACCTCCCTGCTTTCCTGATTGTTGCACACTTCTCTCTCTCAGGCTGGCTCCACTCCCTGCATGCAGCTCTCCTCGGCAGATACTCTACAGCTCTGGCCCCTCTAACATCTTGGGGTCTCCAGCACAAGCCAGGCTTCACTTTTACAACTTCATTCAGTGACCTGTCAGGGCCTCCATGCAGGAAGTCCCCTGTCACACACCTGGCCTCGGTGGGTCTTCTTGACTCTAGAGGATTCCACAGCCCCTTTACCGATGTACCCTTCATGCCGCTGAAACCATGTGGCTGATGCAGCCAAGTCCAGCTGCCTGCCTGACCCCCTTCCTTGGATTACATGTGGATGAGTTTTTCTTTATAGCCTAGGAGCACCTTTGTTTTAAGATCAGAAAACTCCATAGGCATTTCCTTTTGACTCCTTTGCTGGGTAGGGTCATGCCTCAAGGACACAGCTCTCTTTGTTCTGTTTCTTGTCAGGCCTTTCTCTAACCTTGTCATCTCTTTCAGCACAAGCCTTGGCTCCAACATTAAATTTCCTGATGTTCTTTTTCTCCTTAGACTGTACATTTATATTTCTTTTCACCCCGGTTGCTTTTTTAATTGTAGACCTGTTGAATGTGAAATTGTAGAATGTGAAAACACTATGCATATGTTCCTGTACATACATGCACAAGAACATATGTGCACATGTATGTATCTTAGGGCTTCTATTGCTGTGAAGGACACCATGACCATGGCAACGCTTACAAAAGAAAATAATTCAATTAGGGCTGGCTTATGGTTTCAGAGGTTTAGTTCGTTATCACCAAGACAGGAAGCATGGGAGAGTGCAGGAGAGTTAGCCGAGACTTGTAATCTGGATCCTCAGGCAGCAGGAAGAGAACTGGCTTGAGCTTCCAAGACCTCAGAGCCCACCCTAGTAGCACACCTTCTCCAACAAAGCCACACCTCCTCCAAAAAGGCCACACCTCCTAACAGTGCCACTGCCTATGGGCCTGTGGGAACCATCTTTATTCAAACCACCACAGTGTGTATATATAATTTTTGATTTTGTGTATATGTATGTGCGTGTATATTGAGGCCAGAAGCCAAAGCTGGATGTCTGCCTATTACCCTCCACATTATTATTTGAGATAAGGTGTCTCATTGAACCTAGAGGCACTGATTGCCTGGACTGGCTGGCCAGTGAGTGCGGGGCATCTGCCTGCCTCAGCACCTCCAGGGCTAAGGTTACAGGTACACACGGCCATGCATGGCTTTTACTCGGACGCTGGAGATTTGAACTCAGGTCCTCCTGCTTGCACAACAGGCACTCCGCTGAGTGAGCCATCTCCTCAGACCTAAAAATGCCGTATGTTATCTATTTTTTTCTACTGACTATTTGGGCTGTTCCTGATTTTGCTGTAATCATGGACAGTGCTGCCCTGAGCATCTTTGTACACTGTCATACAGCTGGATGAGATTTTCTCTTTGAATACAATTGCTGAGTTATAAAGACACATCATGTGAAGTTTTCCTGAGTCGTGACTACACCAATTTCTATTTTCTTCAGCAATACATGAGAAATTTTGTTTTCCACATCCTTCCCAATATTGTACCAAAAGGTACTGCCAGACTGTTTAATTTTTGTTAGCATACTTTATTACGGGATTGCGTCTCAGTTTATATTTATGGTAGTATTAGACTGCCTAGCAGTTTTACATGTTTATTGTAAGCCCTACCTACAATAATTCCTCTTCTCTTTTTCTTTTTTTTTCACTGAAGATTTTGGATGGATGATATAGTCAGATGCTTTAAAATATAATGAAAGAAACATTTGTAGAAGTATATATTTAAATTTTTGCTTTCTTATTTTCTCATTTACCCAACCCACTATCATTTTGTTCATTTCTTAGATAGCTTTTATGCAAATAAATGCAAATGTGAATGCATAGTATCTTCCTTCTGCACCAGAATATAAATTACAATATAGACTGTCCTACACACCATTTTTTCCACTTAATAATGTGCATACATATCCTTCCTCGAGGTTATGCTTTTTCTATCTGCACAGAGCGCTGCTTTTAGAGGGAGTAAAAAGTCTGTGATAGTCTTCTCTTGACCCATGAGTTGCTCTTTCACTTCCTGCTTATTAAGAATAGCACTGTCACCGGCCATGGTGGTACACATCTCCAAGACAGGTGGATCTCTGTGAGTTCAAGGCCAGCCTGGCCTACAAAGTCCAGGGCAGCCAAGGTTACACAGAGAAACCCTGTTTAAAAAAAAAAAAAACCTTAAAAAAATCTTAGGAAGAAAGAAAGAAAGAAAGAAAGAAAGAAAGAAAGAAAGAAAGAAAGAAAGAAAGAAAGCACTGTATGAAGCACCCAGCCCACCCACAGGATTCATTCCTAGGAATGAGACTCAGAGCCTGCAGTGTGGTGATTTTGGTTGATATTTTGGTTCATGTTGCCAAACTCACTCCAGAAATGGAGAAGGGTGAATTGTCTCATGTTCCCTTCCACTTTGACAAGAAATGACATTTTCAAACATTTTTCCCTTTAGTATCTATATTTGTGCTGTGGGGGAACTAATATAAGCTTATTTTTTATCTGTGTGTCTTTTATTAGAACAAATGTGTGCACATTTTCGAATATGTAGCATCTTTTTTTAATTTCTGGCTTTGCAACCTTATCCTGGTCTACTGAACTGTCATCTTGATTTTTAAAGATATATTTTTCTTTTCAGTAGCTTAACAATTTTCATACAATGTATTTTGATCATATTCATCATCTCCTCTAACTCCCCTCAGATCCATCTCCTTTGCTACCCACCCAACTTGGTGTCCTCTTTTAAAAAGACATCAAATACAGTTTGTGCTGCCTGTGGGCCCTTACAAGTGGGACCATCCAACGGTAGGAACCATACCTAACGCAGACTGACTGTCCCATTCCTGGCAGCTATCAGTTGCCAACAGCTCGTTTTCTAGAGCATTTCCTGCTTACCTCCCCTCTCCAAGCCAGGACGTTGTGTGGCATTAGCTTGTGCAGGTCTTGTTCGTGCTGTCATTAACTGTTGTCAGCGTATTTGTGCAGCTGCCCTGTTGGGTCTGGAAAACACTGTTGCCTTGTAGTCATCCACCACACCTTTCTGCCCTTTCTCCTGCAGTAATTCTTGAGCCTTGGGACGAGGAGGGAATATTATATAGACATTCCACTTAGGGCCAAGAATCCCACAGCCTCTCATTTCTTCTTTGTACTTTGGCCAGTTGTAGCTCTCTGTGTTCATTACCATCTACGAAAAGGAAGCTTCTGTGAGGAGGGTTGAAAGAAGGCACTGATCAATGGGTACAACACCAGTTAAGTCATTAGAAGTCAGTTTAATACTGTGCCAGTTTAGCAGAGTAATAGTAGTAGCTTTTTGGTGTCATGAGGCCCCATTTATTAATTGTTCTTTTTGTGCCTATATGCTCCTAGGGTCCTGTTCAGATAGTCTTCTCCTGTGCCTCTGAGTCCAGGCATATTCTCCACTTTCTCCTCTATCAGATCCAGGTCATCAGACTTTGTAGACTTTTAAAAATGTGTTTTGAATTTTGCAAATTTGTCTCCAACATCAATAAAGGACATGTCATTTCTTCCTTTGGTTCATGATGCATTTAAATCCAATGTAGGCACATTATTGTTTAAAAGCAAAGACAGCATTACAAAATGATCAAAAAATAAAAAAAAAAAAGACACTTTACCTTTAAAGGAACACTCATAGTTCTGGTGGCAAACTCTTCAGCTGAAATTAGGAAAGCTGGAAGATACAGAATGACATCTTTAAAGTGCTAAAGGAAAAAAAAAGTTAGACTGGGAGCATTTTAGCATTCTAGTGTCCTTGAAAGATAAAAACAAAATAATAACATTTTCAGACAAAAATTAAAAACCTGAAAAATTTCTATAGACTTCTTGGTTGTCATATTTTCCCCCTTGGTCAGGCTGAAGTTCTTTCCTTTTAAAATTTACACTGTTTCAGCTAACACATCAGGTATAATTCTATCTATGGATCCATTGAGGGTAATACCGTGTCTTTCTCTGCTTCCAGGACTTTGTCTTTGATTTCCTTGGGCTTTATTATTGTAATATATTTAGGTATGCACTTTCTTTAGTCTACTACACTTAAATTCCTTTTTTTTTTTGAAGTATGAACTAATTTTCTTAATTCCAGAAAATCCTTAGCCATCATCTCTTGAAATAATCGTGTTGGTTAGACATGACCGTCACCATTTTGAGGTCCTCACGAAACCCCGTGCTCGTGTTATTTCCTCATGCTGCCTTTTGTATTTTGTAAATCATAAAAAATTGAAATTTTCTTATTATAGATACTCCTTAAAGGTTGTTTTCCTCCTTCGAAGTCTTTTTTAAGATTTAGGCCTTTTTTTCCCTTGTAAGTCCTAGAGTGTGACTATTCTCCACGTTTTAGATCCTTTTTCAGTCTGCTGTTCTCTAGATACAGCTTCAAGATCCTCCATTGGTTCCTATGAACATGCTATGTGTAATTGATGTGTGGTCTCTATCTGGTGGTACCTGGTTCCCATTCTTGGTGAGCCCACTTCTGTTTTCACATGTTAGTAGTTCTAACATGTGGGGTTGCAGTTCTTTGAAAACCTCATTATTTTTGGCTATGTGCTGTTTGAAAATTTGAAATTTCAGAAGTAGATGCCTTCATCTAAAGCAGTAGCTCTCATCCTGTGGGTTGTGGGAGTCAAGTGTCCCTTTTGGGGGTCAAACAACCCCATTACAGGGATTGCTTACTAAGACCATCAGAAAACACAGATATTTATATTCCAATTCATAACAGTTACAAAATTACAGTTATGAAGTAGTAACAAAAGTAATTTTATGGTTGAGGGTCAGCACAACATGAAAAACTATATTAAAAGGCCACGACATTAGGAAGATTGAGAACCACGGCTCTAAAGGAAAATGAGTTGTTTTTCCTAGTATCCCGGGTCAGAATCTGAATGGCATAAACTTGAAGCTTAAAGTGTTCTGTAAGATAGAAGCAATTTCAGCAAGGTAGCTGATAGTATACTAGGGCCATTTCCTTTCAGTTCACCCTCATCTTGAAGGCATGGTTCTTTTTGAACCAGATTTTATAGGGAAGATCTTTTTATCTTGTCTATTAACTCATAAATGGAACTCAGAGTCATTCATAATTGAGAATATGCAAATGAGAACTGTGCTTTTACCAATTAAATTTCTTCAGAAAGTCTGTGCATGCTTTTATAAGTGCTTAAATTTTAATTATCTATCTCTATCTATCTCTATCTATGATCTATACATATATCTGTGTATAACTATTTTATCTATCTGTCTGTCTATCTACAATCTTTAAACATTAGACTCCAAGGCTGGATGCTTGCTTTTTCTTTAAGAAAAGTTTCTTTGATAAAAGTTGTAGGAAACCGTGAAAGCTAGTCTGCTTGGCCAGGACTAGGAACAGGAAAACAGACATGTAAATTAGTGTTAAAATAGTGAAAAATGACATATTTGGTCTGTATAATCTAAGTTACCACTGAGTTATAACCAGGTCTAGATTAACTGGCTTCCACCTGGCTCCATTGAACTGCTGCAAGAGAGCTCCCCCATGCCTGAAGCAGCTTCTCAGAACTCAGGTTATTAATTTGCCAAATTAGCTGTTTGACTCCTAGGTTATTGTTCATAAATAAAAAATGTTTTCTGGAAATAAAGGGTGACCGATCATGCTTTGGGGATTCTAGTCAAAACTTGCACAGCACGGATCCACAAAATGTATATCCTTTCCGTTTTTTAAAAATTGCTTTGTGTGTGTGTGTGTGTGTTTTCTGCATATCTGTCTGTGCATGTCTGCTGCCCACAAAAGCCAGAAGAAGGAGCCACATTCCCTATAACTGGAGCTACAGCTGGTTGTGAGCCACCATGTAGGTGCTGGGAATTGAACCTGGGTCCTCCGGAAAAACACCCAGCGCTCTTACCTTCTGAGCCATCTCTCCAGCCCCCTTCTCTGTTATAACATTAGAGTGATGTAGTCGCACACAGACTGCAGTCCTTGGGTCTGCGTCTTCTTCAGGCCTACAGCCTGGCCGGGAGGGCCATTCACCTCAGAATTACAAACACCTAAAAGGGAAAGGCCTTTGAGCTCCAGCGTGATCAGCCTGTTTGATGCAGACACGCACACAGGGCACAGACGTATATGCAGAGCGAACACACACACCAGAAAGGATATTCTTAAGGAATGCCCAGTGACTTCACACACCTCGGATGAAGATGCCTGCGAGTCTGCAGTAGTCCAGGACTACTGCTTTGCTGAGGGCCGCTCGTCCTGATAGTCTTTTTACATTACCTCGTGGTGTTTGTTTTTTGTTTTCTTTTCGTGTAACGTTGCCCAGGCACAGTGCTGTGTGCTGTTGTCACTTTTCCTTGGATATGTGATTCTGCTCAGTCAGTTTCTGGTTTTAAATTTACGGAGCCTGATTTCTGACCCCCATCAGGACTTCAATTCCCTGGTGATGAGCAGCTCTCCCCAAGTAGATTTGACTCCATTTTTTTAGAACCAGACACTAGCTCGTGCTGGAGCTAAAGACGAGGTAGGTGTTAATAATTCTGTAGTGCATGGTCTTGCCAGGCTGTGCACCTGATATTTATGAAGAAGAAGGTCCTTAGAGAACCTTCCCTAACAATTCATTGTGCGTGTGGCTTATTTTTCCTAAAATGACCAAAGAAGATAGTTTAATTTCCTGTCATTTCAACCAGGGGCAGTAATTGAGTTATCTGACCCTGGATTGATAGGCCTGGGGAGAATAAACTATGAAATGGTTGTTCTACCAGTCCCTAACCTTATCCTGATTTTTTTTTTAAAGACCAGAAGTATCACTCTAGAATTAGTCTCCTACATGTGTGCACACAGATGTGTTATACATGTCTGCACAGGCCTCAGGTCAGTGTCAGGTGTCTTCGTCAATCCACATTATTTTTTGACACAGGGTCTCGCCTTTAGCTTTATTGGATGGCCAGCAAGCCCCCAGGAATCCATTTGTGGCCCCATCCTCAGCGCTGTGGTTCCGAGCAGATGTTTGGCATTTTGTGTGGGTTCTGAGAAATTGAACTCGGGTCTTCATGCTTACATGGGAAGTACTTTATCAAGTGAGCCATCTCCTCATCCTAGAATAAGTCTTAAAGTGTGTTTCTACCTTGTTCATTCCTAGGTGAAACAGTATTTGTGCGTCTCTGTGGAACAGCCATAGATGTGAATATAAGACTGGACAAGAATTCTCTGACCATCGAGAAAACCTACATATCCCTGGTCAATCAGCAGACAGTAACCATTCACAATCGCTCTAATATCATTGCCCATTACCAGTGGAAAATATTTGCTACCCCAGAAGATGAGGACAAAGAAAAACTTAGGTGTGTAACAGAAACCACCTCTCCGCAACAGTGCAGGGTTAACAGAGGGGGGAAATCCAGTTAATGTCGGGGGACGGTGGGAAGCTGATTTTGACGGCAGATTCTTAGCCATCACAAACAATGTCCAAACTTGAGACACTGACTCTAGTGTGAGGTGCCCTTTGGGAACTTTGTAACATCAAATATTGTAGATGCTCAGTTAAAGTTAACATGGTTATAATGTAGTGATAATTAAAGATTTAATCAATTTAAAAATATGACAGTTAAAAAAAAAACAACAACAAAAATGACAGTCTTTACTGTTTTTAGAGCACTACTCTACACATGTGTATTTCTTTTCCCAGCCCTGACCAAATTTATCCACTCTTACAGTGAGTCCCCAAATAATCTGTTCTGGACTGACATCAATGTCATTTCATTTTTCTTTTTCTTCTCTCTCTCTCTCTCTCTCTCTCTCTCTCTGTGTGTGTGTGTGTGTGTGTGTGTGTGTGTGTGTGTGTAAAAAGGTGCTCCCAGAAAATAGGAAGAATGCAGGTAAAGAAGGTTTAAATGTAATGATTTTTATATTCTTGGTTTCTGCAATACTGCCCAGTCTCTCTGGGCCATGTAATTTAATAATGATTTCTTGGTGGGATCTTTAATAGTCTGCTTTTTAAAAAAATGATACTTTGGATAGCAACAGAGATTAGAAAAATGTAAAAACCTGCTGGCTTTTAGCTCCCTACCTCACAGTTACGTTCTGGATGTTTCTTTTCATCGACCCCTCCTGGCCTGTCTAAAGCTGTGCTTTCACTTTATCTCCTTCCGACCTCTCTGGTTTTGCCGTTCTCATTGAATTTTACTTCAGTCCCTGTCTCCCCATTTTCATGAAAGATCAGCCCTGGGAAGCTTCAAGGCTTCAAGGCTTGTTTAAAACCCAGTTAGTGTGGAATAAAAATAAAAGTCTTAGGTCCCTGGTGAGCGGACAAAAGTCCCCCAGCACACTGTCTCTAACCAATCAGAAGGACCCAGAACAATGATGGGACACAGTGGGCAGAAGCTGGGTCTACCAGGAGATGAGCTTTAATCACAGGATTGTCGCCGTGCAGAGAAAAGCTTTTCCTGCCTACAAACCTCACTAGACCTCGTGGTTTGAAATGCCAGTGGTGTATGTACTTTTACATCACTAAACCTGTTCATGTGTAAGTTAACAAATACTAATAAAAATGAGAAATATCTTAAAAAGAAACGCAGCATTTAAGAATGCAGAGAGAGCAGCGTCCCCCTTGCTCCATTTGGCCCGATTCTATAGCTGATGATGAACTTGCAGCAGCCACTGGAAAGGCCCAAGCTCTGTTAAAGCTGGAGTCAGAGCAAGGACAGAGAAGGTGAAAGGGGACACGTGGCAGCATGTCCACAGCTGCCCTCCATGGTAGAGCATTTTGGAGAGGAGAAATTGCAGCTTTAACTTCAACCATGTCTCCATGAGGCTGGTTATAGTACCAGGCCAATGTCCAAAAAGTATCAGTTAAAGGTGTTTTTTGTTTGTTTGTTTGTTTGTTTTTTGTTTTTTTAAGAAAAAGAAAGAAAGGAAATGGCAGGTACAGACAGTGCCAGACAATCCGACTAGAACTTCAGACACAAGTTCTGTCTTCACCTCACTTCCCCTGACACTTATGCCCTTAGCTTATATATCTAAGATATATGTGTGTCTATACCTGTCTGTCTGTCTATCTATCTATCTATCTATCTATCTATCTATCTATCTATCGCTATCATCTAAATCACCTGTTTTATTTGTTTCTTTGCCTGGTTGGGTTTCTTGGGTTTTGTTTGTTTTGTTTTGTTTTTTGTCTTGCCTTGTTTTGTTTTGAGACAAGACCTCATGTATCCCAGACCGGCCTCAAACTCACTGTGTAGTCAAGGATGATCTAGAATTCCTAATCCTCCTGCCCCTTACCTCCTCATAGCAGGGTTTACAGTTATATGCTACCTTGTCTGGTTTTATCAAGTACTGGGGATTCAGCTCAGGGCTTTGTACTTGCTGGGTAAAGACTCAAACAAATGAGCTAAATCCTTGACCACGTGTATGTGAATGTGTGTCTGTGTGTGCATGAATGTACCTTATTATTTTGAAATGGGCTCTTTCACTGAACCTGGAGAATGCAGACTTGGCTTGGTTGGCCAACAGTCCAGAGGTTCCCCTCTTTCCACATCTGCAGTCCTGGGATTATCGATTTGCATCCTGTGCCTCGTTTTTCCCATGGGCTCTGGGGAAGTGGATTCTAGACTTCACGTTTGTATGGTACGCACTCTCTCACCTGAGCTATCTCCCAGCCCCACCCACTTTCCCCAGAAAGTGTATAGTGTGTATAGTGTATAACTTTTCTTAAGACATTTGCGTTACAGATATGTAGACAGTGAACTTGGATCATATTCATCCTCTATTGCTTTTAGGTTTTTCTGGTCTCTCCGTTTCAACATCCCAGTAGTCACCATTTCAGTCTCACATCCTTTTTATCTTCCCTTTGTCTAGCTTCTAGATCTGAAAAGATGCACGGTACTTGTGTTTGTGAGGTGACATATTTCACATAGCGTGGTGATCTCCAGTTTCATCTGTGCTCCTGAAAATGCCATAATTACATGCTTCTTTATGGCTGAATGAGGTTCTCTCTCCATATATATATATGCTCTTTAGGACCATGCCCAGCTTTTAAGCAATGAACTAGAACAAACAATGGCTTTGGATCTCTAACTAGGATTCTCTTCACTTCCTCTTTGGGTGACACATATCAGCGTAACTTATTTTTTTACCTAAGAAAAGAGTCTACTGAATGCTTTCTGTGGGCCAGAACAGGGAGCGGACTAAGCCACCTTATGTCTGATCCTCTCCCTTTTCCCTTTCCTGTTCTTCGACACAGTCCCAAACATGCCTCAACTTGATATGACTATTCTCGACTTGGATCCTTGTCTCTGAAAGAATTGCCAATAAGTACCCGTTCTCTCCAAACAAGATCCCCCTGAGAGCTGTGTGCGCTTCACTGAACAGCGAGTGTGGATGGCGGTGCTTTGTGCAATGGCTGTGGTTTCCTTTGTTGCACATTCTCGGGCGGGTACCTGCCCACCCCCCGCAAAAAAAAAGCAGCAACAAGAGCATTAACTAGCAGCACACACCCCCACACCCCTCTTGTGTTCCCTAGCAAGGCCTGAGCAGTTGTCCCTGACACAGTCCTTCGTAGAAGTGATGCCCCTGCCTCCGACGAGGAGCACAGCAGCTTCTTGCTTCTCTCCCCCTCTTCGTTCAGCATCTCTAGCTTAAACTCGTAGAGCAGCTGTTCTCACCTGTGGGCCATGGCCCCCTGGGGGGTTGCACATCAGATGTCCTGCATATCAGCTATTTACATAATGATTCATAACAGTAGCAAAATTATAGTTAGGAAATAGCAATGGAATAATTTTATAGTCTGGGGTCACCACAACATGAAGTATTAAAGGGTCTCAGCATCCTAAGGACCCAAGATGTAACATAAGTGTAACTTCTTACGTGAGACTCTGGTGCCTTCCCTGGCTATTTGCTGGCTATTTGCAAAGCTGCTTCCATCTCACACCGAGGCATTCATCTACAAGCACGGAAACTTGCTCAAAGGTCACTGTAAAAATGTAACACTTCTAACAAATGGCCTCAACTCCTGTTCCATCCATCATGGCATCTTGCCTACAGAATCTTGGTGATCTAAGATGTGGCCATCTCTTTTCCTAGTGGAGGAATTTCGGCCCCAGGAAATAGTTTATGCTTTCCATTCTGGGAAGAGTACCCTTACTCCCTGCCTGTCTTACTGTATTGAAGCCTTAGGACACATCTCTGGGCTTAGAACTGTGGGGCTGTTCCCAGGCTCCAGGTTCTGGCCAGGAAGATACCCCTCCTCTAGGAAGAAACTTTAAAATTGTTCTTCTCAAGAAAAGAAAATGCCTTAAGAACCTGAAATTAAGGACCCCATTTTAAAAACCAACCTTTTGTTCTATTTCTTGATGTTTCTCTGGAGCTAGAAAAAGACATTCATCGCTTCAGAAAAAAATGTGCATCCCTCCTTTCTTCCTTGGCTGTGTCCGGCTGAACACACTCTGCAAGATTCTTTCAGACTCATTGTCCTCATGTCCCTGTATTCAGAGACTCAGCGTGGGCCTTCACATTGCTCCCAATGTCTCCAGAAGGGTCACAGTTTCCAGAGCAGGTGGTTCTAATTTCTACATTTGCTCAAGACATCACAGCATTCTCAACAGACAACCCACACCGTGATTAGCAGGGATTTATTTCATGGCATTCAGGTGCAGGAAATGGCACGATTCAATCTTAATTGATATTTAAGCCTTCCACCTGGGTTACTGTAATAAGTGTGATTCAGTTATGTTTAGGAGCTCCTTCCCTGGTGTCATACAAAAACAACAACTACAGAAATCTCTAAAGACTTAAATGGCACCCGGTAAACAGGACAGCGGCCTCTAGTCCTCCACTTATCGCATTGTCACTGAATCTCTCCTTACTAGGGTCACACAGTCCGTTTGAAGGTGATGTCCCCATTGGTTCCATTTATTCTGTTCCCGTTATAGGGAGACATGGAAAGATTTCTCCCAGCTCTGAAGGCTGTGGAACTTACTTTTTGGTCTCTTCAACATCCAGTTGCCGACTTTTGTTAGTTACTTGCCTCATTGCAGCACAAATACCTGACAAAATCGCCATGAGAAAGAGTCTCACAATCGTTGGGTTCAGTGCGTCCTGATGGGGGGGGTCGTGGGAAGAGAAGTGTGAGGCAGCTGGTCACATGACATCCACAGTCAGGAGGCAAATGCTGATTAGCTCTTGGGTTCTTCTTAGTTCTCCTTTTAATTCAGTCAGTCCGGGAGCCTCCCTGGTGGACTGGGGCCACCCGCAATGAGGGTGTGCGTTCCCATCCAAATTAGGCTGCTCTGGAGGATTCCTCAAAATCTCAATTCCTAGGGGTTCCAGATCTTGTCTAGTTGACACTTTTACCATTCCATCACCTTTTATAGCCTGCTGCAAGGGCTGGCCATGGGTAAGATTCATATACTCACTGAAAAACAAGGATGGCCTTTTTAAAAAGGCTTCCTTATGAGGCATCTCCTCCTCTATAAAACTGAGCCACCTCAGAGGCAAGAAACTACAGTTATCAACACGATAAGATGGTGAAGCCCTTCACAGGCATGTAGCACAGGCATCAGTGTGGCTCAGGGTTACTGCATATTCTCAACTAGGCCTCCGACTCCTCCTCAAGGGCAGAGAGAGGACATCTGGGATTTCCCCTTCTTCCTTCTACCTTGTTGTGGCTGTTACTGATCCAAAGTCTCATAGAAAAGGTGCAGCTGTTGGGAATTTTTGTTTCACTTTCTAGTGGAAGAGTTAAGTTCATTGTAACCCTGTAATCATCATTGTTATCCTCACTGACACAACAGACCTTGTATTTATTCTCTTATATTCCATACCCCATTGCTATACAGTCTCCTGGACACCATAGTATGTGTCTTTTTAGGTGCATCTACTCTCATGGAATAAATACTGTTTCAGAAAATAGGTGTTTCAATGGCTAGATGTGATGTTCTGCATCCTATTTTCTTCTGTTTTATTAGGCTCTGTGTTTTAAGGCCCTTCCTGGTACTGTGTGTAGCTAACCTGCTCCCTTGCTACTGCAAGATGGCCCGTTGCATTGCGTCCTTTCCCCATGCCTCTCCTGGAGATGGAGCTCTGGGCTCATTCCTGCTAGTGTTCGCAGCTTGGGCCACCGTGGAAACACCTGCTAGGCTTCAATCTGAGGACTAATTCACGTTGAATTTTTAACTTGACTTGTTTTCTGATTTAAAAGAAACCGTGTAGTGAATATATATATAATTCATTTTCCTTAAAATTACATCAAAGATTAAGATAAAAAAATATTTGTTCTAATCTTATGACCCAGAGACAACCTAAGGAATATTTTAGTATATGTAAGTGTATTCATTTGCAAAATGAGTATGCTTCCCGCCCCCTTTTACTCTTTTTTTAAAAATAAAAAAAATGGGGTTTCTCTGTACGTAATATTTTGTAATTTGAGATTTATCTCCAGAAAACTCTGCTTAGGACACTGGAAAGATGTCACCATGATTAAGTGGCCTCACTGGTATTGCAGACGACCAGGGTTCAGTTCCCAGAATCCACATGGTGGTTCACTGTTCTCTATAACTCTAGTTCCAGGGCATCAAGCCCTTACATACAGTTTACCCACTTTACTTCCCCGTATTGTAAAGAAGGTCAATGTAGCTCTACCTTTGTTTCTTTCTATGATTGTTTTAGAATTTATTACTGCAAGTGCAGTTTCTTGTTTCAAATTATATTAGTTACTTTTCTATTGCCATAATAAAACACCACAAACAAGGCAATGTACTTTTTAAAAAAGTTTTAATTGGCTTACAGTTCCAGAGGGTTAGGATTCAGTATAGAGTAGTGAAGGCGTAGAGGCAGGAACAGCTGAGAGCTGAGAGCACACTGGGAATGGCCTGGGCCTTTTGAAACCTCAAACACTGTCCCTGGTGAGACACCTCCTCCAACAAGGCCACGCCTCCCAGTCCTTCCCACATAGTTTCAGCAAGCAGGGACTGACTATTCAAACATGTGAGTCTGCAGGGGCCATTCTCAGTCAAACCACCACACAGATAATGTGCAATCTGTAAGCCTTTCAGATGGTTGCCAGCTAGCAAAATGAAAAGAACCAGGTTCCTTTCATCCTGAGCTGATATGGCCAGTGGCACAGGAGGACCGCTGTTGGTTCCCTTGGATACTGTTTCCCACCTAGAAGCAGAAGAGAAGTGCAGGCTGCTTTCTTCCTTGGATCTGGAACACACCACCAAGCTCATTTATTTAGTTTCCTTGTGTTACATATAGCCAAAGGGCTCGGAACATTATTTAAAAGAGCCATTTAACAAAATGGAGCCTCTGGTTCATACGAGGTCATCTGGAAAGTCGGAGCTGAGGAACTCGGTGACCCCAGGTGCCCATTCGACACTCACTTGCTAAATATGAGCTGTCACCAGGGTCACAGCAGTGCAGTGCTGAGGACGGGGGCAGGTGTCCAGCAGGAGAGCAGAGCCCGGGTGAAAGGAGACCTCAGAAAGTGAGGGCAGCAACTGACTGTGGCAGACCGTACGAACTGGAGAGCGAATAAAGGAGACATCTTCTAGTGTGCATCAAGCATTGTACAAGCTTGGCATCTTAGACACTGTGAATGCTTGACCCAGGCAACAAGATGGTACCGAGAAAGCACCCACCCTGTGCCAGGAACTGAAACAGGACCTGGGTCACCATTAAGCCCCATCTCTTAGATTAGGAACTCTGTTCCCATCAATTCTATTTTATGGGAACAGGCATTAAGGTTTAGAAGACCAGGGCAGCTCCCAGAGTCTCAGAGCTAGGAAATAGATTGTAAAATCAGTATCTAAACCCAGCCCTCACCAGCTCCATTCCCTAGATAACTAATTGCTAGGAAAGAATTAAGGCAAGGCAAATTTAACAGGAACAAAGTCATCCTTTCCGTGTGAGAGATGGGGCAGATGCTAAATAATTTAAAAATAAGCCTGGAAAACACAACTATCTAAAAGGAAATATTTGTTCAGATACATTCTGGGAAGAAATCCCAGAGGACTTCTGGAAGGAGGTGACAAAAGATCATCAAACTCTGAAAGTTCTGAGAAGGCAAAACAAGGTCACCTGCTCACTGCAGACTCGGGACAAAGAGGGACCACCCAGGGGAGATGTGAGGATATTCCCAGGAGAGGAGACTGGAAGCAAGCCCCTGTACACAATTCCTCATGGCGTCCCACGGTGACCCTCACATTTCCTCATTTTCTTTAGGGTCTGTGATGATCTGGACGAGGAGGAAAGGACTGAAACCAAGGAGTTTCTTGAAGATTGCATCTTGGATGAGTCACTCCGAGAACACATTTCCGTACTCTCCCGCACCTTTGAGAACCAGAGGAATCAGGTTCTCGAAGACAGCATGATGTTTCTGAATCACATTTTCATGATGGAGCCCCTGGTGAGCACCCGGATCCAATCTGACCGTCTAGTGAACACAGTCGGGGGTGGGGCGCAGGGCTGCTGCCCCTAGATTCTCCACTCTGGGGCAGCCTAGCAAGTCCTGAGTTGTGGGGCCTCGATTGTTGTGAGACACTGCCTGAGGGTTGATGGTGACAATGCTACCAGGTCACACTTTCTGTGCCCCGGTCACAGTGGTCCCTCGTGTGTGAAAACGCTTGCGTTCACCCTCTAGCTGCCCCGCCGTGACCACCAAAACTGTCTTCAGTCAGACACTTCTAGATGTCCCCACGTAGACTAAGCTCCCGAGGACTGAGAATGACTTTGTCTTCAGCTCACTCAGTATAAGCAGTTATTGATTATATGGTCTGTGCCAGGAACCACGTGCAGTGGGCACCCATGTCTGACTTCACAGGCTATCCAGGGCTGTCCACCGTGGACTGAGTCTACAGAGCAAACTCAGTACCGCTCTACTTGAAGGTCTCAACATGAAAGCAGGGGGCCTGGGGGGACGCTTCAGAGGTTAAGAGCACATACAGGTTTTGCAAAGGACCCAACTTTGTTCCCAGCTGCCTGTGGCTCCAGTCCCAGGGGATGATGCCCTTCCCTCTCCTGGCTTCATAGGCACCTGTATGCATGTGGTGCACATACATGATATCACACATGTACATGCCCTAGATAAAAATAATGCATCCTGTTGAAAAAGTTTCTAGCAGCTGTGGGGTGTGTGTGTGTGTGTGTGTGTTATTTGTGTGCCTCGTGTGTATGTAGGTATATACTTCATGCATGTGTCAGAGGAAGACATTATTAAGCGTCTCCCTCTATTGCTCTTCACTTTATTCCCTCAAGACAGGAGAGCTAACCAAACCTGAGGCTCACTGTTTCAGCTAGACCAACCGGCTAGCTAGCTGCCGGGATCCACCAGTCTCTGCTCCCTAGTGTCTGGGTTTCAGGCACACATGACCACACCCAACATTCTTATATGGGCGCTAGGGATTTGAACTCTGATTTCCATGTTTGATCAGCAAGCACTCTTGCCCAGTGATCCATCCCCGAGCCCTGCTGACAGATTTTTTTTTTTTTTTAAATTTGTTGTGTGCTGTGTATTGGGATACCTGCTTCCTGCTTAGCAGGCATAGACGGGTGTAAGGCTAGCACCCACAACAGGAGCTGAGAAAGTCCAAAGCTCGATCTCCTTGCCTCACTGTTGCCATTTAAGCCGGATGGTGAACAAACCTGTAGGACGTGCCACTGTCTTAGCAGATTGTTGTCCTTCTATCTCTGTTCCCAGGGCTGAATTGAGAAGCAATAGGCTCTACATATGCTGTGAATCTCCGAGAAAGTACTGTCTCCTTGGAGGCATCCTCTGGGTGGTCATTTTCTGTGACCCACTGTGCAAGTCACTGGAGACGAGGCCCTTCTTCCCTGGTCCCTTTACCTTCCCTTGTAGCCAATTCTACCACTTTCAGGGCTCCTTTTGGGTCATCCTACCTTGTACATGTGAGAGAAAACATGTGGCTACTTGTCTTCCTGATATTTCATTAACATGGTGACCTCTGGTTCTCTCTCTTTTCCTATAAATGACACTCCATTTTATGGATAGTCCATCTTTTCTCTATGTGTTCATCAGGCTGATTCCACACCTGGGCTATTGTGACTAGCGTTAATAAACATGGGAATGCAGGCTTCTTTATGTGCACTGACTTCATTTCCTTTGGGTAATGGCATACATTGGCACATGGCAACGCTCTTTTTTTATCTTTAAGTATGATCTGTCTTGTTGTCTGTCTATAGTTGTTATATTAATTTGCATTCTCAAGGTAAGTTATTTATTGATCTTAAGCCTGCTGCTTGAAGATCTGATCATTCTGTATGTGTGCGTGTACTGTGGTCTCACCTTTAAATTACTTTGGAAGCAATTTTATAAGAAAATCATGCTATTTCTCTAGCTTCGTAACACATAAATTTCTTCCTATAGAGAGCCTGGCTTTCTGAGGCAGGTAAACGAGTTACAGTAGTCTCAGCTGAGAGCTTTGGAAAGGATTCACAGGAGAAGGGACCAGAACTGGACATCAGAGAAAGGCTAAGTTTTAATTGAGTGGAACGGGAGGGGAGTGTTCCCAGTTAGAGAAATGATGGAAGCCAGGGGGAAAGGAAACACACTGTTCAGAGCAGGCTGAATAACAGTGAGCAGAACAGAGTGAGCAGAACGCTTGGGAAGATAATCAGAGGGAAGGTAGCCTATCACGTGCAGCCGACAGGTTCTTGTCTCCCATTGCTTTTCTGGAGACCCTGGATGGGAGAGACAATAACGTATGTTCTTTGCAAAAGCAGTTTGGGGGCCAAATGAATTTGGGAGAGAAGCTGTGTGGAAAGAGAAGGTGATTGTCCAAGCGGCAAAGTTCAAACAGCACTTTTCCAAGCATCATCAGACCCCTCCCATAGCATAACCCCTGGGGCTGATGTTCTGAAGGTCCCAGCTTAGCCGGTGCTGAGGGGGATCTGAGACACATCACCGGAGAGTAGCGTGCTCAAGGGGAGTCAGAACGTTTACCCTTTTACCCATGTGTGGCTTGACTTGGAGGAGGGTGGCTAGAAGGAGAGTTGAATGGTACAGGTTCGTCAGCAGGCGGTGGCGGAAGACAAGGGGCAGAATAAACAGGCCTGCAGCCAAGATCAGGGTGATTTCAGGAGGGTAACAGCGGCCTGGAACAGTCCCAGGGGTGGTTCGAAGGGAAAGGAGATGGCAGATATGAGACATGGCCAAAAGGAAGACACAACATGCTTTTTGATTGGCCACTGAGCTTGAGATAGTGTAAGGGTTGTTGATCTCATTGGAGTGACTGGGAGAATTATGACATCTTTGATAGAAACTGGCAAATTAATAGGTCTGGTCTGGGTATTAGCTTTGCAGATATTAAATGTGACATAAACTAACCATCTTTTCTCCCTCAGCTTGAAGGTTCATTTTACATTAATGAACTTTGAGTATTGGGAATCAGTCACTCATATTTTTTGACTCATAAGTTCCAAGTCTTTGATTCTGAGTCACACTCTGAGATCATAAAACTAAGAAAAGCCTTATCCTCATCCCCAGTATTTGACCCAGTACTTATAAATGGATGGATGGATGGATGGATGGATGGATGGATGGATGGATGGATGGCAATCAGAAAATATTAGTGAGTTTGGCTCTGAGCATGTCAGATTTGAGATTACTACAGATGTCCAGGAAGCTTCAGAAATGTAGGCCTAAAATTGGTTCTGGAAAGGGTCCAGAGAATTCAGAACCAGAAGCAAAATTTGCGAGGACACTGTAGCGGTCCTTATCAAAGCCATGAAAATCAGATGGAAATTCTAAGAGTGGAGGGATAAAGGGCAAGTTTAGAGGCTATAAGAGCATCTCATGAACCCACCTCAAGGGGGAACCAGGAAGAGCGGATACTGGGACCTCGGAGTGGGTGGAAGAAGAGAAGACCCACTGAGTGCTTCCTCTACACACAGGCCACCTGGGCCTGCACCACTGTCTAATGAACTTATGAATATTGTTCACTATTGGGCCTCATATCAAATGACCACTACCTACTTTCTGACAGCTCAGCTGTGCATTGGTGATTAGCTCTTTTTCTATGGTTTGATCCCAGTTAAACAGCTTCTTGCAGCAGAAGCAGAAAAGATTAGGAGCGAGCCACGTTACTAGCTGATCTAATAACCAATCTCTGCCGTATTCTATCTTCTTGTGATGGGCTGGCTGCTCTGCCTGTGGCCATGGAGGAAGGGCTGATGTTCAAGGGAGGTGAACATAATAGACAAAAGCAGCAGACAAGCAACAAAACCAAAAAGGCCTAATACTGTCGGGTCTGAATAGAAATAAGAAACATCATCTTATTTTACCAGGTCTGCATCTATATAGCTTCATTCTTCAAACGCATCAGCTAAGTACTAAAGCTTAGCCTAGCCCCGCGTATGGGCTGTGTGCTCTGCATATTGAGCATTTTACGGGAACATTGTTCCAGCTTCAGCAGCTCTTTCCACTTAAAGCAAGGAGATTCAAGATCATAAAATCAGTCTTGTCCCTAAATTGCCCAAAGGTGGTGATGGGTTTGAATTTAAATCTCACTTTATTGATATTATCTTATGAGGAGTTTGGCTCAATCCTGGAGGAATGAGAGGCCCCAAATTCTGTGGTTCTTATGGTGTTACAGCACCCTCTCCCATCCGGTCCTTTGGTGGCTTTATGAGACTGCCCCCATAGGTTTATATTTGGATTCTTGTTCCCCAGTTGGTGAAACTTTTTGGGGAAGATTAGGAGGGATGGCCTTATTGTTGGAGGTATGTGACGGTGTGTAGGCTTTGAGGCTTCAAAAAACTCTTGCCATCCCCCGTTAGCCTTCTTGCTCCTGTTTATAGCTCAAGATGTGGGCTTTCACTATTCCATCTGCCATCACTTTGCCCCACCATCATGGATACAAGCCCCCTGCAGCCTTTAAGCCCAGCCAAGTGCTTTCTCTTATAAGTTGCCTTAGTTGTGGAGTTCTGTCACAGAAATAGAAAAGTATCAAAGATGGCTCTCATGTCTTAGCAAATCTTCTTGTTCCCATTCTTTATGAAATGAGCCCATAAACATGGCCATCAGGTCTGCTGCTTGAACGTGTGCGTGTATACATATGTATGTATATACATATTTACATATACATCTACAGAACTCTAGGCCTGCTTGTGTCTCCTACTTCCTTAGGGTCTGGATAGAGGGGAGGCTGGCCAATGCTCTACTGATGTGGAGCTGGGATTTTGTCATTTGTGAGACTTAGAAGTGTCCTTTGGTGGGGGAAAAAGAGGCATCAAGGAACTGGAATGACCAGGAGACAGAGATCAAAAGGAACTTTGTAACATTGTAGTTAATTATTTTTTGATATTTTAAAAGCAATTAGGATTGCTGTGTACTCACTAGAGCATGTGAGGCATAACTATTGATCCAAGTTTCTCATATACCAATACTTTTGATAACATCTTGATATCATTGATAATTTCTTGACATAAGATAGCTTGATAATATCTTAATGTCATTAGCTTGGCTTTTTCCATTTATTGCTTACCAGGGAAGCATGGAGTTCTGTAAACCACTGATGATTTGTCAAGCTGCCTGCTTCCATATGAGGTTTTTCTCATCTTCAGAAAGAACCTGCCAAACTGAGTCTATTATGCATGTTTTGTGCCTTCCAGAAAAGCAAATGGAATTGACTGTTTCATAAATATAATATTCAGTTGTGCCTGGTGGACCATGTCTGAGCTGAACTTTGATGGTCTCATTCTGTTATTTCCTCTGCTTGGGTCCCCTGGGTCACCCTGGAAGAGAGAAATACAATAGACAAAAACTCAGTTCTGAAAATTGAAAGGCGAGAGACTATCACAGGGCAAAACTAGAGCTTTTGCTCTCCATGGGCATCTAGCGATCCTTGGAGACCTCAGCACAGATGTAACCATTCCATCTCTGAATGGTGGTGCTGCCAGCTCAGGTCACACTTTGAAGACACAGCAATTTTCCGAACCTGGAACGCTTGGCATTTTCTCCAAACAAAATTTAATTTTTTCTTTTGGAATATTTAAATATTTGAATATTTAAAGATATTTTCTCAAATAGTGCTAGCTGCCATTCCCAGTTAGCCTTCTGCCTCCTTCTTATGAATCAAGAGGTGGGCTTTCAGCTATTCTGTCTGCCATAGCTTTGCTCCACCATCATGGACTGGCCCTCTGCAACCATAATCCCAATCAAATGTTGTCTTTCATAAGTTGCCTTAGTCCTGGTGTTCTGTCACAGCTATAGAAAAGTAACGAAAACTGGTCTCATGTCTTGGCAAACCTTCTCGTACCCATTCTCTGAGAAACGGGGCCCATCGGGTCTGCTGCTTGAACTCTGAGGGGTTAGACTCCTAAAATGAGCTGGCCCAACATTCCTGCTCCACATCTCCTCCATCAGAGCAGACTCGACCCAACAACCCTAGGGAAACCGGAGCGCATCGGAAGGAAGAGAAACTTGATCATTCCTTTCCTCACTGCGCAAGGAAGACTAACCCGCACTCCAGTGTCATTTAAGCCTGGGAGAACCGTGCTGCCCCAGCAATTCCGACTTGGTGAGCACAGCTCAAATTTAGTTTACTTGATCCTTTTCCTCGTTTGGCATAGCGGGTGAGCTCAGCAGAACCACGTTGGGTGCAAGTCCGGGTGACCAACAAGAAGAGAGATGCAGTGTTTTCTGTCCTGCACAGCCTTTCCTCTGCTCCATTAACCTCGACTCAATGCAAACACGTGGGTGCTGACTCCTTGGAAATGGACACCAGGAAGGAGCCCAAGGACGTGGAGCTACTGAGAGCAAACTGCCCTTGACAAGCTCTGCCAATGCAGCCTCCCACCCTTTAGCCTCACTCGTTAGAATTCTTCTTTCGGGTCTTTGTGCTAAGGCCTACCTTCTGGCCATTGTACCACAATATTCATTATTGTGTTGAAGAACCAGTGTGGGTGGAAAGAGGCCCAAGGAAGCCTTAGAAATAGCAAAGTTGCTCATTAAATTAGTCAGTAGCTTTCCTCTCTGGAAAAGAGAAAGGTTGGGACATCACACATGGCCACCTCCACTAGCTAAGAAACCCACCAAGCTCTGTGTGTTTGAGTTGAAGATAAAATCAAGACAGAAAGCACCTTTTGTGACGCTGCCTCTGCCAGATGGACAGACTGTAAGACTCTCTCTGGGAAACTTTATGGCATTATTTTGAAAATCAAAACTTTACCTGACTCACAATATCTCGTCCCAGCTGAAGTAACTGAGCAGTCAATCTTTTTGCAAGCCTGCATCAATTTTGTCTTTTCTCTCAACAATAACGAGGATAGTTTACTTGCCATTATTTTAGGTTTCCATTTGGTTTTTAATCATTATTGTTTGAGACAATTGGTGTTTGTACCAAGTGTCATTGAAGGTAGCCAAAGTTTTGTTCTTAATTGCATCTGTTGTGAGTAGTAGAAAAGATTACGGCATTTGGTTGGTAGATTGGTCGGCGATAGAAATTTGGCATTGAGGGCTGGAGAGATGGCTCCATGCTTAAGCATGCTTGCTATTTCTGCAGAAGAAAGGAGTTCAGGTCCCGGCCCCATATGGGCATCAATGTGGGCATAAATACATACATGTAAGCATACACACATAAATAAATTTTTAAATGAATATTTTTGTTTTAAGTTTAAAACAGACATTTGACTTTGAGGGCATGCTTTCATTTTCTGGGAAATTTTCTTTTTCCTCATTTTTTTTTTTTAAATGGAATCTCCCAGGCTTTTCTTAAACTCATGGGTTCAAGTGATCTTTCTATTTAGCTTCTAGAGTAGCCAGGACTAGAGCGACTCTTCCTGTTGCATAAGGGAAATGATGGGATGCTTGGAGATGTCTATGAGGCCAAGGATGAAGGAAATCGCTTCATGTCAGAGCCCCACTTGAAGTCATTGTTCCCATATGCTATTCTGAAGGGACTGGGCCCTGACCTTCACTCATCGCAGGGGAGCTTGATAAAGGCCCTGCAGTGCATCTCTCGGGAGCATTAACATTCTCACATGGGCTTTGTTCTGCAAAAGCACCCAGCTTGGGTCACCTTCCAGAAGAGGGCAAGCCCACGTGGAGAGTGTCACACTGATCACAGGTGGGGTTGCCGGAGCGGACTGTGCCAGACAAGTGCGAGTATCAGGGGTAGTGATCTCAAATGTCCTCTCTCTACACCATGCTGACAGAGGTGGGCTCACCTGCTTTAGAATCACAGAGAGGTGAGGGAATACCATAGACCCCTAGGCCGCCACTTATTATTGGTGTGATCTTGGGTAAGATACTTGACTTTGCCTTCTCTCTCTCTCTCTCTCTCCAAAACAGGATTTCTCTGTGTGGCCCTGGCTGTCCTGGAACTCACTCTGTAAGCCAGGCTAGCCTCGAACTCACAGAGATCTGCCTGCCTCTGCCTCCAGAGAGCTGGGATTAAAAAGCTTGTGTCACCACTGCCTGGCTCAGTTCTGTTTTTAAAGGTGGCGGGGTGGGGGTGGGGGATAAAGAGACTTCACAAAGGTGAAGACTGAGCAAGATAAGATATGTTCACAGAAGCAGTGAACACAGTGGTGAGAACTTAAACTCTCAGGAAACCCTTGCAAATTTGTGATTCTGTTAGACACACCTGTCCCTGCAAATTAGAGACCGGCAGAACTTTTGAGTCACACTTATAGACGTAACTGGAGAATCAAGATGCAAGTTTTTGATTTAATATGCATAGGAATTCTTATTTCAAACACTGAGTCCTGCTTTCCAGATCAATCAAGGACGTCAAATGCACACATGATTCAGCCATTGTACTTTAAATGTCCGCTGAGCAAGATTTTTGAGATGAACTCACAGGCACCATTTATTTTTATGTGTGTGCTGGGCATTGAGACTAAAAGAATGATAGTAGCTTTAGATGGCCTCTGTCAGATAATTGAGCTTACAGGACCCGTCCTAAATGTGGGCTACCCCATCCTATAAACCAGACTGCATCAAAATGAGAAAACAAACTGAATGGCAGCCATCTTTCTCTGCTCCCTGACTGTGGCCACACTGTGACCAGCCTCCTCAAGCTCCTGATGACCCTGCCGTGGATGGACTGTACCCCTTTCTTTAGGACGCCAGTCCCTTTCAAAGATAACTTTCTCACTGTGTTCATCACCTGTCATGGACCAGCAGCTGCATACTCATAGCAGCCAAAACAGGCTGTGCAGTAGCCATGATGCTGCCTGGTTCACTGTTCTTATTCAGGAAGAGCTAGAAAGTTCCAAGAATAATAATATAATATTGGGGAAATTAGCATATGGCATTAGACTTAAGATTTTTTAAGTCAGTTTCTTCTAGCAGGTCACTTGATTGTGAGGTAAAATACAGTTGTTCCATTCAGAGCCGAGGAATGACAAGGCATGAGAGCAAAGGTGAAATGATTATAATAGAACTGAGGGCCGCTGTATTTTATTTTATTTTATTTTTTACATCAGAGTAACAGTGTCAGATTGAATCCTCTAAACTCGGGTTCCCATTTGCAGTAGGGAAAATGGTCAAAGGAGGGAGTCTTTGAGATAGACTTAGAAGAAAACAGAGCAGCCGGGAGCTGAGTGCAAAGAGAGCTCCAGAAGTTCCTGGAGACAGGAAGGAAATTTCTGAATGTTTTGATTTTCTGAAATGTCAGAGCTGGGCAATCAAGAATGAAAAGGCATTTCCAGGAGCACAAGTGACCCCAAAGTTAATTTCATCAGGGTTAGTAAGATGTAAGATGAGGCAATTCAAAGGCAAGGAGTAAAGTATGGTCATTTCAAGCTTAGTGCCTGTTTGTACCATTTCTTCTTGGATTTGCTAGGAAATGTCATGGCTTTTTTTTTTTAACCGTGTTTTTGCTAGAAAGAAGAAGAAGAAGCTTCACTTTTTAATGAAGCCAAACTGGAAAGGAAAAATAGGGAATGACATCACACTGCCGGCTTCCCTCTGAGAGAAGAAACGGAATGACCACACTTTTGTTGTGAAAGATACGCAGCGCAGTTAGTTCACTGACACACACCGTGACCCAGGAGAGGGCTCTGGGGTAACCTTCGTCCTTGAGTTAACCCCGTGTTCATAAAGAGACGCTGCAGGCTCCGCGAGGCAGGTGCCCTTCTGTGTGAGAACTCCGCAGCGCTGGGCCTCATTCAGTCTCAACTCTGTGGACCGGCTCTTTATGCTGGCCTCCTGTCACCAGAGGACCCTTTCACAATCTTACCTGAGTGCCAGGACCCTTTCTCTGGGGAGGGCCAGATCTCTCCTTTCAGTTGTGTCTCCCTGCCCAACCCTCCACTTCTACCTGGCAGACTTACTTGACCATGGCAGGTTCAAGAGCACGTTGAGGCTCAGGCTGAGCTGCCCTTTTGTCTGCGCGCGCACACACCCTGGACTCTGTGTCTTGGAGGCCATGCATAAGGTTGGGATTACCCCAAGCCATAGACTTCTATTCACATGTTCTGAGATAATCTGACTTCCAGGTTATCCTTTGGGGACAACTTCTTACGATTCACTGACATTTAGTTCTGGCCTGGATCTCTCAGGATCCAGAAAGTCCCTTGAGTGCTTTGGCTGGTTTGTGTTGGAGCAAGTTAGCTTCGTCTACTCAATGCCTGGTCAGGGCAGGGTCCAAACCCACCTGCAGATTCACACGTAACACATGGATCAAGAAGAAGCCCACATCTTCAGTCATTGGGAAGGATGCCCACTGACAAGGCACCAGTTAGCAGAATGGCTGAGCCACATTTGTTGGCCTGCCTGCCCTTTCTAGGTCCTAACACTCCATCATCGCCTTTAGACCCCACCAGCATTTGCCATGTACCAAAAGGGAACAAGGATTTGTTTCAAGGTCTTGCAACACTCTGCAGTGAAATGGCTTAAGTCCATGAGGGTGCTTTGGACTCCTCTGTCTCCTGTGGGATCCCAGGCGCCTCTCTAAGCATTACAACTGTATGATTTTGAGGGTCCCAAATGCAACAAGAAGGACAGAAAGAGGCTTCAGAAATACCTCCGTGTCTGTTACTACATGAGGTACAAGCAGAGTAGAGACAGCTGACTCAGTGGGTATTAGCAAGCACCTACCAAGAGCCACCTCTTCTCTGGCTCTACAGATGGAGGAGTGAGTACCTGCCTCTCTTCTCTTGGACTTACCTGGGGATGCAAAACCATTTCATGACCTTTGTAGCCTCATTGTTGCTTCTTGAAGCCTTGGTGCCCAGCCCTCGCCTCGAAGTCAGGAGAGAGAGAGACACTGCCTGAGAAGGTCATAGCTCAGACCAGCTGCTCTCATAAATAAATCAAAATGCCTCTCATTTTCCATTTTGCGCTCTTACCTGCTGTTGCCTTTTCTTCAGGTGGTGGGTGGGGTTGAGTGGAGGACCTTCCCTCTGCTAGGCGATGATGTCAGCCATTTGTTCTCGACTCGATTCCAGGAGTATTTTTCCTTCCAGCCAGACCAGCTCTGGTACGCTTTGGGGACTGCCTGAAACTGCAGCCTGATTATTTATTAAGTTGTCTAGCCTTGGTTTTCTATTGAGCTGTGTTTAGATTTCTGAACATGTTTAGTACTTGTGTTCATTTGGCCTTATTTACAAAACGTTTAGGAAAAGGTACATTTTTTTTTTTGTCCCTCCTCCTGCCTCGTCAACCTTTCAGCTTATCCTTTTAAGTAGCACAGAAGTAACATGAATCGTAGTCAACAAAGATCTAGGGAGCTCTCACTGAATACATGGCTTTCCCAGGCCTTGGGGGAGCTCTTAGAATCAAGGGGTGCAATTAGCACCCCTTTCAGCTTGCGAAATTAGTGAAGAGACACCAGATTATATGGTCAGCACAATATTATAAATCAAAAATTTTCCTGGTGGGTAAAATCTGGTAGGTGGGTTATTCTTTCACTGTAGCAAAGCTTGGGTTTCCTACTATGGCTTTAGGGTAGTGTGAATTACAGTGGGAGACGGCCCACTGGGTCAGAAACATTCCTGTCTGGCCACTGTCCTCCCTTGGGCCGTTGCTATGGCTGAGTAGAGCAGAGGTCTTTCTATTTGTTGTCACTCAAAAGTTAGGAAGGTGGCACCTCAGCCTAGGAAGCCAGGTACTCCTTTCTCTGCACCTCCCCCACCTCCCCCGGGATCTTAATTTTATAGGGGCCGCCTTTTCCATGTATAGTCATGTCAATCATCCTGATAATGGCCAAACTTCCTGCAGTCTTGGGCCTACCCTGCCTCCACCGATATCCCAGGGCTGAGTACACATGGAGCAGATAGCGGATGCTCAACACACAGTATCTTACAGATGCCTTGTCCCACAAAGCATGCTAACACACAGCTGCAACCCCGGCACATAGGAGATGGAGACAGAGGATCAGGAGTTTGAGGCCAGCCTTGACTACACAGTAAAACTCCATTTCAAAGAAGGAAAAAAAATAAACTTATCCTTCCTGGTTTCCTCATTAATGCATTTTATATTCATAAACTCACTGACATTATCTTTTAACCTTGTTCAAAATTTGTGCAACTTCATAAGCTAGCAAGCAGTGTCGCATCTACATCTGCTGAGCAAAATAGTGTTATCTCGTGGGTCGGGAAAGTGTTTCCTTCGGGTTTCCAGGATTTCAGCCTTTGTGTAGAGTTTAGTGAGAAATGTAAATTGGTACAGCCATTACAGAAAACAGTACAAGGTTTCTGAAGAAATTAAAGATAGAACTACTGTGTGACCCAGAAGACCCTCTCTTCTTGCTACATACCCAAAGGAAGTGAACTCTGTATTTGCACAGGCTCAGTCCTATGTTCTCTGTAGCATGATTTAAATAGCCAACCTGTGGCACAACTTGAATATTCATGGGCAGAGGTCCTATATCAGCAAAGCACACACCAAGACCAAGTTCTCAGCCCAGAGAAGATCTATTTATCTCAAAGATACAAAGGTTAGGGAACAAGAGACAAAGCCGGGAGACAGAGGACAAGGGAAAAGGGGAAAAGGGGGAAAGGGGGCAGGGATATTTACCCTGGAGGGACAAATGACTGCCTCTAGATACTGAGGAGACAAATGTGGCCTCATAGGCAAATGGGAGTTTTTGAAGGGAAAAGAGGAAACCTGTGTTAGGATGAGGTGTTTAATTTTGATTAGGCATATTAATTAGGGGCTTTTGATTACTGGGCTTTAATACTTTGATAGCTGGGCCTTGATAGTCAGCCTCAGGAGGAGGAAGTGGCCAAATAAAGGAACAGACCATGGTAGCTAGCTTTTGGAATGTAATCTAATGGTTTTTTAGCAAGGCAGAGGGAATGGGGGAGAAGGGCAAGGCCTGCCAGAGCCCTTCACAGGTGACTCAAGAAATGTAATATATACACATAGCGGAATATTGTTCAGCCTTAAAACCCTTGTTGGGCTCTGGCAAGATGCTCAGTGGGTAAAGGCACTTGCTGCCAACCCTGCCAACCTGAACCTAATCCTTGGGACCCAGGCGGTGGAAGGAGAGGCCCCCACAGGTTGTCTTCTGACCTTCACAGGCGCACCGCGGCAGGCAGTGAATATTTGCAAGGGTGTGTGCCCCACAGTAATGCAAAACCCTTCAAATGTTGGAAGGCCCCTGGCACTTGCAACAGTATTGCTAAGTGAGTCAGGCTAGACCCAGAAAGGCCAGAGCCATATGGCATGTTCTCATGTGTGTGCAGGCTATAAAAAGAAGAGACGCCGTGGAAGCAAAGAGTAGGACGGCAGGGGCCAGGGCTCAGAGGGTGACGATGGGCAAATGGGGAGATGCTGGTCACGCAGCACAAATACACAACTGTGAGTCCTGGAGAGCCAGTGCACAGTATGACACGTGCCGTTAATAACACGTGTATTGGAAACTCGGTAAGAGCAGACCTGAGGTGCTCTCGTGACACACCCAAGGAGCCGCTTAGGGGTTGCACACGCTGATCTACTTGACCATGTTGCTCACCACATCTATGTCAGAACTTCATGAACTCCTCAAAGAAATAAAAAAAATTCATGAAATTGTCATTTGAAAAAAAACAAAAACAAAACACCTTTCTTTCTCGTTCATGTTTCAGGAAGGCGATGTCTGGCCCAACTCCTCAGCTGAAATGACTGTGTACTTTAACCCCCTGGAGGCCAAGCTCTATCAGCAGACAGTCTACTGCGACATTTCGGGTGTGTGCTCACACTGTGTGGCTGCCAGGTGACCAAGTGCTCGAAACATACGTGTGCATGTATGTGTGCATGTATGTTCATATGTATGTATATGCACATGTATGTATATATACATGAATTTGTGTATGTGTGTTCATATGCATGTAGGTGTACGTGTGTGTGTGTGTGTGTGTGTGTGTGTGTGTGTGTGTGTGTGTATAAGAACGTGGGACACCGTGAACTGAGGCCGTTGTTGCTATATGATACCCATAGAAGGACATCGGAGTCAAACTGTGAGCTCAGTATTTCATAGAACAGATGAAACGACTGAAATGATTTGCTTTCATTGTTGTTGCTGCTGTTTGGTTTTTGGGTTTTAGTGTTTGTTGTTGTTTTTTGTTTGTTTGTTTGTTTGTTTGTTTGTTTTGAGACAGGGTTTTACTCTGGAGGCCAGGCTGGCCTAAAACTCACTATGTAGCCTAAATTGGCTTCTAACTTGAGGTGATCCTTCTCCTTCAGGCTCCTGCGAACTGAGATTACAGTTATGAGCCATCACACATGGCTAGATCAGATGAATTTTTTTAAATGTTTTACAGTTAAACTGTTGGTACGGGAAATAGAAAAAAAAACCCTGTTGATCTATTTCTTCTCAGTGCATAGAACATGAAGACTGTTACTTGTGACATCGTCTTGCAATGCTGTTTGTTCCTTTTATTATGCCCAGCTCCTAATTTTTACTATCTCAACAAAGTTAAATGCATTCTGCATACAATGAGAGGGGAGGCAAGGAGCACAGGGAGACTGTGGTGTGGCAGGCTGGAGGACCAGGAGACGGATCCTAAGAGGAAAGCACACTACGGACCATGGGAGCGGCTATTTCTTTTGTTCTAGGAAGAGGCCTATTATGCAGATAACAGAAAGATAAACTCTGGAATTTGAGGCGTGTCGAAGCTCGAGGTATGAACTTGTGGTAGGTTCGAATGTTTAGATGAAGCCAGGAGACCGGGGCACACACCTCTGACTCCAGCGCTTGGGAAGCAGAGTCAGGCAGTCCAAGGCCAGGCTGGTCTACAAATGGAGTTTTAGCACAGCCAGGGAAACCCTGTCTCAAAGAGCCTAGGTACGTATGTGTGGTGGGGGAGGTTCGTGAAGGTGCATGGAAAGTTTGTGTGTGCGTTTGTGGCTACACACGTGCGTTTTCCAGCTGCTACTGAGAAGTCCTGGAAACTTTGAGATCCAAACAGCAGTGGGGACACCAGTCAGCCCCAAGCTTGGCCACAAAATACGGCTCAAAGGAACTAGCTACTTCCAGGACCGAGGCAGGAAAGAACAGGTGTGTCCGTGACTTCCTCTCTAGAGTCTGAGTGAAGGAAGTAACCAAAGAGTGATGTGTCAGCATGACACAGAAGCCAAAGAAGAGCTCCCAGTGAGTACATTCAAACAAGAAGCAAATAATGTTGCTGATCCATTATGGCCAAATTATGTCCAATCAGGCGTCTCTGAATCCGCTTCATTAAAGTGTGCCTCATGGCAAATCTTCAAAGTAATAACTGATTCAGGTGAAGAGTAATGGGGGAGAAGAAGAGTAGAAAAGGACCTTATGTGCTCTCAGAATGTCTCCCATCAAAATACTTGCCTGTTTTAAAGTGGAGAAAACTGGCTTTTACAGTTTAGAGCACAGAAGATGGCATCTTAGTTATGGAACAGGTGGCCCCCCAGGACCACTCCGCCAGGATGCAGAGAGGACACAGAGTCCTGTCAGTAACATCAGGTCTGACCCAAAGGGATGCTTCAAGTCACCCAGCTGAAGCACAAATAATTGCAAGGTCTAGCCTGGATCTTCACAAAGTTCAAGGTCGTGAAAGCCAAGGGAGGAAGGAAGAAGTATTTGAGAAAGACTCAAGAGAGCAGTAACACTTGATCTAGACCGAACGCTTTGCTGCAGAGAGCACCCGAGGAAAAGAGACAAGGCAGTTCTTTGTCCTTCTAGGGAAATTCTTCTGTGTTTTATTTTTATTTATTTACTCTGTATTTTATTATCCACCCATGGATTCCCTTGTTGTTTGTCAGGACAGTCTCAGTTAGCCTGAGCAAAGCTCAAACTCACTGTGTAGTCCAGGCAGGCCTCAAACTCTCAGAGCTCAGACCTCAGCCTCCCTAATGCTGGGATCACAGACGTGAGCCACTACCTCCAACTTCTGTTTGTTTGTTTTGTTTTTAAACCTTAATTTTTAATACCAATAAGAAAAATAGGTAGACAGCAAAATTATAAAGTCAAAGAGCAGCCTTTCTCTCCTGTAATTCTTTCAAGAAGCATGTTCAGTGTTTCCTGGGGACCCTTTGCTAACTCTATATTGTGTGTTGTTGATTTGCAAACTTCACATGATTCTTTTTGGCCCCATCTAAAAGACATGTATTTAATTTACTTTTGTCTTTCCTTCCCTGGTTTATGGAATTATAATTTGAGCACAGTAAAAATTCACCCTGTCTATGAATTCTGACAAACCCAAGTAGTGGCATCACCACCACCCAAATCAAGATACAGAAAACCCCCATCACCACGCAAAGTTTCTTTGCCCCCTTTCCAGACAACGCCAAGCCCCCACTCACCCTCCAAGCCAGCCATTGTAATTACACTGATCTTGTAAGCTTTATTTACAGCGTTAAATCATACGTTAAACCCTAATGGTTTTTATCCCTGACCTTATACTGTTTATTGGGGTGTGGAGATACTGACACACCTGCCCTGCCCATCAATACTCTGCCACCCTTCCCCTCGGCCTTCTATGAATTTTTCCAGTTCTTTAATAAGCCCATTATTGATAACCATAGTTATGCCTACTATTTACATAGATCTTGTCGCTAGAAGAATATATGTCCCTGGTGCCTATCCCTTAGTTTCTTCCCTCATAACCCATCAGTGACTTGTGCTGCCCACCCCGCATAGGCCATCCAGTAGAGTATGGGTGCTCTGATTATTTAGACCAGGAGGATGAATGACGAATCCACAACCACCAAAGTCCCATCAGCTGCCCAGATCCCACCGTTCTCCCAAATCTGTGAGGCCGTCTCCCTCAGCTAGCCTAAGAATATGCAGCAGGGCGGGCAGCCAATCCAGGGCTGGGCTAGCCTCCCCTCTTCACCACACCTATCATCTTCCGTGTTCTGGGAAATCATTTTCTTGATTTCCTGGATGATCTTATCATCTGTTTATTCATCCCTAGCAAAATGGCTTCGCTTTCCTGTTTGTTGAAATTTCTGTGTGGGAACCATGCTGTTACAGAGCCTGTGCTGCAAACACTGAGAACATACGGCTGCTCAACAAATGTTCAGTGAAGGAGCAAGCAATTGAAACAAAACTCTGCCCAAATGGGTGACTGCATTCCAGCGGGACTGGGTGCCCACCCCGCACGCAGAGGTGGGCTTCTCATGACTCCCCAGGAGGGCTGCAGGATGGGTGAGGAGTTTGGGCTTGGCTTAAATCACCTTCCTTGCTGCAGGACACCAGACTTCTTGGGGGCTCTGCAGGAAATGTATGGCAGGATGGCTAGGGGCATGCCAGGTGGCCCCCACACCACAGGTGGTGGGCCCTCCTCCAGCTCCCCAGGGACACTGCGCTTGGCCTCCTTCCAGGGGGCCAGCTGCTCTCCAGGAGGTCCCCAAACAATACCCTATGAGTCGCATTCATCTATTGTTTCCTTTGCCGTTCCATATTCTCCCCACAGATTTCTCATCTTGGGTAAACCGAATGTAATTTTTCCATCTGCGTGACAGTCCTCTTTATTTTGCTAGTCATGTATTAGAAGATTCAATTGCCAAGGAAGGGCTCTGTTTGTGTAGTAATTCCATATTATCATTCCTGTAAGTTCCATGCAATTCTGTGTCCTTTGGAGAGCTGTTGATGATTGCTGGCTGTCATCTTCAACCAGTTGGCAACCCCATCCCCTGGTCCCATGTCACTAAGAAACACTTGTTAAGTAGAGGGAAAATTTCCCTCCCTGTCTGGCTTTCTTTTTGTTTACGTTTGCTTTTGAGATGCTGTGTTTTTCTCATCTCTTTGCTAAATACCTGACAGAAGCAACTTAAGGGAAAATAAACTAAGTTTATTTTCTCTCTCAGATTGACAGAGTGCAGTCCATCGTGGCACCAAATGTATAGCAGAGCCCAAGCCAGTGAGAGCATATTGCTGAGACTCCTTACAGCTCAGCAGTGTAGGAAGCAAAATACTTGAGCTGGAAGTGGGGCTGTGCTATGAACCCCCAAGGCCTGCTCCCCAAGAATTACTTCCTCCAGCCAGGAAGTTCATTGAAGGTTCTAAAAATCACCAAAAATAACTCCAACAGTCAGGGATCAAGTGTTCAGACTCATAAGTTTATGGAGGATATTTCACATTCAAATCCTAGAAAGTATTTATGTTCATAGAAGTAAGAGCATAGAATTCTGATTCCTCTTCACACTTTTTAAAGATTTAGTGTGTGTGTGCATGCGCACGCGTGTGTGTACGTGTGTACGAGTACCCACAGAGGCCATAAGAGGACATCAGATTTCCTGAAGCTAGAGTTAGAGGTGGTTGTGAGCTGCCCAGTGTGGGTGCTGGGAATCAAACTCTGGTCCTCTGCAAGAGCAGCCGGTGCTCTTCACTGCTGCCACCTCACCAGCTCCTGCTTCACACCCATTTACAAAGGGGGTGGTAGACATCAGTTGCTATATGCATCTCTCTTTGCTTTCAAGTTAACATTAGGACTTGCCTTGTGCCTTGGCGACCTGTGGTTCCACTGTGGTGGTTTTGCCTTCACCAGCCCTATCTGGTACTTGATAGGTTTCTTCAGACATACAAGTTTTATCAGCTCTGGAAAATTCTCACCAATTACTTCTCAGTTCTCAAAATTATTTCAGAATTAATCTCTTTTCACCCCATTGTCTCTCCTTGATTTATTCTGTTTTATACATGTTTATTACATTTGTCTCCTTGTGTGTGTGTGAATTCAGCACAGCACACGTGTGGGGGTCAGAGGACTGCTTGGAGTCAGTTCTCTCCTTCCACCATGTGGGTCCTAGGGAATCGAACTTGGGTCATCAGTCTTGACAGCAGTTGTTTTTACTCACCGAGATATCTTGCGGGACCCTACTCTGGGTATCTTATCCTAAGTTCTTTCTTCTACATGGCTAATTGTTTCTTTTGCTATATCTATTCTTGGTGTGCTCATCTACTGAATTTTAAATTTCCACTGATTTATTTTTAGGATTCATGTAATTCATATTTACATATTTTGTCCCTTCATTATGGTTTCTATTTCTTTTTTTCTATTTTTTCATTTAAAAAATTTACTTTTTTATTAATTACAGTTTATTCACTTTGTATCCCAGCTGTATCCCCCTCCCTCATCCCCTCCTAATCCTGCCCTCTCTCTCTCTTCTCCTCCCATGCCCCACCCACAGTCCACTGATAGAGACTCATTCCTTCTGACCCTAGTCTGTCAGGTCTCCTCAGGACTGGCTGCAGTGTCCTCCTCTGAAGCCTGGTAAGGCTGCTCCCTCCTCAGGTGGAGGTGATCAAAGAGCCAACCACTGAGTTCAAGTCAGAGGCAGTCCCTGTTGCCCTTACTAGGGAACCCACTTGGATACTGACCTGCCATGGGCTACATCTGTGCAGGGGTTCTAAGTTATCTCCATGAATCATCCATGTGTGGAGTATCAGTCTCAGAAAAGACCCCTGGGCCCAGATTTTTTGGTTCTGTTGCTCTCCTTGTTGGCGGCTAACTAACTGCTTTGTTATCAGTTCACATAGTTAACAATTTTCTTGTATTTCTCAAGTTAATGTCCTTAGAGAATCTGCACCAGAGTCTCAACTCTGGTTACATTAAAAATGTGGATTGTTGGGCTTCATCTATGTTTTATTGAAGCAAAATTCCAAGGAAGGAATGCTGGAGCATGTGTATTTAAGATGAGGACCAAAAAATAATTATAAAAAAGTTGCAGGATTAAAGATTCACATGCAGGTTAATGGTCGTATTTCTATATGCGAACAGTGAGCGGTGGGAAATTGAAATTCCAGCAAGCAATGTTGCTTAATAGCATTAAGAATATAAAGTGCTCAGAGATAAACCAGACAAAATGCAAGGTCTGTATCGTGAAATGTATGGAGCCTTGCTGCAATTACCGACCTGGACAAATGGAAAAGCCTACACTGACTGTAATCAGGGACTTTAATGTTGCTACAATGCCACCCACCACATTTATCTATAGACGGTGCAATCAAAATCTCAACTGCTTTTAAGAACAGGAATACAGGAGTCATTTCTGAAATTCCTGTGGAGGGGCTGGAGAGATGGCTCTGTGGTTAGGAGCACTGGGTGCTCTCTCAGAGAACCCGAGTTCAGTTCCCAGCACCATGCCAGCTGGCTCACAACTGCCTGTGACTCCAGCTCTGGGGGAGTTCATCACCTCTGGCATCTGTTGGCATCTGTGCACTATCTCTTTCCCTCTCTTCCTCCTCTCTCTCTTTCTCTCTCCCTCTTCTTTCTTCTCTCTCTCCCTTCCTCTCACACACACAATTTTAAAAAACAATAAAAATAAATTTCTAAATTTATTCTAAATTTCCTATGGAAACACAGGAAATCCTAGATTACCTAAATCAACTTGGGGAAGGAAGAATAAAATGAGAGAGCCACTGTGACTACTCAGCTAACTAAAAGACTGCAGAGAGATGGCTCAGAGGTTAAGAGCACTGTCTGCTCTTCCAGAGGTTCTGAGTTCAATTCACAGCAACCACATGGTGGCTCACAACCATCTATAATGAGATCTGGTGCCCTCTTATGGTGTGCAGGTGTACATGCAGTCAGAACATTGTATACATAGTGAATAATAAATCTTAAAAAGAGAGAATGAGGGAAAGAGAAGAAAAGACTGCACTGACCCAGCCAGCACAGGATGACCTCACTGGCACATCTTACCAAAACCACATCTTTTGCCACACAAGGTAACATTCAGAGGTTGAGGAAATAGGAGATGCTTTGTTCATCCTGTCAGAGATCCCATTTGGATATAGTTGTGGTTTTTTTTTGTTTGTTTGTTTGTTTTGTTTTTTAAACTCACACCACATGTGATCCTTCTTTTACAGAAACTCAACACCTTTGCTGTCAATAATCAAACTAATGTAGTATCCCTTGTGTGTATGTTTATAAACACACCCATGTATAAGCACAAAGACTTCCAGCAGGTATGTTTACAGATGAGAAAGTTAGAGCTTGGGGAACTCAGACAAGCTACCTTCCTGAGGAGCAATGGGTGCAATATTTGAATCCACTTTGAGTCATCAGGGGTCACACAACCTCTCCCCTGTCATGTGCATCGCCATTCCACAGATACACATCTCCATGTGGAAATGGTTCTGTTACTGCAGCTGGGAGAAGCGCTCAGGTGCCAAGCCCATCCAAAACCCCACCCAGTTTCCCCAAGCTGCCTCAGATGTAGACCCAACTCATCAAACACTTCCGTATAACACCCAGAATCCAAAACAACAGGTACCTGTAAGCTTATCAATGGTTGGCCCCATCTACTCCCCAATATTAGATGTGAATTGCATTTTCTTTCTACATTGGAACTGTCATGTAAGACGATAAAATCTAAAAAACTGTCCTCTGGCTAGATGTTGCCCTAGGTAGTTGGCAGAGGGCAACATGGAGATGTATAAAGGACGCAAACGTTCACCAGGGGGCTATGTGGAAAGATGAGTCAACCAGGCACACTAGGAAAGCAGGAGGTGCGTGTTTGCACAGAGCCCAGTATCAAACGGCAGCATTCCCTTCGGTGGTCTTTCCTTTGCACATAGCAGCACAGGGGGGCGTAGGGGCTCAAGGCATGGCTTGCTACTTTGGTCCAGAGATCCTTCTTGCTGCTGCTGCTGCTTCTTCACAGTCCTTCGAATATAACATTTATAATATATAGTTTTTACACTTTCTTGTTTAGACTCTCTTTCTGTGCCTCAAGTTAGTAAGCATACCTTTGATGGCATTGTGAGCTTGGGCTATGAGAAAATACCAGAGACTAGATAATTTATAAACAAGGGGATTTTTATGCCTCGTAATTTTGGAGGCTGGGATCAAGGTAGCAGCAGATTTAGTGTCTGAGAAGGACCCGTTTTGCACCTTGCCGTCTTGGGTAAGTTCTTCCCCCGTGGGAAGAGGGGTAAAGAAGCTCCCTCTGTGTCTTTTGTAAGGACACCAACCTCATCCAGAGAAAGTCTGCCTTTATCATCTATTTCTCTCCCCAAATTTTTACTCCTTAATCCCACACCACCCCAGGAATTAGGATTTCAGTGTGTGAATCTGAGTGGGAGAGGGACACAGCACAGCTGATAGGAAGCTTTGCAAGGCCAGTGCTTTACATTTTCTGGTATTTAATGCAGTGAGGTCTGTTTCCTCCAGGGGGGTTCAGGCTCATTAAATGTTCTCTGTTGAGCATCCCTTTGTCTGTAACGTGTCCAGCTAGTTAACTCTAGCTGCACACAGGAATGAATGTCATTTTTAAAATGCTTTAAGACCTCACTCTTTCAGTGAGGAGTTTACAGAGCCCTGTGTTTGTTCCTCTTGCTGCTTTTGCCAGAACAAGGAAATATCTGCTTAGAAGATTCTGTGCAAAGGGACATCTGTAGTGTGACCCTGAGATTTAAAGAAACCCCTAGAAACGCGCTCATTTTGTCATGGGAAGTAGCTGTCTGTCTGTGGACAGGACCAGCTCCTTTGAAGTAATTAATAATCCCCCAAAGAAACGGTGATCTGCTGCTTTACTGCAGCAGGTCTGTCTCTGTCTGTTTGTTTTGTTTTTAAAGGAAGGCAGTCAGGGTAACAGATGGAGAAAGCCTGACAGTCACAAATAGACCTGCTGTTTATCCCATGACACATTAGCAGTTTTCTCTCTCTCTCTCTGCCAGTCTGCAAGTTGGAAATCTCAATCAAAGGAAACATTTCTCTTCATCATAGAGCACAAGTCATTGCCCAGAGACTTGAACTCTAACATAATGGAGAAGGATGGCATTTTTGAATGCTCTGAAAGTTTTATTCAGATTTCAGGGCAGTGGGTCTGAACCTGTGGGTCACAGCCCCTTTGGAGGTCACGTATCAGATATTTAAATTATAATTCATAGCAGTAACAAAATTACAGCTATGAGGTAGCAATGAAAATTATTCTATGGTTGGGGGTTACCACATGAGGAACTCTATTGAAGTGCTACAGCGCTAGGAAGGTTGAGGGCCGCTGCTCTGGAGTATTTGCCATCGTTGATAGCCTCTTTTTCAGGGATCAGGCAGAGCGAAGAAGACCCTCTGAAGAAATTAGTTGTCCCAAATATTGTAAAGATCAGTTTTGTTTCTCATAGTCAAAGATACACTGCCTAATGACCACGATGTTGCCCAGCACTAGAAGCACAAAAAGACGGAATTCCTGTCTCTGAAAGACAGTAAAGATTAAAAAGCTAAATAGCAGTAGAAGACAGTAAGATGTCACAAGGCGTTCTAATTCTAGCAACGGTGAACTGTAACAGTCGCTTGGTAGTTCTGAGTGTACTTACTTGTAATACTAAAAGCTAAACCTAACAGGCCATCAAAAGTGCTTTGAGTATCCAGAGTGATGCACAGAGTAAGTATGTCCATTTGCCCGGGGATTAAGGCCAGCAGATGACAACTGGGACCTCACAAAACTAAAAAGCTTCCTTACGGCTAAGGGAAGCAACTAGTCATATGAAGAAGAGACACAGAGTGGGAGAGAATGTGCCAGCTACAACTCCGATAGAGGACTAATATCTAGAGCTTACAAAGAACCCAGAAAACAGAGTCAAGGAAACAAGTGACCCAATTATTAAGAAAACTAAACAGAGTCCTCCATAGAAGAAATAAAAAAATGGCTAAAGAATACCTCAATGTATGTTCATCATCCTTAGCAGCCAGGGGAATTCACATTAAAACAACTTTGTGACTTCATTCCCCACCCCCAAGTCAGAGTGGCTTGGATCAACAAAACAAGTGACAACCAATGCTGATGAGGCGTGGAAAAACAGGAACCATCATTCGCTATTGGTGGAAATTCAAATTGGTGCCATCACTTTGGAAATCAGTATGGAGAATTCTCACAATATTGAAAGTAAATCTACCATATGACCTACCTATACCACTCCTGGACCCAAAGGACTCAACATCCTGCTTCACAGATACCTGCTCAACAATGTTCACTGCTACGCTATTCACAACAGCTAGTAAATGGACACAACCTGAATGACCTTCAACAGATGAACGGATAGTGAATAATATTGAGCTCTAAAGAAAAGTTAAATCATGAAATTTGCAGGCAACTGGTTGAATCTAGAAAAGATCATATTGAGTGAGGTAACCCAGACCTAGAAAGACAAACACTGTCTCACACACACACACACACACACACACACACACACACACACACACACAC